>NW_027491234.1:1800000-2321897 GCF_021521415.1 Bidens hawaiensis
ACCTACACGCCAAATATCGGTTTATTAATTTTTAGAGTATTAACCATAAATCATTCAACAAATGAGGTATAACTTACTTGGTACAAGTGTTTAAGATCCATTGTGTCCCGAATCACGGGATCTATGATACTCGGAATCTTTGATCTGTCTGTTAGTTGAGGCATAGCCTGCAAAAGTTTATGAGACCGATTTATTTCAGATTCAAAATTTTGTAAAATATTACGATTTAGATCCGAAAACCGAGCAAAAACTAACCCAAGTGACGAGAGATTGACACTCTGATGGTGCTTGCTTTTCAACAGGTCGTCTCCTTAGTAAAAGCTCTAAGAGTACAACTCCAAACGCATATACGTCACTTTTATCAGTTAATTTCCCTTGTAACAAAAACAAAAGTTTTAGAATTTAACTAATAAAAGGAATAATTATATCATCATTCATATGTTATATTATGTATAAAAATAATAGTTAGGGGTGTAAAGTCTAGACTAGGCTCGAGCGTTGCTCGTTTAACGTACTAGAGCTCAAGCGTGGCTCATTTCAAGCTCTATTTCTGAAACTCGAGTTTGGCTTGTTTATTATTTATTAACTAATTTATATTGTACATTTAGTTATAAATTAACTATTTAGTTATGTTTATCAAAATTTTATACATAATAACAATTATCATATAAATATATATTTAATACACTAAATAAAAATTATATACATACTAGGCTCATTTTAGGCTCACGGGTAAGCTCGACATGTGAAGCTCAAGCTCGGCCTTAGGTTCGTTTATTTAAACAAACTTATTTTTTAGGCTCGAGTTTGCTTAAGCTCGATCGATTCGAGCTCTTAGCGAGCGAATCTCGAGTAGCTCACGAGTGGCTTAGTTCGTTTACACCCCATATTCACACTTTTAAGTATGAAATAATCAATCAATCAATCAATCATACCCAGTAAAATCCCACCGACAGCAGAGCTATAGGTAGGGTCTGGGGAGGGTGGGATGTAGGCACACCGTACCTCTATCCAAAGGAATAAAGAGGTGGCTTCCAGAGAGACCCTCGGCTCTAAGAACATGTGTATGAAGCAAAAAAAAGGAAATCAAAGTTTAACAGTTATATAAAAAACTACTACTAATTATAATAATATTAATAAGAAGGTCACAGTTTAACCGCAATATAAAAGCTAATAATAATAATAATAAAATATGTAAGGGAAATACCATTATGGTATGTGACCTAAATAAGTTAAGTCTAAGGGAAATACATAAGGTATTCAATTCTCTCTAAAAATCCTTAACTTTAATTCTACTTCTCCACGAATTCCTATCCTCAACCATGTCCTCGGAGAGGTTTAGGTCTATCAAATCATGCCTAATCCTCTCATCCCAAGTCAATTTCGGTCGTCCTCTACCCCTCCTCCCTTCTATAGTAATGTTTTCTACGGATCTAACAGGATTCGTCGTCTGTCTTCTCTTTACATGTCCAAACCATCTCAATCTCCACTCTCTTATCTTGTCCTGCTTGCGGTGCGCACATATGATGTATATATGTGTGCAGTGGCGGACCCAGGATTTTTTGTCAATGGGGTCCCAATTTTTTCGGTTTACAAAATTTTTCGGGTCGGTCGTTATTCGGGTCGGGTCGAGGCGAGGAACATAATAAAACACGGAACTATGGTGTCATTGGAAACGAGTAAGTAGAAAGAATCTAAATTAGAAACTAGATGAAACATACACTTTTAATTCATACCCGAAAAACATGAACGTAATCTATATATATGGTCTTACATAATTGACCAAAACATGAAAAAATAACTCTAACACAAATAAATGATTAATTATAATATACATACACAAGGTAAATAATAAAAGAATATGCAAAATCCATGTTAACATTATATATGTTGCATGGTGATAATGACTATATGAGAGAAACTAACAAAAAGCACAAATACCCTAACTGAATAACTAAGACTAGGATATTAAAAAAACAACAAAAAAGGAGTATGGTGGGGCTTGAACCTACAACCTCTCACAAGTAAAACAAGGGACTTTCCACTGTACCAGTTCAATCCTAATAGTATGGGTTCCAAGTATTAATTTTTATGGGGTCCTTACAAAATTTAATATACCGTCTCTAAGTAATTTTTAAAAAACATCGGTGTCCCGGGACCCCGATCGGACCTATGTGGGTCCGCCCCTGTATGTGTGAACCCTCGGGTGGGCAAAAGTGAAATTGCACTAATTTTGACGTTATTTTACTAATCTCGTGAAAATAACATTAAAAGTGACGGACGGTTAATCAGGCATCATGTAGTGGCGTTGATAGCTGAAAGATAAGGGTACATGCACCGATCAGCCGGTGTCCCGATGATTGAGTGCTATGTGCCTTATGTCCAAGGCTTGATGCAAAACTACTATCGAGCCGGGGGTCTCACCGGAAGCAGCCTCTCTATCCCTATGGGGTAGAGGTAAGGCTGCCTACATCTTACCCTCCTCAGACCCTACCATAGCTTTGCTATTGGTGGGATATACTGAGTACGATGATGATGATGATGATGATAAGTATGAGATAAATGCAACCTAAAAGCAATGCATTCTTATGATTCAACTTTTGCTAACTGTGGTTGTGTATAAATAGGAGTATAGGACCCACAAAATAAAAGACAAATCCTTTTGTTGATTTTAAATTTCAAACCTAGTAAAAGACAATTTATTGTTTCTTTTAAAATTCTACCAGTAGCTTTTGCTATGAGGGAAATTTACTGGATACGTTTTTTTATATTAAATTTCAAGCCTACCTAATATCCGCGCGCAGATATTTATGTGGTTATCGTAGTTCTCTATTTCAAATTAGTTTTCAAGAAATGTGGGCCATACCATCTAAAAGATACTCAGGAGCTACATAACCCAACGTCCCAGAAAGCTTAATGTTCTTATTCGCACCATCCATAACCGCAAGACCGAAATCCGAAAGCTTTAGAAAAAAAACGTTAATACTAAGTCTAAAATTATCAAAACATATAAAATGTATTATTACCTTGGCATTGAATCTAGAATCTAGAAGGATATTAGATGACTTCAAATCTCTATGAATCACAGAAGGTTTGCAATGCTCGTGTAAATATTCCAACCCTCTATTAAAAACACAAAAATAAGTCGAAAAAGAATAGAAATAATAATACTAATACCTTATTTAATGTACAGAATATTTAAAGCTTTACAGAAGGTACCACCTTGCTGTATCTAAAGCAATTTTCATCCTGCCATACCATGTTAAATTGGATCCACAAGAAGGTCCTATACACATCAATTTGCATTAAATTTATAATCTTTATATACAAAAGACACAAACTTTATTTCAAATCAGTTAAAAATGGCATGCTACCGTGTAACTGAGCGTCTAAAGAACCGTTTTGCATCAATTCATAAACAAGCAGCTTGGTTTCATCATGAACACAATATCCCAACAAGGTGATTATGTTTGGATGTTGAACTTTACTCAATATATCAACCTCAGTCTGCAAAACCAGAATCACACATCGTCAAAAATCGAGTCTTGAAGATTAAGAAACAGTTATAATTACCAAGAATTTGATTAAACTAACCTGGAACTCTTTGAGGGCGTCTCGGCTTTGATTATCCAGTTTCTTGACTGCAACAAACGAGTCATCATCGAGTCGAGCTTTATACACGCACCCGAATCCACCCGACCCTAAGATCTCACTCTCTTGAAAATTATTTGTTGCAGTTAGTAACAAGTTGTAATCCATAATTGTCACGGATGGCTTTTGTGTATTCGGTTTGAATGTGCTATTAGTTCTACTGATAAATGAACTTAAAGGAAGCCCTCTTAACTGATCTACAAAACAAAATAATAAAAACTTGTGAAAAAAAAATCAATGCTTTGTGACATGGGAAATTAATATTACCTAATCTATCGGCCCGGGCTTTGGCGGATCTGAAAATTTTGTGTCTGCGGCATATCATCAAACACATTAAGGGCAATAATATGAGTGCTGTTAATGAAGAGGCTGAAATGAGGGGTATAATAAGCTTTTTGTTTGAATGTGTTTTGTGGGTTGATTTATCTTGAACCCCTGATCAAATTCATCAAAATAATTATTTTAAAAAAATTCAATTTTTACAAAAATAATAATAATAATAATAATAATAAAACCCTAGAAATTAAGCATACCATGAGAGGAATCAGCCATTGAAGGTGCAGGAGCAGGTGAAGATAGATGAAGAGGTGAGGTGAAGCTGTTGTTGGGTCTTGCGTAAATGGTGGCAATTATCAAGATAAAGATAAAACCCATGAAGGCAGTCATACTCAAAGAAAGTCTTAAGAGGAATGAAAGAATTGGGGTTGAGTTTGGAAAAATTGGGAAGGGGGTAATGATGATGAATGTGTCAGGATGAGGACTGAAGTTGAAGTTGAAGTTGAAGTTGAAGTTGAAGAAGAAGTGAAGGTTGTTTTAAGTTGAAGTTATAGTTAAGGTTCATGAATTTCATTTATATGATAATAGACTAGCTAAACATGGGGAAGGGTATGAGGTCTAATACATCTGTTCGTGTTTTACTCAGGCTTAAATCAAGAAATACGGCGCATGGGTAGGATGTGAGTCCATCACGTTGAATAGAATCGGGCTAAGATAAAACCCCTGATCATTATCTCATTAAAGTGGTGATGGCAAATATTTAGATATTAGTGTTTGGATAAAATACAAATTGTTTTTAAGATGAGAAGAATCGTACAACTAACAGTTGTAATTATGATAACACTAGAGAAATTAGTATTACTCTACTTCATTTTTGTGGTTTAATTACCTTAGTTATGTGTACGTTTGGTACGCTAATTTCATATGTACTGAATCAAAGTATTAGTTTTTACTTTTTATGTAGGACGTATACTCTTCTATGCAGGCGTATACTATCACAATCGATGCCATGCATATACTTAAAACAATCAAATAATATGATTAGTAAGATAGAAAATATTTCTTTCTTTTTTTTAGTTTTTTTTTTCTTAAGAACCAGTTGGCATAAAAATCAGATTAAGTTTGTTTAAAGTATTAGGTTTTGATATTTAAATTATTGTAAATAAAAAAGTATAATTATTATTTGAAGCAACAAATTTTTTTGAAAAGCTCATTTATGCCAGAAAGAATTCTTTTAAAAGTAAAAGAGAGTAAAAAGTTAAAAAGACTGAAAAACGAGCGGGTCACATCTTTGATATTTCTCAATCACCTCGTAACCAGCATCTCCACTTTTTGCCTTGCCTCCTAGTGGATACAATGAGATGGTCACGCTCGTGTGGCATGAATACCCATGTCACATTTATTTTTAAATTGAATTTGAATTTGAATTTTATTTTTATGTTTTTCTGTTACTTTAAAAATTCTATTTATTTATCTTTTTATATAAAAGTTTATCTTTTTATAAAAGGTGTAATTCAGGCTCCACGGTCTACTTGATTAGAGGTGCAATTCAAGCTCAACGGTTTACTCTAGCACCACTGCCTTTTGTTGTTATAAACCGAGAGACATACGCATTTTAAGTAGAGTTGTGATATATGTTTTAAGGAAGCATTCTCAACGCCGGCTTTCTTCTTCAACCCCTAATTTCTTTCAATTATGATGTGTGTTTTATTTCATTTTCATATAATTCGCTATCGTAGATGGTATAACCTAGAGTGATCTCAGTGCTCGGTGATGGAAAAGCTCGTTACATAGAAAGAAGTAGAGAAAGCATAGGAAGAATTATGGAGCTTGTAAATGGAGGGCATGACCCATAGAAAGTAGGTGTTTAGTGAGTGGACTTGACTAATTCCAAATCATATGTCCACATAGAAAAAGTGGGTAAGACAGACAATACCTTTAGAGATTATCCGCTAGAGAAACACAGGGTTACTAAACCAATGACTTTTCAAGAATAAGAGATTAGGGCTACTAGACCAAAAACGAGAGTTGGGGGGGGGGGGGGGTTGAGACAAACAAGCCCCGGTGTAAGCATGTTCTTGAAACCACAAAGACGAGTGTAAGGTAGGATCTTTAACTTCTTTGAAGTGCGGTTAAAATGTGCACTTGACTAAACAATGTCTAAAAGTGTCACGCTATGGATATATCTAAATTTACAAAAGGGGAACATTCACAAAAATCAATACATATAATATTAGTTGCAAATTCAAATATGAGAAGCGAATCTATTATACACAAAATATAATGTTTTGCAAAAATAATTGTAAATCCAACTCGATATAAAGAAATGCACGCTATCTATATTCGTGTGCGTTCTGTTTGTATTCGTCACTTGTGGTTGGCTAGTTGTTGGTCATCGTTCGTTTGTTAATAATCCACGTGAAAGGGTAGTTAACTAAAGAAACCTACACACAAATAATTAATTATTAGCAGATATAATAAATTATTAGGTCATTAAACACTTAAGAAGATGACCTTTTTGGATAATCTAAAGCAAGCTTATATAAATATCTTCAAACAACTCATCAACTTATTTATTTATTTATTTTTTAATTAAGTTCCATCTAACTGTTGCACATATGATATGTTTTATAAATATTTATTCTTTTCTTATTAATCTTAATCACGAAAATGATATTGTAGTTTCCGCGGATTTCGTTGTTTACATAAATTTATAAAATTTAATTTGTGTTTTTTTAATCAAAATAATAATCTGACTGGATTTATATAAACACATGTCCTTAGTAGTTAGTCTAAGCCTTTATGTAATTCATAAATTTACTAACCTTTTACAAAATCATTACATAAACTTACTAACCTTTTACAAATTTATACAAATTTACAAAATCGACCGTAGAACTTGTACGGATGTTTATTATAATTACACGCATAGTGTATAAATGTCCATATATCGTCATGTATGATATGTATACAATGAACAAGTACTATCAAACTTAGACCTAACACATGTATACTTTATTTATTCTGCTTGAGGTTGCAGCTATAAGTTGGTGTACCCCCATATCTAACAATTGATAACATGATTACCAAACAGATGGCATGTTTATCAATTATAGAGCATATTTTGAAATTTTCTATTTGGATGGCCTCTCAGGTTCGTCGGAGGTTGACGGGTTGGTTTAACGAATGAGATTTGTTGGGTTTTAACAAGATTATCAAAGTCATAAAACCCAAATTTTATGAAAAACGCAGCGGATAGAAGTTTTAAATCTTGTTAATTTTAGGTGTATAAAACCAATTTTACACATGCAAAACCCAATCCCGGATCCATATACGAAATACATGCTAAACAAACACATGCATGTCACTATAAGTCCATGCATGTTAAACTACCTTTCAAGAATCAAGAACCAAATGAAGGAGAGATTGATTGAAAGGCAAGAACTTCAATATAGGAGTCCCTTAAGCTTGCATACCCCAATCTTCCGACTAACACCTTTAGCTAGGATTTACACACTTGAAATCGCCTCCTTGTTCTTGTTCCCTTTTTGGCCGAAAGTTTTGGGAGAGAAAAAGAGTAGGAGAGTTTGTTACTTGTGAAAAAAATTGTTGTGTGGAGAGAAGAGAGTAAAAGTGGTCATTCAAATGCACCCATGGAGCCAATCAAGTTGCTTGCATGTACCCACTAAGTGAGGACTAAAAAATAAAATAATCCAAGAGTAAGAGGGAAGGCGGCCCCTTCCTTCTCTTTATTATTATTATTAATTATATATATATATATATCCATATATATTTATATATTATAACACATTATAGGTAACATGCTTGGTAACCATTATTCACATATTGTTATTTAACCATCTTAAATAACACTTTAGAATGTACTCTCTCAAAATATAAATCATTCATATAATTTATTCATTTCACAAGTACAATGTATTTAGAAACCCCGTTCCAAATAACGCAAGTGTTAATATTCATTTGTTATGATCATATCATATATAAACAAATATTATTGGTGTTTGTCTAGCTTGTTATTGGGTATGAGCCGACTTGGATCATGACGTACTAGCCACATCAATAATAATATGTGTCTTGGGCATACCGAGTCCAACAATCTCCCACTTGCACAAGATACATAGAAAATTGATGCAAGTACCAAATACTGCCTAACTACGGTTTACTACTCCTAATACGCATGACGAAGTGCCATTCAATAACATCATCCCCTTCAAATCCCTTACTTGAAATGATTTAGGTGAATATATCATTTATCCTTTTGTCTCAGATGTCATGTTAAATCCAAAGACATAGATTGATTATTCTCTGTTGATTTAACTTTGCAGGCCTTAGACATCATACTCTCAACGAATAAGAGGGACAAATCCCCTTTTGACTACATACGTCTTTCACAATCACCTAGTACCATACCTGATCTTAGACTTATGTACCGTCATGTTTCAGAGCAGCGAATAACTAAGTCAAAGTATAATATTTGGTGAATATCAAGACCCAATATGTATCTCAGGTCGGAGGATACTATGATATTCGTCTTTACTCAAATTTACTTATGATCAATCACAAAGATTCCATGTAGTAATATTTGAGAGCGGGTCAGTTCAATACTTATATCCCATAAATATCTATGAATGTTGGCAGCAACCTTTTGCTCTATATTCATGCCTTATGAATATCCACCAATCCAAGTTCATAATAGTCTTACCTTCATGTTTGTTCCCACAAATATGAACGACTACGGACATTTAGAATAAGTAACTTATTCATGGATTTAAACATGCTAAAATGGAACACAACTCAAAATATCATAATCATAAACCATAATCATATGAAACCATAATCATATGAATGAGTCAAAATAACAATTGTTCCGATATCCAAATATAAAATTCGATCATATCCAATCACTAGAATATCAAAGTCCTAAGGCACAAGTGTGACCTTCATGCTTTGGCCTTTCAAGGAGCTTCGTGAGTGGATCCGCAATGTTTTGATCGGTGTGAACTTTGCGAATACATATCTTTCCTTTCTCAACTTCATCCCATATGTAGTTGAACCTCCGCTCAATGTGCCTCGTCTTTTGATGAGCACGAGGTTCCTTGATTTGAGCAATCGCACCCTCATTGTCACAAAAGAAATCTAGAGGGTCCTGAATGGTACGGACCACCCCTAGGTCAACAATGAATTTCCTTATCCATGCAGCTTCTTGAGCTGCCAATGAGGCGGCGATATATTCCGATTATGTGGTGGATAATGCTACCACGTCTTGTTTTGAGCTCTTCCAAGAGACTGCCCCACCATTCATAATGAAAACATATCCCGATTGTGATTGAGAATCATCTCGATCGGTTTGGAAATTCGCATCCGTGCATCCCTTTACAACGAGTTCCTCCTCACCCGAACCGTATATTAGAAACATGTCCTTAGTCATTCTAAGGTATTTCAATATATTCTTAACTGCCATCCAATGGCTACTTCTCGGATTATGCTGGAATCTACTTGTCATGCTTAAAGCGCATGAGACATCCGGTCTAGTGCATACCATTTCATACATGATGGATCCAATAGCCGATGCGTATGGGATTCCATTCATTTTCTCTTGCTCATCCTTTGAGCTTGGACATTGAGATGCACTCAATATCGTTCCTCTTTGAATAGGTACCAAACCTCTCTTAGAGTTCTCCATCTTAAACCTTTTCAAGATTTTGCCAATGTATGTACTTTGGTTTAAACCTATCAATCGCCTTGATCTATCCCTATAGATCTTTATTCTCAAAATATAGGAGGCTTCACCAAGATCTTTGATGGAAAAACAACTTCCAAGCCATGCTTTTACACCTTCCATGGTTGGAATGTCATTTCCAAATAGTAGTATGTCATCAACATACAATACTAAGAAAGTGATAATGCTCCCACTAGCTTTCTTATACACACAGGCTTCATCACCATTCTTGATGAATCCAAATTTCTTAACTTCTTCATCAAAACGGTGATTCCAACTTCTAGATGCTTGTTTCAATCCGTAGATTGATTTCTTTAACTTGCATACTTTGTTAAGATGTTGTGGATCGACAAAACATTCGGGTTGAATGATGTGCTAAAAGTAGTTATTAATTTATTAATTAAATAAACGCTAATCTAGACATTAAGTAATAAATTCTGGACTCTTAAACTTAACTAAACTATTAACCGGCAAGTGAACCGATCGACTCTAGTACAGCTAAGTAAGTCCGGATATCGAACCCACGAGACTCTTTAAATTACGTAAACCAGCTAAATTAGACTCAACTACAGACACAACTATTTATTTATTATTTGCCTGAGGGGGGTTTTACTAATAAACTAATTTTAAACTAATTTTAAGAAAACTAAAGACGACTAAACTTATAACTTAGACTTAAGTCAGATGATGATGAACAACCACCTAGGCTAGAATCCCCTAAGTTTCAATTATCAATTAACCGGGAGACAATTTAGTTATGGAACTAGGATCGTAAAATAGACGCTTAAGAGAAAACCTGAACAGGACCCTTGACCCTTCTCAAGAGACACCTATGGATTTCTAATAAGTTTTAACGCACACCAGTACTAAAAATCAAGTTTACTTACGGTCACCTAATTAATTACAAACTAGTTCCTTTATACGAAATCCTTCCTTACAGCGTGGAAATAAAAGGCAGTCTAATATATTCAATTGACTCGATAGACAAAGTTAATCAATCAAACCTAGACGGACTCCTTACGAAGAACTAAATCTAGTAATCCTGATCAACAAAGACCTATCAATAACCTAGCACCTTACAGCTATTTAGGTTAGCAGCACACTTAGGTTTATTTGATTAACTAATATTATTCCTATGATCTTATCGTGAAATTGTTGGTGCATTTTGTGACCGTCGCTATGCAATTCTGATCAGCGGAAACGAAGTACGAAGTTATAACAACTTCGCCGTAGGCGAAGTTGTAACAACTTCTGCCATAGGCGAAGTTAGAATAACTTTGCCATAGGCGAAGTTATAACAACTTCGCCTACTGAAGCCCAAGCCCGAGAATGTTTTATATATATATATACGTGTGTCTTGTTTAGGTTTAGTAATCCAGAAATTAGTGTGTGTTTTGAGCAGTTTGTTTGTTTAGAGAGAGTAAGAGACAAGGAGAGTCGTGTGAGACGACCAGAGGTAGAGCTCACCTCGGGTCAGTCGTGTTTTCTGTTTGGTTACGGTATGTAACGTGTTTTGATTATTATATAAGAATCTGCAGATTTGATTATCCCGTTCTTGTATTGTTCGTGTATTTGTTCGTGTACGTGTTTGTGTTCTTCATCTTTACACCAATAAACGAGTCTAGGAGGATTCCGCACTTCTAGACCTCGTGCGGATCTCGTATCGATCGGCGACGCCCCGGGGAGACTTACATGTGGTATCAGAGCCTTAGGCTCTTATGCTATGGTTCGAGATCTGCGTTTTGGTGTTTCTGGCATGAATCTGATGTGTTCTTGGCTGAACAGCGCTGCAGGCGAAGTTATGGGGTTCAGGCGAAGTTGTCGCTTAAATTTTAGGGTTTAGGCGAAGATATAAGGTTAAGCGAAGTTATCCACAACTTCTCCTACCTCACAAGTTCGCTTATCAGTCAGGCGATGTTATGGAATAGGCGAAGTTGACTTTAGGCGAAGTTAACGAGAAAAAAAAAGAAAAAAAAAGAGTGTTTTGGAGTTTTCGTCTGTATGGCCAGGTGTACACGATTATTGTGAGACCGGAGATGTTGTTCCGTCAATGAGTGAAACTTGTTATCTCTGGGTCTTACGTGTGAACAAATACGTGTCAACTCTGGATATGGAGTTGAGTTTGTGAATGGGATATTGATTGAAACTGGATATTGACACATATTTGGGTGTTTGTGGGCAATGAAATTGTTGTTGTTCGAGGTTGACCAACTGAAGAAAGTCAAATTGAACTGAAGGTTTTTGTCATTACTGGATTGCGGTCAGAGCATATTATTTATGTTATTTTCAAGGCGTTCGAGAATTGGATCCTGAAACGTGATGCTTATTTATTAGAGTGAAAATTCTGGAACAAGTTGGATTTAATCGGGAACTAAAGTGTTTATGTTCTTGATCGTTATCCCTGGTGATTGAAGATGCTTCGGATTAATTAATGGTCATGTGTTAGATTCTGTCAAGGTGGTTTTGTGATGAAATTGATCACTTGATGTTGAGTAGTTGAAGATTAAACCTTATCGTATGCCGACGAGTTGGTGAAGTTGTGGAGGAAGCCCAACTTCACGTGTTGGTGAAGTCAAATGGACTCACGTGATTGGTTGAGATGATCTATTGGCACGAGGATGCATGCATTTCAAAGACCTCAATCGTTATAGTCGGAGAAGCTTACACTGAAGGAAAGATCTGATATGGAAGACGCTGGGTGATTGGTAGATTTGTGAAGCTACATGACAGATTCAGACACGGCTGGTTGACTGCAAACAGAAGATCATCAGTTAAGAGGGGGACTGTTGGTGCATGTCGTGTAACAGATGATCTTTTGTGTTTGTTAGAATTGAGAGCAACGGTCAAAGGGGAGACTGTTGGTGCATTTTGTGACCGTCGCTATGCAATTCTGATCAGCGGAAGTTGTAACAACTTCTGCCATAGGCGAAGTTAGAATAACTTCGCCATAGGCGAAGTTATAACAACTTCGCCTACTGAAGCCCAGGCCCGAGAATGTTTTATATATATATACGTGTGTCTTGTTTAGGTTTAGTAATCCAGAAATTAGTGTGTGTTTTGAGCAGTTTGTTTGTTTAGAGAGAGTAAGAGACAAGGAGAGTCGTGTGAGACGACCCGAGGTAGAGCTCACCTCGGGTCAGTCGTGTTTTCTGTTTGGTTACGGTATGTAATGTGTTTTGATTATTATATAAGAATCTGCAGATTTGATTATCCCGTTCTTGTATTTGTTCGTGTATTTGTTCGTGTACGTGTTTGTGTTCTTCATCTTTACACCAATAAACGAGTCTAGGAGGATTCCGCACTCCTATACCTCGTGCGGATCTCGTATCGATCGGCGACGCCCCGGGGGGACTTACAGAAATCAATCATAAAATAGTCAAAAACACAAAGTATATGACATAATAGAAACCTATCATAATGACAAACAATAATCAAGGCAAATATGGAATAATAAAACTTAATTAAACACCCCTAAGAACACATATGCATCAATTTAATATAATTAAACCTTTTAACTAGTTCATAAAAACCATAACGATAAATAAATCCCAAGTCAAAATCAAACGTCAGCAAAGGTTCATCATAAGCCTAGGCAGTCTATAAAATTTATCCTAACATCATAAAAGCAAACAAAACACTAATAAAGGAAATCATGGCGAAAATAAATAAGAACGGAAAATTAAAGGCGATAAAACCCGTGGTCTTCGTTCTTGGATGATAAGCACTTCGTCGGCTGATTCCTAGCCTTCAAACCCACCAAATATTGCAATCATAAGCTCCAGGAAACTCTAAATTCGTCTCTGGTTCGCAGGGTATGCTCAGGATTAAGTTTAGGGGCGTTTATATAGGTTTCCTGAGCCAAAAACTGACAAAAAAACGAAGAAAATTCGAGAATTTGGGTCCCCGTCGCGCCGTGCGGCGGGATTTTGCCTCTCGGTCGTGCGACGCTCCGGATGAAGGGGGTGACCAGTCCAGTTCGTTTTCTGATGCGGTCCGGTTCAATTCTGATGCGGTCCAGTTCAATTTTAATGCGGTCCGGTTCACCGGTTTGGCTTTTAATATGGTCTTAAAAACATTTAGGTTACTTTAATTAATAATAGATAAACGCAAAAACCGCGATTGCCGATATTGCTGTCCACTTAAACCCAGCCACCAGTCTATCAAGCCCCCATAAACATTAAGCAATTAAGTTTAAGTGACATCAAAAACCTATGGGTCTCACACCTTTTGAGTCAAGATTCACCTACCCTATCTCAAGCATAGTAAAGACAATTAAAAATTGAGTTGAAGCAAATTGGTTCAACATATCACTGTAAGATAACAACCCCTTAATGGTAAGAAGAAAATACACTTAGATGGAATTATGGATGATAGGTCAAATGAGGTCGTAGGAGCATGCCCTAAATATTATTGGACTTTGTCCTATATATGCCTAAGAAAATATTTATTGACTAAAAACTTTGAGCCCCAATAGTGTATCCTCATAATCGCCATCCCCTTGGTAACACGTAAACTCTCAGTCTCGTCTAGTATGTGCACTTTGGCCTCTTTTTCTATTTTTTCTATTTTGAGAATGCTTCTTTGGCATTTTTCATTACTTTGCTCTTCTCACTTTTTCTTTTTCAGATCAACTTTTGGAATACTTATTTATTTATTTATTTTTCTTTATTTTTTTATTGTGCACTTAGGCATCTTTTACCTAAAAATATATAACTAAAGACTAAAGCTCATATAAAATTGGACATTTGCGGGCGCCACCACTCTTTATTTATTTTCATAAAATGGAGTGGCGTTCTAATTTTAAAGCGCATTCAATTCTCACTGCCTTAAGGTAATCAGCTTATGATAATACTCTCTATGCCTTATCGAATTTCAGCTTCACTATCCCCCTTAGGATGAGAACCCACAAAATCTAAGATTTAATTAGGTTTATTTAGAATATGCAATAGGAAACCTTTCAAGACTAGTTGGGCCTACCTTCACATCCCAAGCTTAGTACGTTTTCTTTTATATTATCTCATATTATTAGTAGTTTGAAAAACCAATTTCCAATTATACTATCATTTTCTATTTTAGTGCAAAAATATTCATTAAATTCTTGGGACATTTTTCAAACTTTTTGTTTAAAGGTTTTTTTTTCATATTTTTTTTTTGCCGAAAAACATCAATTTCCCATCCCCACACTTAAATTTCACATTGTCCTCAATGTGAGAAAAAGGAATTTACCAATAAAATTATGCAAAAAATAAAATGAATTAATGAATTGGAACAGACTCCCCTGATAACTGACAATATGCCTCGTGAGTCATATTCTGTGCCCTCCAATTCGAACGCGATCAGCAAACTATCTTCAAATAACGTCATCTCTGACGACCAAAAACAACAATCCTGAAGCAAGTGGCATCCCCACACTTGTTTAAAACCATAGCTTATCAATCATCTCATAAGCAACCCTGGAGTAACTTGCAAGTAAAAGAAGCAACACCTGACAGAGCAAAGAAGCAAAACCAAAAAATAAAAATAAAAATAAAAATAAAATGAAAACATAGTACCGGGTTGCCTCCCGAGAACCGCTAAGTTTACAAAAGAGTCGTCAGCCAGACTGGTTCCCGAAATCTCAATCAGGAGGCTTCTCCTTTATCTTCTTTCCATCAGTGCTCTTCAACACTCTCCTTTTGCAACTAGTTGGGAAGAAATTAATTTCCAAACTCATTTGACCACCAAAATAAGCATTCAGCTTGATCCACCAATTATTGAAATTCTGAGCATGTGAAAAATTTGGCACACTTTGATTTCTGACTCCAGATATCCTCCTTCTTGGGGCTCTTGATTTACGTGGTGATCCACGAACGAGTATCTCTAAAAACCTGCTAGTTTTACCGCGCACACGCGGATGATGTTTCACAATGAGATGCAGTTCTTTATTCTTCAACCCTTCGGATATCTCATGTGATTCCTCTTTGGCAATTAGCTTCTCAACCGGCTCCCCAAATAACAATACTTCAAGCTCTTTAATATCTCTTTCGGGGTTAAAATCTCTCTTATCAATATCAGCTAAACCCAATAACTCTTCTCCAAACTCATCCCTAAACTCATCCTCCCAAAGGGAATACTCTCCTCTATCTGATTCTGCAAACCAACATCCTCAAACTCTATCATTGACTCACTAAGTTGTATTCGACATTTTAAGCCTGACCGAAACTCATCCATAAAATCCCCAAGCGGTGTACTTGGATTCATGCTATGGACGACATGCATGAAATCAAAGAATATCTCTTCTGGATGTGGTATGTAATCCATCATTGCACCAGATGAGTCCTTACGACCAACAACATTCCCCATCCTATCATATATCGGGCAAAATTTGGGCTCATAGTAGCACCCCATGAAGATCACTGCAAAGATAAACTTAAATAGAAAAGGATCACGGGCACCAGAGAATAGTAATAAACAATATATTAAATAAAAAACTAAACTAATTTAAAGCAATTAAACTAAACTATATTAACCTAACTCCTACGAATCAAAAAGACTATATAAAAAAACAAAAAGAAAAATAAAATAAAATAAAAGCTACCTAGACTTACGACTAAAAAAATAAAAATAATAATAGAAAAAATACAAATAGAACGGATGTATCAAGCAAGTCTAATCAAAGTTAATGAACGCAATCGCCAAAAGTCCCCGGCAACGATGCCAAATACTTGATGTGCTAAAAGTAGTTATATAAAAACACGCTAATCTAGACACTAAGTAATAAATTTTAGACTCTTAAACTTAACTAAACTACTAACCGGCAAGTGAATCGATTGACTCTATTATAGCTAAGTAAGTCTGGATATCGAACCCACAGGACTCTTTAAATTACGTTAACTAGCTAAATTTAGACTTAACTACAGACACGACTATTTATCTATTATTATTATGTTAAGGGGGATTTTACTAAAATACTAATTTTAAACTAATTAATAAAACTAAAAACAAATCGACTTAGATCTTAGACTTAATGCAGATGATGATGAGAAACCACCTAGGCTAGAATCCCTAATGTTTTAGTTATCACTTAATCGGAAAATGCTTATTATGGAACTGGGGTCATAAAATATTCACTTAAAAGAAAACCCAAACAGGACCCCTGACCCTTCTCAAGAAGACACCTATGGATTTCTATTAAGTTCTTAAAAACACCAGTTTTAATATTTAACTTCCTTACGGTTATCTAATTAATTATGAACGAGTACCTTTAAAATGAAATCCTACCTTACAGCGCGGAAATCAAAGGCAGTTTAATAAATTTATTCGTCATTAATAGACAAAGCTGAAAAGTCAAACCTAGACGAACTCCTTACGAAGAACTAAATCTAGTAATCTTAATCAACCAAGACCTATCAAATAACCTATCACCTTACAGCTTTCTAGGTTAGCCGCACACTTTTATTTATTTGATTAATAATATTGTTTCTATGATCTTATTATAAATCAATCACAAACTAGTCAATAACACACAGTAAATGACCTAACAGAATCCTATTGTATGACGGGCAATCACCAAAGACTCTGTGAAACAATAAAATTCACCAAATAAAACCAAGCACACATATGCGTCACATAAATAATATTAAACTCTTTACTGATTCATAAAACTATAATGAAAAGCAAATCCCAAATAAAATCAAACGTCAATCAAAGGTTCATCATAAGCTTAGGCGGTCTAAGGGTTTAACCAAAAACCATATTCAAGACTAAAAGATAATAAATAGGTTCAAACAATAAATTCATGATGAAAATAATAAATTCAAAACCGAATAATAAGAATGTTTGGATGAGTAGGTGTTGAACCCGGACGCTTTCCGATCAAACCAACGGCTTTCCTTTTCTTGTTTTCTCTTGTTTCGGCTGCCTCTTTTTCCAAAACTTGTGGCTCTACATCTCCTGTAAGGGTCCTTCAAATATATAAAGTCATATCCTATCAACCGACCTCTTTCTCGTATTGTTTTTCACGTTCTGTAGGGCCCAACCCACTAATGTTTGAAGCAATCCAAAAACCTTTGTTAAGTTCAACTTGAAGCCCACGTGATTACTTTCTATGAACACAAATCAATTAACTAGTATATGTATTCTAATAAAATATAACTATTAAAAACATATGTGGTCACGTATAATTTAGAGTAGACAAATTAATTTACTTTAACGTACATAAAATCATACATGCTTTTAATCACTTTATGGTTAACTTAGAATTTTCATTTATGTTGGTGCATAATGTCAGTAGTTCATAGTCTAGTGTCTGTAATCGAGTCTGTAATGTTTAATTATGTTTTGTATGTTTAAGCGAAGTTAATGACAAGTTCGCTTAACAGGCAAACTTGTTAGTCAAGCGAAGTTATGGACAACTTCGCCTGAACATGCCAGGCGAAGTTGTCGTGTATAAATAGTCCTAGGTTACGGCTTGGTTTGTAATCGTGTTTTAAGTTCATGTCAGTTGTTCGAGTTCATTGTAACGTGAGGACGAGAGTCTGTAACAGTGATATTACATCACGTGTTTGAGTTATAATATATAACGTGTTTGTGTGATTCGTGTTCTATACTCGTAACGATCTACGCAGGGATTCCGCACCTGAGTAGACCGAGATATCTCGTGCGATCCGTCCAGGGAACCTACAATTGGTATCAGAGCATTTGCTCGATTGTGTGGTTCGGGATATTCATGCGGGTCTAGAAATCGTCTCGTTTCGACTATTCGCGGGACGTGTTTTCTGTGTTTTTGAGTCAATCTTACCTCCTACCATCGTATTCAAGCCTTTGCACCGTCAAAAACCTCGTAAAATCCAGATTTCAGATCTGCAAAAACGTCCGTGTTCATCAGGCGAAGTTGCCGTCAGGATACGTAGGGTTTCGGCGAAGATATAAGGTTAAGCGAAGTTATCCACAACTTCGCCTACCTTCTCAAGTTCGCCTAACTCAGCGAAGTTCTCTACAACTCCGCCTATCTCCTAAGTTCGCTTACCTTAAGCGAAGTTAATCATCTGCGAAGTTCTTCAGCGAAGTTATCCGTAACTTCGCCTACAGTACTTTTCAGAAAATTTTTTGATTTTTTCCGGGTTTCTTACTTTTCGGGAAAGATGTCGTCGATTAACATCTCTGAGTTAGTGAAGATGGAAGTTAAAGCAGGGTCAGCTACTAAGGCCCCAAGGTTGCTGAAGGGAACCGATTTCGTCGCATGGAAGGATCGGTTCATACAATACGTCAAATACCAGGATGCGAAGATGTGGGTATGCATCCAAGATGGTTATATTCCACCAGTTATGGAGTATGAAGGTCGTGATCAAATCAAAAAGTATAGCAAAATGGAAGAAGAAGAGAAAAAGATGTATGAGGCCGAGAGCAAGGCTCATGCTGCTATTACTATGGCTCTTCCACAAGAGATCCTTCATACGTTTAGAAAGTACACGTCAGCAAGAGAGCTTTGGGAAGCTCTTGAGAACAGATTTGAAGGGAATGTAGGAATCCGTGCTTCAAAGATAAAATTGCTCAAAACCCAGTTCTCAGTCTTCAAGTATTTGAAGAATGAATCTTTAGATGATATTATCACTCGATATTACCATCTGATGACTGAATTGAGCAACTATTCAATTTCCTACCGAGAAGAAGAAATAGTTGAGAAGCTTCTAGATGCTCTCCCACCAAAATGGGAGATGTACACTGTGCTGATGAGGGAAGACAAAGACTTTCCCACATATGATCTAGAAACGGCAGTCAACAAGCTCAGAACCTTTGAGCTTAACATGGTCAGAAAGGAGACACCTATGGATCAGGTTCAAGATCCAGGTATGTATGGAGCTAAAGTCAACACCAGCTCAGGATCGAAGACTGAATCTGCTGCCTACTACTCGAAGGGAGAGTCGGGCGCAAACTCATCACATGAGGGTCATGTGTCAGTCAACACAAATGGTGATGTTTGCTATGTAGCAGGTGGATCGAGTGGTTCTCAACCCCAGGTAAGCAAGAGTAGTTGCTCTCCAAGTATTCCCAGCAACAACTACTCCAAGATGCCTATGAGTGTCAAGTCTGCTGAAGAGCAGTTTGGTCTCTATGCTTCTTTTATTGCTTCCTATGAGAACTACATTCAAGGGAAGGTTGTTGATCCAGCTATGTTGGATGAAGACTATGACCAGATTGATGCTGATGATCTGGAAGAAATGGATCTGCAATGGCAGATGGCCATGATTGTAAGAAGAGTGAAGCGGTTTATGAGAAAGACCGGAAGAAAGTTTGTCGGTGGAAAGCCAGGGTTTAACAAGACAAAGGTGAGATGCTACAATTGTCAGCAAAACGGTCACTTTGCAAAGGAATGCAGGAATGAGCGTGTGGAACGAAGTCAGGGCAGGTCTACACAGCAAAGTGGGGGTTCTAAAGATTATAGTGCAATGATGTCCAAAGAAGATGGTGAATACAACTGGAACCTGCATTCTAAAGAAACTTTTGAGCAGGCAAATTTGGCGAAGGTTGAAACTGAAGAAAATGAGAAGGTTACCGGAGAAGAAAAAGCTCTTATGGCAGATGTTAATGACCAGCTCTCCGAGGTATGTTCTAAACCTACATGTTCTAAATGTGAAAACTTGTCTGAGCAATTAGCAACTATAACCGATCAGTATGTTAGGTTGGATGCTGAATTTAAAACCCTAAAAGAAGATCATCATTTTACAAAAGCAAGAGAGAATAGCTATAAAGTCAAAATAAAAGCTTGTGAAAAAGATGTTAAAAGTCTAAAAACAAAACTTGCTGAAAAAATTGAAGTGATTGATTTAAGCTATGAAGTTTTGGAAGAAAAAACCAAACTAATTGCTGATAGAGAAAAACAGATTGCTGATCACCAGGTAAAAGTGGTGGAACTGAATAGAAAACTAGAGCAGTTCAGAAATTCCTCTGCTATTCTTGATCACCTTGTTAGTGATCAAGGTTCCTCTGCTAAGAGAGGAGGAATCGGTTATCATGAGGTTCCACCACCTTATAATCACAATTACACTTTTAACCCTAGTGTTCAGAAATCTGTTGACTTTGAGGTTGCTCAGACAGTACCAGTTAAAATAACTTGTAAAGAACCAAATGTTAGTGGAGGCGAAACAAGTTCGCCTGTTTCAAGTGTTAAAATTTCTGATCCAAGTCCAGTCTCGTCAGATTCGGATAAGTCATCCGAGTCTGGTAAGGCAAAAGAGGAGGTGGTATTACCCAATGGTGGAGAGAAAGATAAGACGAATAAAAAGAATACTCCACTAAACCCGTACGTCCCACCATATGTGAGACGAACGGGCGGTAATAAAGCCTCGACATCTAAAACACCGGTTGATAAAAGGGTTGAGCATAGGTGTTGTTTTAGGTGTAATCAATTAGGGCACCTAGTTGCAAATTGCCCTCTGAAGCAGCGATTCAGAGGTGTGAGGCCTACTAAAACTGAGAATAAGCCTAATAGTAATTATCATGCTGCTAAAAATGAAAACCATTTAAAATTCAAAAATCTGACTAATTTAGGTTTTCATAGAAACAAATCTCAGTGTTACACTGCTAATAACCAAACCACAAGCTATAATTCTTTCAATTCACAAAGGTTTGGAAGGCCTCACAATCAATCTTCAATGAGGTATCCTAATAAGACTTACAGGAATTTTCGAGATACTAACTTTGGAAAGCCAAAGTTTGGGATGTATAGATCCAAGACCAATTGGTCTTGGGTCCCTAAATTCTAATCTTTTGCTTTATTGTGCAGGAACAGTTGAACAGGGCTGCCAACAATCTTTGGGTTGTAGATAGCGGCTGTTCCCGGCACATGACGGGTAACAAATACTTGTTACACGATTTGAAACCTGTTCAAGGAGGGAGAGTGAGTTTTGCCGGTGAAAGTGGTGGCAAGATTACAGGAATGGGAACGGTGTCGAACGGAAAGATGACATTGGAGAAAGTTAACTTTGTGGAAGAATTGAAGCAGAATCTGCTGAGTGTGTCGCAGATCTGTGATAAGGAGTACACCGTTCATTTTACAAAGAATGAGGCGATTGTGTTGCAACCTGGTTTTCAGATACCAGAGGAGTGGATTGTGATGAAGGCTCCACGTGAAAGGAATACATATATTATGGATATGAGGTCGACTGAAATGGCCACGGAAGAATCATGCCTTATGACAAAAGCGAGCGAATCGGAGTCCGAATTGTGGCATAGGAGAATGGGACACATTCATCTTCGGAAGATGAACCACATTGTCAGGAATGGACTTGTGCTGGGCGTTCCCTTGAAGAATTTCAATTTTGAAGATAAATGTATAGCGTACAAGAAGGGAAAGCAGCACAAGAAATCCCATCTCACCAAGAAAGTCAATTCAATTGCCAGTACCCTAGAATTGCTTCACATGGATCTCTTCGGTCCCGTGAATGCAAAAAGTCTAGGAGGTACTTCTTACTGCTTGGTGATCACTGGTGATTACTCACGATAGTCGTGGGTATATTTCCTGAAATCAAAAGATGAAACGGCTCAGATGGTGAAGAATTTGATTACCAAAGTTGAGAACGTTATGGATAAAAGGGTTAAGTTCATCAGGAGTGACAATGGAACGGAGTTCAAGAATTTTGAGATGGAGATCTTCTGCCTTCAGAAAGGGATCGAACACCAATACAGCGCTCTGTATACACCGCAACAGAATGGAGTGGTTGAAAGGAAGAACAGAACATTAATTGAAGGAGCCAGAACAATGCTGGCTGATTCGAAACTTCCTGTGGTGTTTTGGGCTGAAGCTGTTGCTACAGCCTGTTATGTTCTGAATAGAGTCTTAACTGTTAAAAGACTTGGTAAAACGTGTTATGAGCTTATGCATGGGAGAAAGCCCAACTTGAGTGGTCTTGAACCATTCGGGTCCCCTTGTTCGATTTTAAAGACAAATTCTAAATTTGGTGAAGTAGCCGATGAAGGAATCTTAGTCGGTTATGTTGTTGGGACTCCCAACAGACGTGTCTTTAATACATCGACCAGCAAGGTTGAGGTGGTGTGTAACACCGATATCACAAGTTACCAACCGCCAAAACCAAGCAACGGACCTGCTGAGTTTTTCGACTATGTTAAACTTTTTAAGTCTTTTAACATACCGTATTTGGATATTGCTGAAGAAGAAGAGAGAGTTGCTACGAAGATGATCCTTGATGAGGAAGAAAACCTATTGCAAAGACAGCTGATCGATAAATGTCAACCTTCCTCATCAAATGCTGTCGATACCCCTGCTACCTCGACTGAAGAAGAATTTTTCAATCCATTTCACTCTCAGCATGAAACAACCATTGACGAGCTCTCTTCTAACTTGGAAGACAATTTGCATGTCGGTTCTGTTCCGACCACGAGAATTCATAAAGATCACCCTTTGGAGAATGTGATTGGTGATGTGTCCTCCGGTGTACAAACAAGACGTAGCTTGAATGAGCACACCTGTGTTTACACAAGCATCAAGGAGACAGGGATAATCAACGATTGCTTGTACACCTGCTTTATCAGCCAGATTGAACCGAAGAATTATCAAATGGCTCTCAAGGACAGCTCGTGGGTCGAAGCTATGCAAGAAGAGTTGGCTCAATTCAAGAAAATGGAAGTTTGGACTTTGGTTGAAAAACCGAAGCATGTGCATGCGATAGGCACAAAATGGGTGTTTAAGTGCAAGAGAGATGAGAAAGGGATTATCATAAGAAACAAGGCGAGGCTAGTCGTTAAAGGTTTTAATCAACAAGAGGGGATTGATTATAATGAAGTGTTCGCTCCTGTCGCAAGGTTGGAAGCCATTAGATTGTTTTTGGCGTTCGCTGCTTATAAGAAGATGAAGGTATTTCAGTTGGATGTGAAGAGTGCGTTTCTGAATGGGAAAGTTGATGACGTAGTGTATGTTGAGCAACCTCCGGGTTTTCCTGACCCAGACTTTCCTGATCACGTGTACAAGTTAAGCAAGGCATTGTATGGACTACATCAGGCACCTCGTGCCTGGTATTCAACTTTATCAGATTACTTGCTTGAAAATGGGTTTGAAAGAGGGAAGATAGATAGCACGTTGTTCTTCAAGAGAGATGGAAGCGACTTCCTGCTGGTGCAAGTCTACGTGGATGACATTATCTTTGCTGCATCAAGAGTCTCCATGTGTCAAGATTTTGAGGCCGTCATGAAAAAGAGGTTTGAAATGAGTGCTATGGGTGAACTAACTTTCTTTTTAGGATTGCAGGTTGATCAGAAGAAGGATGGGATGTTCATTCATCAGACCAAGTATGTCTATGATGTGCTCAAACGCTTCAAGATGGAGGACAGCACTCCATTCGACACTCCAATCTGCGTCAATCACAAATTGGGTGCTGAGTCAGACGGTGATGCAGATGTGGACCCAACTCAATATCGGACTATTATAGGTTCTTTAATGTACTTAACTGCTTCTAGGCCTGATATAATGTTTGCTGTTTGTCTTTGTGCACGCTTTCAGGCAAACCCAAAAGAATCTCATCTGAAGGGTGTGAAGAGGATACTGAGGTATCTCAAGGGCAAACCGAAGCTGGGGTTGTGGTACCCGAGAGGAGGAGACTTGGAGCTAGTCGCTTACACAGATTCTGATTATGGAGGGTGCAATCAGAGTCGGAAGTCAACAACTGGAGGATGTCAGTTTCTTGGTGGCAGATTGGTGTCGTAGCAATGCAAGAAGCAGACTTCAGTCGCAATTTCAGCTTGTGAAGCAGAATACATGGCAGCATCCAACTGCTGCTCCCAGGTTCTTTGGATTCAACAACAGTTGCGCGACTATGGTCTGAATTTCTTACTTACTCCTATTTGCATTGATAACACAGCTGCTATCTCAGTAACTAACAATCCCGTGAAGCACAGTAAAATTAAACATATTGACATACGTCATCATTTTATACGGGATTGTGCTGAGAAGAAACTGATTGTGCTTGAAAAGGTGGATACGCTTGATAATATCGCTGATTTATATACTAAAGCGTTTGACAAACGAGATTTCAAAACCTTATTGAGCTGAATGGGATGATCAATCCCGAGTAACCATGCTTTTCATGTTATATTTAAAAAAAAAAAAAAAAAAAAACGTCACTATCGCTTAAAAATATGTCGGTTGCCTCAGTTTGAAGGACTTGTCTTCGGATATGTTTTGGTCCTCATTTTCTACTTGTAGAATTTGAGGATAGCCATTAACCAAAGGACTGAAAGTGACCGGGGCGGTTTATGATGAGTTTTCATTCTTTCGCTTAAAATTAGTCGATCATACTTAGTTAGACGGACACATACTAGTATGTGGTCGGTCCAGCTGATCCATTGGATCTTCGGGATAGCCGTTTACCTGAAGACTTTGTTTTGGTCGGGGCGATTAATGTTAAAATTTTTAAAAGGGAAATGAAATTATTTTTCAAGTCTGCTACTTCGTAAGAAGTTTGTTTGCTATGTTTAACAGAAAATTGATCCAACCTTGGAAAATGATAAATATACTGATTCTGTGTACTTAACTAGTGAAGTTATTAGGCTTAAAAGGCTTTAGGACAGTTATTGTATGTCATGGTAGCTTTTTATGGTGCGTAAAAGTAGATGTGATACAAACTAAATCTACTTGATTTTACGTGGAAACTCCTTACGAGTTTTGCATGTCTTCATATATATCTTTCCGAATGATAGGCAGAAAAGCGATTACCCAGTCATACACGAGCCCGTAAGTGTTCTGATTCCCGTGAAGATAGCGTTTCAAGAAACTGTAGTGATCCAGATTCGGGACTTGCAGTTGTTTACTACTCTGAAGTCTATATGAATGTTTGAATAAAAAAAAAAAAAAACTTATGAGTTATTGAAACATTCTAGAGTTCAAAATATCAAGACTTCTTAATTATGGAGTAAGAAAGAGAACGGGAAGCAGATGAAGAGTACTTACAAACTTAATCAGACACTATGGGTCGAAGTCAATTCGGGGTGACTTGGGGAAAGCCAAATATGCTTTGAGAATAGATAGGAGGCATCATAATCTCTGAGTTGTTGCCCACTTAAATTTTGAGGAATAATTGAACCTAACTCGTATCACAGAAATGATGAAAACCATCTTAAGTTATTTACCTGCTTACAACCTGTTTCCTTCTGTCATAATACAGCTAAATACGGATCTATGTGACAGTCACGTAATTAGTATGATTTCTGTTCGGATCTTTTCTAAAACGTAGTAGTCCCTATCGAGACTGAAATTTGATCCCTTATATTTTAAATTTTTTTTTAAAAAGTTTTTTTTTCGTACTTAGGTAGTTTATGATTTTATAACTGGTTACTTGGACTTGATCGTGTTATTTAATTCTTAAAGGGAAGTTTTAAAAGTTAATTGCAAAATGTTCAAATTATAAGGGTTGATTTTGTAAATATAGGCGATGTTGTTAAACAGGCGAACTTGTGAATAACTTCGCCTAGGCGAAGTTAACCGTAACTTCGCCTGTATAACTCCGCCCCTATATAAGGATTTTCAAAGGTCATTCGTTCATTATTTTATATATCAGCGAACTTATTCTCGAATATCACAGCGAACTTAATTCGATTATCATCTGATTATCTTTTTTTCGATTTCAATCAGTATTCAAGGTGTGTTTGGGTTCTATATCTTATAATCGATGTTCAATGTTGTTAACCCTAGGTTGTTTCGACACCCGGTTAGCGACCTCGGACGTTCGAACCTTATACCCGATTTCAAAGCTTGTTTTTACGTGTTCATGAGCAAACTGATCGTCCGGATTGCCTTAATATCATGTGTTTTAGTCTCCTAAATCGTCAAAATTGACCGACACACCAGATTTTCGATGAATGAATCAACCTTACTGTCGCCGTTTCAGATTCAGGCGAACTTAAGGTTTAGGCGAAGTTATCCGTAACTTCGCCTGAGGCTCAACTTCGCCGAGGCGATGTTGTGGTGAGGCGAAGTTATCATTAACTTCGCCTGGACCTTTTAATTTTTTAATTATTAGACGAACTTAAAGATGAAGCGAAGTTGTTCCCAACTTCGCCCCAACTTTAACTTCGCCTATACAGATTTTATCACAACTTCGCACATGGTAACAAGCGAACTTGTGGTACGCCTTAACGTTTATCTAACTTGGTTCGTTTGTTGCAGATATGGCTGCAGTAGCAGGTGCTGGAGGTGCTGGAGGTGACGATGGAGATAATCAGAGGCAATTCTTCCCGGGTCATAACATGTATATCACCTTAGACCCGGAAGCGAGCGGTGTTGAGGATTACCGCGAGATAATCACATTCCTCATTCGCTCGAGGATATTCCACGCTCTCACTACGACTCTGCCGATATCCTTACCCAATATCGAGGATTTCTGGCAGACTGTGGAATACGATTGCCGCGTTGAGCCCCCGGTTATGCGAGCAACCGTCAACAATCAGGAGGTTCAGTTCTCATCTGAACAAATACGGGTGGCTTTACGTTTCGGTGAGGAGACTAGGGATGACCCTACAGAGTTTGTGGCTCCGTTCCGTGATGGAGCGTTTCTCCGAATGGGCTACTCTGGTCCATTAGGTGATACTCAGAGGAGGAAGGGTTTCCTACTCGATCAGTGGCGCTTCCTCATGCACGTAATGATTGTCTGCATGTCAGGGAGGAAGGCGGGCACTGACGGGATGGGTGCGACCATGCAGCTCTGACTTATAACAAACGTTATAGCTTTAGTCAGATGGTCTTTTATGAGATCGATAGACAGAGGAGAGCGATGGCTCTTGAGAGGTTCATCATGTATCCAAGATTCATTCAGATGATCTTGAATCATGTTGCTCCCACGTTGCCTCAAAGACGTCCAATACGATACGTGGAGAGTGTGAGCAAACGTATCTTCGCTCAATGCCGCACATCCAGTGCGAGGAGCAAGCCTGAACTGCGTCCAAGGCATACTCCACTCTTTGGGTACTTAATAAACCCGGGGTATGTGCCAGCTCGTGGGGATGAGTTCAGAGACCCTCAACCACGACAGGAAGGAGCAACTCGAAATGTACCTGTTGTGCCTGTTGTATCGGCTGAGGAGGATGTAGACCTTGATGCTGCATTTGGCGGCCAAGGATTCTTCGATATGGACCGGTTTGATCCGCAAGAAGAGGTGCAGGTCTCTGCTGCACAGGTTCGGGAAGTGAATGTTACTAGAGCAGCTACGACGGTGGCTGACTCAGATCTTGATGATGTTATGGATGAGGCGAGAAGGATGTTGGTGACACGAGAAAGGACGATTGGGAAGAGAAAGAGGACAGTTGATGATAGCGAGTAAGAAGAAGAAGAAGATATTCACAAGTTGATTAGACGTTCAAGACGGGAAAGGACAGGTGCAGGTATGGGAGCTGGAGAGACTTCAAGAGTTGTACGTTTCGCTCCATCCACACTGTCAGGTATGTCGATTGTTCCTACATCTGTACAGGTTACAAGTTTAAGCGCCGCGGAAGTTTCCGTGGTGGCTACATCAGCTGTCGGCATCCCATCCATCACACTACAGATGACGACTCCAGAGATTGTGTCTTTACCACCTCCAACGCTTACTCCTTCAGAGGTGGTGGCACAATTTGTAGAGTCGACAGTCGTTGCAACTGCAGGGTTGTCGGTCATGATACCACCTGCGGTTACGTCCACAACTGCTTCTGATGTCCCGGTTACATTCGAGATCCCTGCTGAGTATACTCAAGACACATCTAACATGAGGTTTGATTTCGATGCAACCCTCTCAGACTCGGAGAGAATAGCTGCACTTGAACGGGTCGTGGCAGAGCAATCGAGGATAAAACTTTATCCAGACCCAGGCTATTCAGCGCCTAGTAACAGAGAATCAACTACAGTCGTCCCTCCTGGTTGAACATGGGCGAATTATAGATGCTATGAAGGAGTTCTTGGCATCTCAGGGGGAGACAAGCTGTAGAGGCGACGAGTTAAGGACAAAGAAGAGAAATGATAGAGACGATGATCCCAATGCATCGAAAGGTGCAGGTGGTGAGTTGCCAAGAACTACTCAAGCTCTTGGGACTTCCACAGCTCAGGGGGAGTCTGCAGGTGCAGTTGGTGGTGATGAGGTGGTGATGGTTGATGATGAAGATGATGTGATTGATGCTTTGAAAGAATTAGATGATGATATGCTAGATGATGATGTGATGTTTGATGATGATGTGCTGCCTATTGAGGAGATTGAGAAGATTGGCGCACAGATTGTGATTGAAGAAGATGTTGAAGAAGGTGAAATAGTAGAAGAAAATGTTGAACACGAGATCCCATATATTGAGAAAGCCGATATGGGTAATGAGATGGAAAATGATGAGACTGAATGGGAAGAGCAGCCTAGGTGGAAGGAAGGCTATGCTCAGTGGTTCATCAAAACGAAGGAACCAGCGGTCCCTACAATGTTTAAGAAGAGTTACAATATTAAAGGCTATGCTGAAGCGAAGAAAGGGATTATTTGCTGGATCTATGATGAGCAGTTGAAGCTCTTTGTGATTAAACGGTATGACGGCGTTCAGTATTTTAAAAGAATGTTAAGGTCGTTGAATACACTGCCGGAATGTGAAGTGAAAGACTTAGCCAGATTGGGGTTAATCAATCGAAGTGACGATAATATAGCTAGAGTCATTGAGAAAATTGTATGGAAAGAGAGTATAAAAGAGAAGAAGTTTGAGCTGTTGAAACCGCAGAAGGGAAAACTTGTTGAAGACAAGGATAGAGGTTTGAGAGCTGATGGAAAACCTTGGATGGTCATGAAGTATAAACCGATCCGGTGCCTTAAAGAAGTACCGATGAAGCTAATGCCCAAGGATGTGCTTAAAGACCTAAAGTGGTGGTATGTGGATTGTGAGACAGCAGAGGCGGTGATGGAAGACGAGGATGAACAAGAGCTCCTAAGCGTTTACGATCCGATGCATTTGGTAAACTTATCGCAAGCTGATCTGAAGGTGCTTAATGAGAAGAAAATCTTTTATATTCCTGCTTGGAAGGACGAAGCGAGGAAGTATCAAAGAGTTGTGTCAGTTTGTGTTAGAGAAGGAGTGCATGCGTGAAGATACAAGATTGAAGATTACAAGACAAGTGCTTAAAGATCAAGATATGAAGCTACTGCCAAGGGGGAGTCTGTTGGTGCATAATGTCAGTAGTTCATAGTCTAGTGTCTGTAATCGAGTCTGTAATGTTTAATTATGTTTTGTATGTTTAAGCGAAGTTACTGACAAGTTCGCTTAACAGGCGAACTTGTTAGTCAAGCAAAGTTATGGACAACTTCGCCTAAACATGCCAGGCGAAGTTGTCGTGTATAAATAGTCCTAGGTTACGGCTTGGTTTGTAATCGTGTTTTAAGTTCGTGTCAGTTTTTCGAGTTCATTGTAACGTGAGGACGAGAGTCTGTAACAGTGATATTACATCACGTGTTTGAGTTATAATATATAACGTGTGTTCGTGTGATTCGTGTTCTATACTCGTAACGATCTACGCAGGGATTCCGCACCTGAGTAGACCGAGATATCTCGTGCTATCCGTCCAGGGAACCTACAATTTATTTAAACTTGATCATACTGACTTTACTTCATCATTTGAACACGATTTATTTGAAACCTAACTAAACTCCAAATATGAACCAACTAAGAATAATATTCAACAAAAACATGGCTCAAAAGCATCTAAAGTATAAGAAATATTTATATAATAATATGTATATTTTAGATCACATCAGCTTGTTTTAGCTCTTTTTTTGCTCTTTTTAACCATAAACAAGTCCCGGAACCTACATTATTCAATTATGTTAGTAGTATACAAATCCTAATAAAAACCGAACATAAACTAATAAAATATTATATAAAATGTACACGGGATTTATGTATATTAAGCATTATATCATTGAACCATATAGACATCTTCCTCAAGATGCCCATTTAGAAAAGCGGTTTTGACATCCATTTGCCATATCTCATAGTCATAATGTGCGGCTATGGCAAACAATATCCTAATAGACTTTAGCATTGCTACGGGAGAAACGGTTTCATCATAGTCAACCCCTTGAGTTTGAGTGAAACCTTTTGCTACAAGTCTTGCTTTATAAGTATCCAAGTTTCCATGCATATCAGTTTTCTTCTTGAAAACCCACTTACTTCCAACCGGTTTGGAATTAAGAGGTGGTACAACCAAATCCCATACTTGGTTGTCATTCATGGATTGCATCTCAACGTTCATGGCTTCAAGCCATTTGTCACAATTGGATTATGACATTGCATCATGGTATGTGGTGGGTTCTTCCGAATCTACCACATAGCATCCATCCATGAAAAATTCATATCTTTCGGGTGGATTACTAATTCTACCGGATTTGCGAATGTTTTGTGTGTTTTGATCAACCATTTGATCATTCTCAACAACCTCTTGATGATTGCTAGTGTCAACCAAACGTGTATCGGCTTGTGGTTCTCGATCCTCCTCGAGTTCCACCGTTCTACTAGTACATTCCATGAGGAACTTAGTTTCCAAGAAATCGGCCTTTCGAGCAACGAACACTTTTTGCTCAGTTGGGTTGTAGAAATAATATCCCATGGAGTCCTTGGGATATCCTACAAAGATACACTTAGTGGATCAACTTTCAAGTTTGTTTTGGGTGTTGTTCTTGACATAAGCCTCACAACCGCATATCTTTAAATATGATAACGATGGAGCCCTTCCATGCCATATTTCAAAAGGTGTCTTGTCTACTTTTTTGGTTAGGGCCATATTTAGAATACGGGCCGCGAAGAGCAAAGCGAAACCCCAAAATGATAGAGGCAATGTGATTCTAGCCATCATAGATCGAACCATATCCAATAGGGTTCGATTCCTCCTCTCGGATACACCATTGTGTTATGGTGTTCCGGGTGAAGTAAGTTGTGAGATAATCCCACAACTTCTAAGATGATATCGGAAAGCATCACTTAGGTATTCACCTCCTCTATCCGAACGAAGTACTTTGATGGTTTTATCGAGTTGATTTTGTACTTCATTTTGGAAGATTTTGAATATTTCAAAAGTTTCATCTTTGTGTCTTAACAAATACACATACCCATAACGACTATAATCGTCGATAAAGGTAATGAAGTATCTTTCACCATTCCTTGTCATTGCCTTAAAAGGACCACATCCATCCGAATGTATGATGCCTAATAAGCCTTTCCCCCCTTCGTTTGTTCCACTAAAGGGATCCTCGGTCATCTTTCCAAGTAAACAAGACTCACACTTATCAAATGAATCATCTTTACTTGATTCCAAAAGACCTTCTTTTGAAGTGTATGTATGCGGTCTTTGTTTATGTAACTAAGGCGACAACGCCAAAGATAAGTCTTACTCAATTCCATTTTAAGTTTCTGGTGCTTGATTGGTACAACATGTTATCAAAGGATGTATTATCATGAACTAATTCATAAATTCCATTAGACGGCATTGCTTTAAAATAAAAGACATCATTCATAAAAACACAAATACCATTGTCTACAAACATTAGATCAAACCCATATTGTCTTAACAAAGAAGCGGAGATAATATTCCTAGTCAAACTAGGAGCATACAAAACATCTTTCAAAATAACTTCCAAACCATTTGGAAGCTTCAAAGTGTAGTCCCCTCGGGCTTCGACAACAACCTTTGCGCCGTTGCCCATGAAGAGACTAATATCTCCTTTCTTGAATCCTTTATTTCCTTTGAACCCCTGCAACAAATTGCAAATATGAGTCCCACATTTGGTATCCAATACCCATGCGTTAGAGGAAATAATATTAAGATCAACATGAATCATGAAAGTTGTACCCGAGGTTTGCCCTGCATCCCTCTTAATTTTCAACTCTTTGAGACGGGTTGGACAATTCCTCATCCAATGGCCAATCTCCCCACATCCAAAGCATGGATCCTCCGCGCTAACCTTTAGCTTCTTTGGTTTGGGTGGTTCCTGTAAGGCCCCGTTCCCGGTAACCCTACTTTGGTGTTGGATTTACTCATAAACACAATTCTAACATCAGAGTTAATTTAAACTTTCGCGGAAATAATTTAAAACTTCAACATCACATTATAAACATGCATTTTTGTCATAGCATACAAATTGTCTTTTCATAACATAACATAAAATAGTCTTGACACTTCATCATAGATACCAGTCTCTTTATCTCGTGCCATGTGTCCTTCCTCAAGCCAGCTGCCTCAACCTATCTGCCTGCGTGCATACTAAAAGTCAGCTATGCTGAGTGAGTTCTAGTTAATCAATTTAACATACAATACATTCTTGCCCTTACTCATACGCGTCCGAAGATACGTATTCATACCTTACATTGCTATTACTTCTTTCACACATACTTTATATACATGCATACATACTTACATACTTTCTCTCATAAAACCCTATGGTATACCATAAGCTATTCTACATTAAACATCACAGATATTGTAAGGGTCTGGTCCCTACCATCACAGATATTATAAGGGTCTAGTCCCTAACATCACAGATATTGTAAGGGTCTGGTCCCTAACATCACAGATATTATAAGGGTTTGGTCCCTAACATCACAGATATTATAAGGATCTGGTCCCTACTGCCTCGAATAACCATACATTTATCATACGTGTGTATTTTACCTATCTCATGTATAATATATATATATATATATATATATATATACATGCTCATTCATACCATCATTATATAGTAATAACATCCAATACATAGTCATACACGTATAATACACTTATCAATTAAGTAAATGTATTAACTATCACATAAGAGTATGCACACAGCCCCGAAAACATTTCAAAGAGAAATGGGGCTAGAACTCACCTGAAGTCAATTTCTCTCGCCGTTAATAGTAATTCCCTTCGTTAGTTGAGTACGGCTAACTTTTGCTTGCGGGTTCGAGTTCAGATCTTGACAACTCGAGGATCTGGTCGTGATTCTTGTTGCTTGGCGATGTTAAACACGAGATTCCACCATTCTTTGGCTTGGAATTTAAGTCCGAGTGCTAGAGAGAGTGTATGTGTGTGTTTCTTGAGTGTGTGTGTTTGTGTGTTTGGATGAGAAAAGAAAAGAAAAGGAAGAAGTGGTTGGGTTATATATAGAGGGGGTTTCATGGGTCCCACCACCCATTCCCAATTTCTACTTCCCAAACACTTAACAAAAGACTACTTAACGATACACAGTTAAATAACAAAACTTTCCGTCATTTATTATTTAACAAAAATGGACGTAACAGTTCCACTTTTGCTTTTCCCTTGAACTTGCCCTTGACTTGTCCCTTACCTTTGGCAACCTTTGCCTTAGGTTCCGGGTGATGCCTCTTGCTATTTCTACCTTCATTGATCGTGAGAACGGGTAAAACCTTCTTACCCATTCCCGTCACGGCCGTCTTGAGCATTGCATGAAGCGCACCAATGCTTTTGTCCCATCCATTCATATTGTAATTCATTACAAAGGTCTCAAATTTCTTGGTTAGCCCATTTAGGATTAAATCTGTGGCTAACTCCTTTGAGACGGGACAATTAAGGCGCTCGAGACGATCAATGTGGCTTTTCATCTTAAGCAAATAGAAGGAAACAGATTGAGTTTCTTCCATACGACATGCATGAAGCGCTCGAACCGTTTCGAAGCTTCCACCCTAGCTTGTGTAAGGAACATTTCCTTACGTTGGGTGATCATGTCGTATGCCCCATGAAGTTCTAAATCCTTTTGAATCTCGGGAATCATAGTTCCCAACATGAGGCAAGAAACTTGCACCGAATCCTCATTGTGCTTAACCCAATCGTTATGGTCTTGGACATCGTCAATGCTAGGTTCATCGGGAATAGCCTCTTCTATTACGTAGTATTTCTTTTCTTGCTTGAGAACGATTCTCAAGTTTCAATACAAATTCCATAAAGTTGTTATAGTTTAGACGATCCTTATCAAGAATAGACCTTAGTGATAGGTTATTAATGGGTGGGATAATAACGTTAGGTGGATTGTTGATTGCGGCCATCTACAAATATAGCAAAGTTCAATTTTAGTATTTTCGATATCAATAATTAATTTTAATCTTTAATACCCTATGTCTCCTAGACAATTAATGATTAAAATCTAGAACCCAACGTTACATTCAAATAGTAGTTAGGTGACCTTTATCCTGCTATTTAAATTAACAAGATAGTCAACGTTTGACGATTACAACCCTTTGAAACTTCTAGTTTTATGGGATCGGTTAAACATCTTATGTTTAGTTGGCATGTTTAATCCCATCAACACCATTGTACACCATGCTTCAGTGACCCTATTCACATGGTTTCCAATTTAAGTCGTCCTACTTATACACACATGTGAGTTTTCACATACAAGTGGTTAGGTGACATTTATCCCACAAATATGGTAAACCCACCTCAAGCTCACAAGTTTCCTCCAACGTGGTTAGGTGACCTTTATCCCATACCGAGTTCCCAAATGATTTGAGTGTTGTATAAAAGGATGGTGTTCGACTTATTTTAAAAAAGGGATTTTTGTTTTCTAAATTCTAGGTTGGAAAACAATTTATGTACCTTTCATTTGCATGCATTCAAATGTATGGTACTTAGTTGAAAAACTCATTTTCATAGTTCATATTAATGAAACTCATTTTATTGTGAAATCATTAGCCTTTAATAAAACCAATTTTATCACCTAATGATTTCTAAGGAACCAATTTTATGCTATTTGTTGATTTTAAATTGTTAGCAAACCACATTGCAATAACACAAACAAAAGTAAATCAACCATGCAAGCATAAAACATACACCCACAAGTTCATAACCATAGCCTCCTAATGTTGACTACACTTGTTGACCGAAGACAAGTGTGTCAAAAGGTCTCTCCTAAGGGACTCAAAAGGACATATGCTTGTGTTGGTGAACTCCCATTTGATCCCGCATTCAAATGCTCCAAGTGTTCACCCCCGTGTTGTGGTCTCCATCCACTTTATTTGGGCTTCCTTCCTTGCATCTTCTTTTACAAAAATATATCCTAATACATTTTTTCTAGTAAAAGAAATGCATCTAATCTACTTATTATTACAAACCAAATGAAATAAATAAATAGATTACACAACCCAAATAAATTATTACAACCATATCGAATGAATAAATAACACAACACAAACATTCAACCAAACACAAGGCCATGGCTAGGTTATGAACATCTATTACACATCCAAATATGCAAAAATCACAAGACCAAAATCGGTTCGCCTTTTTCCTAAACTTTCGGCCCAAACTATAACCAAACCGAAAGTTTCGGGTTTTGTCCAAACAACAAAATCAATCATCCAAATGACTTAGTTTTTTAAGATTACCACATGCATGTAAAGTATAATCTTGAAAAACCATGGGGTAACCAAAATCCCTAAAATATTCGGCCAAATGGTAAAACCCACTATAAATCCAAAAATTTTTGGGTCTAATGAAGCATGCATCCGTATAAGCGGCTCTTGATGCTATTGTTGGGTTTTAACAAGATTATCAAAGTCATAAAACCCCAATTTTATGAAAAACATAGCGGATAGAAGTTTTAAATCTTGTTAATTTTAGGTGTATAAAACCAATTTTGTACATGCAAAACCCAATCCCGGATCCATATATGAAATACATGCTAAACAAACACATGCATGTCACTATAAGTCCATGCATGTTAAACTACCTTTCAAGAATCAAGAACCGAATGAATGAGAGGTTGATTGAAAGGCAAGAACTTCAATATAGGAGTCCCTCAAGCTTTCGACTAACACCTTTAGCTAGGATTTACACACTTGAAATCACCTCCTTGTTCTTGTTCCCTTTTGGCCGAAAGTTTTGGAAGAGAAAAAGAGTAGGAGAGTTTGTTACTTGTGAAAAAATTGATGTGTGGAGAGAAGAAAGTAAAAGTGGTCATTCAAATGCACCACTCATGAAGCCAATCAAGTCGCTTGCATGTACCCATTAAGTGAGGATTAAAAAATAAAATAATACAACAGTAAGAGAGGGGGGCGGCCCCTTCCTTCTCTCTATTATTATTATTAATGTTTATATATATATATATATATATCCATATATATATATATTTATATGTTATAACACATTATAGGTAACATGCTTGGTAACCATTATTCACATATTGTTATTTAACCATCTTAAATAACACTATGGAATGTACTCTCTCAAAATATAAATCATCCATATGATTTATTCATTTCACAAGTACAATGTATTTAGAAACCCCGTTTCAAATAACGCAAGTGTTAATATTTATTTGTTATGATCATATCATATATAAACAAATATTATTGGTGTTTGTCTAGCTTGTTGTTGGGTATGAGCCGATTTGGATCATGACGTATTAACCACATCAATAATAATATGTGTCTTGGGCATACCGAGTCCAACAAGATTCACTTTGCGTAAGAAAAATTAAATATAAACGAACAAGTTATCAATTAATTACTCTGTTATATTGTTATAAATCAAAAGTACTACTACATATGACATTTCGGTCGTAAATGTTATTTTACTTTAAATTTATATACAACTATATTTATTATTATTATTATTAGTCTTTAAAAAATTCTTTCTTATACAAGGGCGAGGCTTAAGCTTGGCACGCATGGGGTTCCCTCTGTTTTTTTCTCGGTTAAAGTTACCCATTTTTATTAGAAATTTTTTATAAATAGTGTAAATTTACCGGTTTTCATTCGAAATATTGAGCCCGGCCCACCACTTATGAAAATTCTTATACATATTGAATCTTCCATCCTTCCTTCATGACATTTTCGTCCAAGCTAGTACTTTTATATATTATTATATAGAGTAGTATAATACAAATATTTTTTCAAGAAAATTCATATACAAATGGATATAAAAAGAAATTTTAGTGGAACACTCTTTTGAGCTCATAAGCTCCACTAATATATAATAATGTGGTAAAAGATCACACGATAATGGCTATTAGCATTTATTTGTTTTGTTTTTTGGTTTTTCTATAGATTCCGGTTTAAGTGAAAGAAACTAGGGATTTTATGTGAAGCATATATATATTTTTTTCATTTTTAGATTTTGTTCAAACTTTTACCATTTTTGTAATCTTTTTACAAATTTATGAACTTTTTATTAGTTATTAGTAAACTAACAATTTATTAATTCTACCCATAGATAATTTCTTTATATATACATTTACTGAATATTATTATTTCTGTATAAAAATAGGATTTTCTTATATTCGTGTTGATGAATGTTTTTCAGATGCTTCAACAACTAGCGCCGCAAACAATGGTTCACCCAAATGTTGATCAAAATGAAAGATATAGGTTATGACTATGTTTGACAAAACTAGCTGGAAGCTGATAGCTATTTAGATATATTTAGGTGTTTAGCAGAGTAACTGGAGCTTTTAATAAAACTAGTTGGACGCCCGCACAGTGCAGTTGAGTGCGCGCACAACCTGGCATCAACCGCATAATCAGTGTTGATATGTGATTCACTTGATAATAGTGCACACATAACCCGAATGCAGACGCTTAATTCGTGCAAAGGCAGTAAGTGTGTAACCAATGGCGAAAATCAATAAACAAAACTGAAATATATAGTAATTTCAAATAGATTATTTTCTAAACCAACCTCTTTTGATCTGAAACCCTTTACGACTCGGCACCGTTTTAATCTAAAACATGTTAATCTGGCCCCTTTCGACTCAAAACCGTACCGACACGAACCGAACTAAATTAATCCTTTTTGTGTCGACTCTTTCCGGCCCTAATTTGGTCTTACACATAACCCGAGCCCATCTGACTCGACTTGTTGTCAATCATAACGGGTAATTACGTAGTATATTAATTTTTTAAGTTAAAAAAGTATAGTAATATGATAGTCAAATTAAATAGAATAAAATGCTCTTTTTTATGATGTAATTTATTCAGAAAAATATTAACGTGTGAAAAAAGTCATAGTCTTTTAAAGAGTCATGGGGGTAGTTAGTTTTGAATAAAGGTAAAATAGGTAACTATTATAAAAAACAAATGTTGATGAAAGTTCAAGTACCAAACTTGTAAATTCAATTGTAAAAACTTCTAGCTTTTCTCAAACGCTACTATTAGCATTTTAAATTACTTAAATAACCTTCCAAAATCGATATATTTACTATAATATTTTTTAGTTATGCCCCCTTTAGTCATTTTATACATTTTATTAAAAGCTCCAGCTACTCTGCCAAACATCTAAGGGTATGTTTGGTAGGGAGTTTTTAGGAGCTTCTAGCTTTTAAGAAAAATGTAAGTCCCGTAGAGGATCTTTCAATGTGATATTCAACTGATCTTGATGTTGGTGCGGAAATCCAACACAAGATGATTCAAGAACAAATATCAAGAAGACACAGAACACAAGGACTGCTTCAAAACACACGTTATTATTAACGTCGGGTGCTTAAGCACTATGCTTACAATACACATCTAATACACCAATGATACTAGACGGCCAAAAAAAAAACAATTGAATGAACCACTAAACCTTATACAAAGAGATCTATATATAAGGTAGCCAACATACTAGCCCAACAAAAGCTCAAAGCCCACCGAGATCCATAAGGATCTCAGTTTACATACAAAACACAAAACCAAGCTTAACTAAGTGCAAACCATCAAGTATAGACCCAACAAAAAAGCCCCTACTCAATTAAAAACTTTGTTTGGTTAAAGGAGTTTGAAGCTTTTAGGTCATGAGAAAAAGCTTGAAGCTCTTATTAGTAGCGTTTAGAAAAAGCTACAAGCTTTTAGTATTTTAAATTACTTAAATAGCTTTTCAAAATAGATACATTTACTATTATAGTTTTTAGTTATGCCCATTTTAGTCATTTTATATATTTATTAAAAACTTCAGCTACTCTGCCAAACATTTAAATATGTCTAAAAAGCTACAGCTACCAGCTTCAAGCCATCAGCCACCAGCTTCCAGTTACAGCTACCATCTAGTTTTGCCAAACAAATATATTTAAAAAGCTACAGCTACCATCTTCAAGGCATCAGCCACCAGCTTCCGGCTACAGCTACCTGCTAGTTTTGCCAAACATACCCATGGTCTAATGGTATCAAAGTTGGTAAAAATTAGGGATAGTAATGAAACTCGAACATGATAGGAAAATCAGAAACTCGAAATATTTGGGATGAGTAACACATGTCCCATTAGGTTATGTGACGGGTTTGGATAAGTTTTGAAATTTTTTGCGGGTTTGGGATTTGTACACGATTACCCAATAGCATAGCCCGCCCCATTTACCCAATTACATACCTGAGTAACCCGACATAATATATATTATGTATACACCTTAAAAACTATGGTCAAGTTATTCTACAAATGGGGCAAAAATGAGAAGAGTGATAATGATTTATAGCCACACAAAAACCCTCAAAAAAATTAAAATAAAATCGTAACTCAAAATTTAATAAAAAAACGAAAAAACTAAAAGCATAAAAATGTTTCTGCCATCTTCCTCATTAAAAAAAATGATGTTGAGGGAAAAAGATAATTGTGTTTTTTTGCTAATTATTGTGTTTTATGTTTATTTTCATCATTAATTGTGTCTTTTTTCCTTGACATTGTATCTTTTTATTCCTTAATATTATGTTATATTAATCAACATTATGTTATATTTTGCGATATGTTGTGCATTTTTTTAGCAATAATTGTGTCTTTTGTTCATTTTCGTCATTGTGTCTTTGATCTCGGCATTGTGTCTTTTTGTCGTTTTTTTTTGAACGAGAATGACGAAGGAAATATTTGTTTTTCTAAAACTTTTTTTGTTTTTTATTTATATTTTGAGTTATGATTTTTTTATTATTTATTTTGAATTTCTTGTGTGACCACAAATCCTTTTCACACTTCTCATTTTTGTTTTCCTTTGTATTTTAACCTTTCCCTTAAAAACTATTAATATCCAATGTGCTTGTATTCACAATGTTCACAAGCGACAAGTCGAGTGCACCAAAGAAAAAAACTTATTAATTTTGTGATTTAACGCATTTGAGGATCAAGTGCTCCTCATAGAGCAAAAGTTTGTTTTGGTTATCTGACTGTGATGAGTGTGAAACAAAACTTACCCTTTATACCACATGAAACATCTGTTTGAATCTCAATGAACACAGCCATTTGATAGTGTCATGCTATTTTTTTTTTCTTTTGTGTGTAAGGAATTCTAAGTAAAAATAGATTGGTTATCTGTAAGTTAATTAAAAGTTGCTTCAGGTAAGGTGGCAAAATATGAAAAGGCGTGTCTTGACAACCAACATGTATTTATTCCTTTTGCTTTTGACACTTTTGGTTTCCTCGCGCCTGAAGCTGTGGAGCTACTTACCCGTGTTCAGCGAGTCATGCATAGTAATGTCATGACTCCAAGATCAGCAAATATAGTTTTTAAAAGATTGGGTTTTGCGATTCAAAAAGGGGTAGCGGCGCAGCTTGTTGCCCGCCTGCCTTCTGTTTCGATGTAATCCAATAAACAATTTATAATTGAGAAAAATAAAATTTTGAATTTTGAGTTTTAAAGTTGCATTTTGTCAAAGCCTGATAGAAACCCGACCGTTTTTGGTCCAGGTATACCTAACGGATATTTGTAATAACTAATGGGTATACTCAAAACCCGATGGATATCCTCGATACTTGACGGGTAATTACCCGATAAATACCTGATGGGTTTGGGACGAGCTTATATAATCGGGTATGGGTTTGAAAATATCTAAACTCGTCTCAAACTCGACCCGTTCTCATCTCTAGTAAAAATGTGTTCATCTCATATACTTAAAGCTTCAAGCCATTGATGAATAAAAAAATGTATTTAAAACTAGAACTGAAGGGTGTACGTGTATGTTTGTCTCAAATAGGTAAAGCTTCAAGTCCACTAATTGTCCATTCTATCCTTAATTGGGCTGGACTCTTACTCTTTTAAATGGATTGAAATTTTAAATAAAAAACTTAGTTTTTTTTTTTTTGAAAAGCAAATAAATAACTTAGTTGGACTTCAAAAGAAAACCAATGGCCTTCACTTTTAAGCATTCTTTTTTTTTTTCTGTTTTCTTTTTTTGTTTCTTGGCATAGAAACTTGCATTGTAATATAATTGTTTATAGTTGTTATTACTTGGAAATTATATATGCTTGCATTCAAGTTTCGGATACAAATGCTACATATAGTTTTTATACTGGTATCACATGATATTAATCTCCAGACTTAGATCCACTAGTGATTGTAATCTTTTTGCCTTAGAAGTGTCGAGTTTTACGTTTATGTTTACTCACTTATGAAACTTTAACTTACATTTCCTTAACTAGTTTGTCGCAAGGTTCATTTGGTGCAATTGTGCATATATATTGGTAATACATATGTGTGATCGTGTATTATATAACCAATATTGATACGTGTGTACACTATGGAAACCAATTTTGAGCATAGACATATTGTTTTTGTTTTTTTTTCCTTTTATCTATCTCTTTACCTTTTTCAATTTTGAGCATAGACATATTGTATTATTGTTTATGAAACTTTTAGCTTTTTCAAGCCATTACGTAACCATCTCACACAAATTCTGACTTTCTTGTCCACTTTTTACTATCAATATATAGGCTTCCTCTCCAACAATTGTCTCAAAGGTTGAAAACCAGCTATTTTATGACAAGAAAAATGTGTTTGATCCATACGTCCATGATACAACATATAGAATGTGTCTATTCATATGTGATACTAAAGGGTCAATACAAAGCAATTTTATCAAGTACGTGTTAATGCGATTTAAACGTGAAACTTTATTAGAACCGTTCATACTTCATATTTACAAATAATATTGATGGTATGTAATTAACTATGAAGTATTTTCAGGCTTTCATAATTCATACAATCATATGTAAAATTGATGGTATATAACTATGTTACATATCTTCAAATGTTACATTAAAGTACTAGAAAATTGTAGTTAAAGGTTTATTTCTACTGGGTGTTTACGATATAGCTTAAAAGATGAGGGGTTTAACGTTTATATGCACGTTGGGTAACGAGTAAAACTTGAATATTTTTAGAACGGGTAAAGTTATGATATTCATATAGATTGTATATAGTTGAAGTTGGAAGTAAACGGCATACAATTGTAATTTGTAAAAATTGTTTGAACGGCTGTTAGTCATGTACCTTTATAAACGAACCGAACGACGAACAAGGCCTTGTTCATGTTCGTTCGTTAAGAAAATAATATGTTCACGAACGGTTCACGAACACTCAACGAATGAAATTTTATGTTCGTGTTCGCTCATTAAGGAAATTAATGTGTTCACGAACGATTCACGAACACAAAAAAACGCAAATAAAATCGGCAGAGCCTAGAGATTGAGACCGATGTATTCATCAATGTGAATAATGAAAGCCTATAAACAAATAAAATGAACATGAACAAGTTCGTTTATTTAACTTTAAAAGAACACGGACACTTAATCGAACAAATATTTATGTTCATGTTCATTTATTTAAAGATGGACACTTGTGTTCGTTTGTTTAAAATATAAACGAACATAACTGAACAAAGATAAACGAACATGTATGAACAAATATAAACAAACTTAAATTAAAACACTTAAATGAACATAAATTAACAAATATAAAACGTTTAAGCCGATGACCTATCCATATAATATTCAATTATTTTCTATTAATATATAAACAAACATAAATAAACAGACATAAACGAACATAAACAAACGTTCATGAACATAAATGAACGAACAGAACATGCGTTCATGTTCGTTCGTTTAATTAAACGAACACAGAATTTTTTTCATGTTCGTTCGTTTATTAAATAAACGAACATAAGCGAACTTTTCGCCGAACAGTTCACGAAAGTTCATTGAACGTTCGGTTCATTTAAAGGCCTACCTTTATGTGTAAATAAACATAAAAATGGAATAACCAAACCATTATGAATATCTATGATGTAGTTTTTGTAAAATATAACCATGATTAATCGGACAGAAGACAACTTTATTATATCCATATGCAAATTTCATGATTGGATGGGCTCGCAAATTGCCTTACTCTTGTGTTATTTAATAGTAAAGTTGTGGGCCAGGCCCTTATTTACTTTGTGTGGTTTTAAATGAGGTGCACAAATCGGGTTTTTAAAATACCTAGGTTCGGGTATGATCAGGTATTAGAAAATCCTGTATTGGTAATACCGGGTCAGGTTCGGGTCCGGGTATTGTCTCTAAAAACCATACCCTATGCATCGGGTTCGGGTCGGGTATAGAACCGGGTACTCTAAAGCCGGGTATTTGAATACCCTATTTCCGGGTTTTTTTGGGTATAGATTGGATTTTTTTTAAGGGGTTACAATTTTTAGGAGTATTTTCGGGTATTTTTCAGGTATTTTTCCAGTAATTTCGGGTATAGATCGGGTATTTGAAAAATCCGGTTTCGGGTATTGGAAAAACCCGATTCCGGATATGGAACCAGTTTCGGTTTTCGGGTATAAATCGGGTCCGGTTCCAGGTACGGGTTTTGGTACTGAAATGCATACGCTATCCGAGAGTCAGGTTTGGGTATTAAAAACCTGGGTATAAAAAAACTGGTTCCGGGTATTTTTTTCAGGTCCGGTTCCATGGGGTTTTTTGTGCACCTCTAGTTTTAATGTACTTTTTTTTTTATCATTTACCGTGCCTAAAACTGACTAGAACATGACCCAAGATACTTTCTTTTGGGCCAAAGCTACAGGCTCACTTGAAGTGGTTAACCCATTTAGCTAAACTTATTGATCCGAATGACAAAAGGATAACCCGTACCCGACGCACTTATAGGAAGTCGATTGGCTTGAGAACAACAAAGCCTACCGATAGATGGTCTAGTCTTATGATGTGTAAAAACAGGTTCAGGCCACAATGGGTTTTGACTAAAATGAGACGGGATCAAGAAGGCTGTTAAAAAGAACACTAATTTGGTAGTCAAAATGAGTTATGAGATTGGATCAAAAGGGTCGTTAAAAAGAACATTAATTTGGTAGCAGCAACGATAGACACTGACGATGATGGTGGTGGCGCGATTTTGATGGTGGTGATGATTAGGGATGGCAAAATAACCCGAACCCGACAGATATTGGGCCGAGTATGGGATTAGTTTTGAAAATTTTTCGCGGGTACGGGATTTGGTGATACCCGGCCCGATTACCCGAAAAGACATACCTGTTTACCCGAAATAAAACCCGAAAATTTTTTATTATTAATTTTATTTTTTCTTAACCTTTTTTATTTAAGATATGCATTAATAAGTATTATTTATGTTTTATATGTTATCAAGTTCATACATAAAGTTATATAAAAGTTATAGTATTATTATTTATTTATGATAACGTTTATATATATATATATATATATATATGTATGTCATATTTTAGTTTTCAACAATTCATATATAAATAAAAATATATACGATAACTATAACGGTAAAAAAAACTACTTAAAATCCTAACGAAATTTTTTTTAACAATCTAATAGGTATACCCGATACCCGACGGGTAATGGGCCGTGTATGGGACTGAATTTTATAACCGGTACAGGCATAGGATTAGCAATACCCGGCCTGTTGCCATCCCTAGTGATGATGACGGAGACCTGGTGGTGTTGGTTGTGGTGGGTAGTGGTTAGCTGAATCATTTGATGATGATAAAAGCAAAATGGGTACGGTGGTGTTGGTGCTTGTACATTGCAATGGATGGTGGCATTGTGACAATAATGACAAAGTGATGGTGTTGCCGGAGGCAAAAGGAGTGGCAACAATAGAGGAGGTGATGCCCGCGGTTGTGAACTTGTGATGGTGGTGATGTCGGCGACTATGTGGCAAAGACAAACAATGGTTTATTGTAGCGTTAATCTGCTGGACAAGTTTAAGTTAACATGTTTATAAGATTGATTAAATTTAACAAACTAAAATTGGCTTGTTGGCTAATTTAAGTTGGTCAAAATGAGTTATGATTGTCACCCTAAAAATAACACCAACTTTTAGTTTTAATTTGATTCAGTTGTTAAAACACTGTAAAACTTGTTAGTTGTGTAAAATATAAATATATAAAGCAAAGGAATATTAAATTACGTAAAATTTAATGATTTCAACGTATCATTTTGACAACAAGGCTGTACGTACTGTGACCAACATAGCATACTCTTGCATAGTTTAGTGTTTAATTTATTTTAGATTTGCACTTTGGTCGTTTTAAAATAAAATAAAAGATAACTCTTATCAATAAAAGAAGTATGACTTTCTATTCTTATTGTGATTAGAATAATAATAAATAATTGGTTTAGAATAAAAAAAATTGTTTGCCTTTCAAAAAAATGAATAAAAAGATGTAATATTATTATTATATGGGTGGGACAGTAGCTAATTAATAGCTGGATGGAAACTGGAAAGTGAACACTACAAAATCTAGCTGTACTGCTGTATGAGATGTCTCTCCACCAATCAAGGAACACATAGTCTAATTACTATCACCATATTTAGAAACTTTTACACTTGATTACATATAACGAAACTTATTTAATCGTGACGAGTAATAAATAGTGAACGTGCTCGTTACGGTTAGTTTAAGGACACGTGGCAGATTCTAATTGGTTTCTACAAACTACTCGTCACGACTAGTTTATAATACCTATTTCTAGATTTTTTACAAATGATACCTAAAACTAGAAATCTATTTTCATAAATGCTTATTTTGAGAATTTTCTCTTTTTTTTTAACATATGACATCCAATTTAACAATGACTAGTTTTATGTGAAAAGTGACATAAAATGCTCTCATAATCCCCTTTCAGTTATACATAATTATTGATTTTTTAATAAAAACATAAATATAAATTAAAAAACAAAAAAATATGACTGGCCACCCCCCACCCACGTTGTGTTCACAACGAACCTTGCCAAAATGAGACCAAAACAAGCGGGGGGGGGGGGGGGGGGGGGGCGGTGTGCCCTGCGTTTTGGCCTTGTTTCCATCTCCACCGCATGTGGTCTAAGGAGCAAACCCAAAACCACTAAAAAAGAAACTCCTATGGAAAAACCTCATGACCATCACACTAAAGTACTGGTGATTAGAGGTGTTCAAAAAAACCGGTTTGGGACCGGTTTTAGGCAAACCGAACCGATTTGGGTTTAAAACCGGTTTCACCCAAACCGATTCCCAACCCGACCCAAACAGCCAGTTTCAGGACCGGTTCCTCTTAAGATCTACCAAACCGGTTTTAAAACCGAATCGGTTTGAGAAAAACCGGTTTATAAACCGAACCGAACCGACGTGACCAGGTCGGCCTATCTTGTGTCTAAACCGGTTTGAGTCAAACCGGTTTTGACCAGCCATTGACCAAACCGGTTCGGTTTGGGTTTAAAACCGGTTTTGTACACCTCTACCGGTGATAGCATGTAAAATGAATTTTATAAAGATAAATGTCGCATAACATAAATGACTTCTTGAAGTCATTAAAAGGCTTAGAATCCTCCCACACCACTAGAGATCCTCACACACCATTTTTTTCATATACGGCTCGTATAGGGCTATACGGTCGTATAGCACCTGAATCGTGTCAGTTAGTGTTGGATGCTTGTCGGTCATTGTTTGTAGTGCCTCGTATAGCCCTATACGGTCCGTTTAGGTCTATACAGGCAGTATAGACAATTTTTTGGACACAATTTTAAATATTAATACATTGATATCTTACATTTATATATTAAATACGTAACATATTTGGCTAAATATGATATTTTAAAATAGAATCAATTATCTTTTTTAACATATATATAACTTAGTTGGCTAATAATTTGTATTTGTACCCCAAGAACATTTTAAGATTATATTATGTTACACTTTATAATAGTCTATACATAAGAACTAGTCACTGATTAAGCAAACAAGAAAACATTTGGCCAAAACATACTGATAAACATCTCATATAGTCGTTTTCCGCAACGCTTAACAGTGGTTAAAGGCAGGCTGACTTTTTCTACGGAAGTTTTCTATATGGTCGTATATACGACCGTGTAAGTTTTATGGTGTGTCAGGGAGCAATACAAGCCATTAAACACCTATATGGCTCGTATAGGTCTATACGGTCGTACAGGGTGCAAAAAGCTGTTTTTCTTTTGTCCCCTGTCACTTGTCAGTCATGCGTAGTCTATACGACCCGTATACGCCTATACGAGCCGTATAGGCATGTCCAGTCAGATGAGGGTGGTGTATGAGAATCACATCCCCATTAAAAACATATGTGAGCACAAGAGGGGTTGTTACGTATGAAGCATTTTCTCATTCAGGCTCATGGACGAAACAACAGGGTGTACGAGCTATGTTGATCATAGAGGACAAGATTTTCTATTTGCATGAATATCAAGCGACATTATTATCTTGTAATTAAGTTTTAAATTATCATAACTAGATTAGTTGAAATGAATATAAAAGAGAATGTTATTGTGATCATTTGAGTTTAAAAGAAGTTGTATCACCACTATTCAACTCTTAAATTTGATTTATGCTCTCTTCATCTTAACCCGTATCTACTCCCTCCTTATTCATATTAGCCATGATGTACGAATATGATCTTAAATCGTTTTCAGTTATCTGGAATTTTAATATGAATATTTTACTTACGCACATGCATAAACAATAAATATCAACATTATAGAAAAAAACAAAGAACTGAAAATATTTGTTTAACAAATTATAAACGTGTGTGCAATAAGTGTGTTTATATATGTTTTTATATAAAACTACAAGTAAAAGGACATAACTTTTACAAAAACTAACACATTATTAAAAGGTATCCCTAGTAACCCTTTTCCTTGATTGGGAAATGAGGAAAAAAATAAGTTGTCATCCAACTACCATGATGGTCCCCTAGTATCTAGCATGTTGACAATGTTTGGAACTCAATTTTAGGGATTATACTTGGCAGTCTATTAGGTGGCATTGCACATTATTTGATTTTAAATATCACTTTTGTTCTTCATTTTTGTAACTTTTATAAAACATTCCTAAAGATGGGTAAGTAAATTAATATTCGATGATCTTTGTTAATGCTTCAATCGACTTCTATGGGGGCCTAAATCAATCTATAATTTTAACACATGTTTCGAACAGTGTAATTTAGTTGGTCTAATCCATTGAAGAATTATGTTAACAGTCGAAATAAGCATACAAAGTGAAGAATTAAAAGTAAAAAATAAATAAAATTAAAAAAAGATTTGACACATGAACAAATGATTAGGTTCAAATTAAGCCATATGATGGCTTATGATTTTGGAGAGAACTCGGCTCCAATCGTATTAATTAAAATTAAGAATCTTTAGATAGCTCTTGCCACCCTTGTAGTCTATACCAATATAATTTAACGCAACTTACAACTTTTAAAATATAACTAGTGTTTTACCCGGCGCGTTGCGCCGGGTAGGTCAGTAAAACTCGGGTGGTGGTAAAATCCAAACATTGTCGGTCTCAAACGTTGAGAGGATAAGTCGATACGAATTCGGTCAGTTTCGGTTACGTGTGTTATTGTACCGAAACTAAACAAAAATAAAAGAAAAAAAATAAATATTGGGCGTTGAGGTGGATCAATGGGGTGGCGTCGGAGGGAAAAACTCCACCGTTATCGATCCCGGGCGTTGAGGTGGTCACTCTACAAGAATTCGGTTGGTTTCCATCAAATTCGTGATGGTACCAGAACTAAAAAAATTAGCATTCGGTTAGTTTTCGTTACGTTCATTACACTAGTAGAACTAAACAAAACGTGGTGAGTTTACGTGAATCTAGTCGGTTTTTGTCACGTACTTTACAATACCAGAATTAAAACAAAACAAAAATAAAATTGATTTTCGGTCGATTTTTGTCACATACGTTACGGACAGGAACTAAAACAAAAAAAATACCACTAATAAGGTGTCGTAAAGTGGCCCAATGGAAACTTTACGGCACCAAAGTTATAAATTATTCTATATAATAATAATGGATACTCCTTAACACCAAATCCTGATTTTTTCTTTTTTCACAAAAATTAAAATAAATATATTTATAAGCAACTCTTTGTAGTTGAAGTAACTCGGATTTGAATTAACTTAATTTCTTAATTAAAATATTGAATTAAATTTTTAACAATACTTTATAGGATATAAAGAAAACTGTTAATATAACAAATTGGAAGGGAATGTTGTATTGCACGAAAGTTGTATGCATTAAAGATGACATGAAAGTTTGTTTTAGACGTTGGTTGTAGTTGTGTGTGTTTTTTTTGTAAGTTTGGGCGGCTTACTACTTGTGAGTCGTATGTTTTAGCTTTTTTATTTCTTTTTTTTTTTTTTTAAAGTTGGCCTTTTTATTTATTTATTTTTTAAATTAAAGATGACATGAAGTAAAAATTGGAAATTTTAAAAAGTGCTTAAAATCCCTTAGAAGAATCTTTGCACATGGTGGGGCAAATGAGAGCTTTGTTGTTGCCTTCACCCTTTGTTTATTTGAGTTGTTGATGATCGATCCCTTTTTAAGAAATTAACAATCACCAAGGCAATTCACACTTCGTTAGCATTAGATGAGCAAATTCGGTACTGGTAGTATCGGTACCGTACCGGTACCGGTACCGAAATCAGTACCGATTTGGTGCCATCGGTACCGAATTGGTACCAAAGTTTTGAGTTTCGTTATCGGTACTGGCACCTGTATTCCCAAATATTTTTACCTTTGGTATCGGTACCGTCCCAGTACCGATACCAAAAATTTGCAATTTTCGGGACCGGTACCGTACCGATCTCATCCATACACTTCATTTTTATTTTAATACCTTTAAGAGTGAATTATGCTTTTTTAACAATAAAATTCCACATTTATGTTGTAGTTGTAGATGTTTTGAACTTACAACCTCATATTTGTAAAGAGTGATACCATGCTACTAAGGGGGTGTTTGTTTTTTAACAAAAAGATCTTTATGGTCTCTTTTGTCTGTGCCACGCAGACCACGCACAGATGTTTTGTTTGCAGATTATTTGTTTTCGGGAAGACGTTTCAATAAAAAAGGTATGCGCGCCCTCTTTTTTGAGCAGACATGGACCACCCACTTCTCACATATTCTAACCTCTTCTCATCTTTTATTTCACTCAACTCTCTCAAACCCTAGACAGCCCCCTTCTTCAACACTCAAATCCCGCTACCCCTGCCCCCTCCATTTCCGATTCCGCCGCCACCACCTTACTCCATGTCGTCGCCACTCCTTCGCCCCTGCCTCCTCCACCTCCGGCTAGCCACCGCTGCTCCGCCCTCAGCCTCCGGAACCCCACCTCGGATGTTGTTCCTTCACCGGAAATCAAGGTAAGCATCATCTCAAAAATAAATTAATAGCAATTGTTATTATTTGTTAACTACATAAAAATTTTTGTCAATCACCTTACTTTTTTTTTGGTATACAATTGAAATATTTGTCCATTGATAATTGATAACTTGCTTGGATCATCAGTTTGTTTATACTAGTTAAGAATTTTATTATTTGCATCTTATGTAGTTAAGATCACATCACATGATATCATGATCTATTGTTGAACCTTATCTTGTATCAAAGTATGGAACAAATGATTTAAAAAAAATGTTATTGTGGTTTTATAAATATTATTTCAGTATTGTTTGACTATTATTTAAATTTCGATATTGAATGACTTTTTTATTTAAATTTCAGCTTATTTAAAAATTTATGTTTTATTTTAGTAGTCTGCAGACGTTAAAAAACAAACAGTCTTTTTCTTGAAGACTGTAGAGGTGTGTCCACCTCTTCTGCTATAGATGTTTATAGATGTGGTCCATAAACTGCAGACATTTTATCTTTGAAAATACAAACAGCACATGCCAATAGGTCATGAGTATTGAATTATGTCTTACTTCTATCTTTATCAATATATTTAAGAAATACCAGATGGATCACAAGGCGATTCCATGTGATTCTAATTAAGTAATTAGACGTTTAAATCAACCGTTGATTGTATGTTATCACAGGAGCCCTTAATAGAGTCTTCACCATTGTTATTTGTTATTTCATCCTGCTTGATGCTATTTTATTTTTTATACATTACTCTAGTATATGTTAAATGAACTCTAGTATATGTTAAATGATTGTATACCAGAATAATGTATAAAAAATTAAATTATGTAGGTGAAAAACTTTTGCATATTTATCTACGAATGTACTCCACATTTAAGAAATTGTTCCACTTACAAACTTAAAAGCGTATGGTCATTGGTCGTAGAAAATACTGGTTTTGCATAAGCTTTTTTTTTTTTTTTTTTTTTGTTTTAAATAACACTCCATGCATATTAAAAACAACAGTATACAATTTTCTTTTATTAGTTCTTTATCATATTAGGCATTACCTAGTGACGATTTAACAATACACAATCTCTTATTCTCTTGATTAATTGACACCCGATGGAGAGTGTAATTTTGGTTAGAAAAGTACTTAGAAATATTTATGAACATATTTTTGAACATGTTAATAAAATGGTAATAGTTTCCAAAACGTGAGATTCCTATCGGATTATACATGACAAGATTCGAAGATATAACCATCGGGTCAATTTGAATACCAAGTCAAATCATTTCTTTCTGCTAATACCAACTCTTTGAACACGACCACATATTGACTTGGACTTTCAAAATTTTGATTGTCAACTCAACATAACGTTTTACTAGTGTTTACAATTATAATGTGGCATAGAGTTTAATTTCTAGGATAAATTTATAGCATAATTAATTTTGTAAAATTAAAATCAAGGATAGAACTTGCATCAAATATTTAATCCATCGACATTTAATCGACAAATTAAAATGTTGGTCAACTTCAACTTTGGATGATGGGGAGTACTCTAAAGTACTTGTTAGGTACAAGCTGGCAAATTGAAGAACCACCATAAGTGTTTTATGGAGAACAATGAGACATCATGTAGGGCAAGACAATACTAGCCAGGTAAGAGTAACCCAATACTTGTATGGACAATTTGTTTGGTTTGATGTTATCTAGGAACATATAATTAACATCTTGGGACATTGATATTTAATGATGCATTGAACCATCAATGTGCTTTTGTATATCACCGTCATTGTCATTTATTTTTAGGAGTCTAAATAAACTTGTATATATTTTTTTAATGGCATTAGCTTGGTAGGAGTTGAAACAAACTAGTGTAGGATCTTAATTAGACGCAAATTGAAAAAAAAAAGTCTTAGGAAGTGAATCGTATTGGGCTATCGGGTTGAATCGCTAAATTTAAACACGGATCATGTATTTTGTGTCAAAGATATTAACTCCAATCATGGAATCCAAGCAAAACAATGTTTTAACTCATTTATATCTAAACCGGTCAAACATGTCGACGAGTTGCGGACGGGCTATAATCAAGTTGTAACATATCATAGGGGGCTGGAGGGTGGTAATGGTTTAAACATGTTGGGGTTGAACTAGGGATGAGATCGGTATCGTACCGGTACTGGAAGTATCCGTACCAAATTTTATGGTACGGGTACGGTATGGTACGGGCATTTCGGTACGACCATACGGTACTCGCTTTGGTACCATTTTGTTTTTGTGTGTTTTTCAAATCTCCACTGAACTTGTTATCAATACCGGTACGAGTAACAAATAAGTTGAATTAGTCTAAGTATCAGTACGACATCGACATTCAACAAACTATAATACCAAAACCATAATACCATAGCCAAAACATAACACAAAACCAAAAATAAAAGCAATAAGCCACAATACTCTGAGTAAACCATGATATCAAACAGGTACCGAGTACCGAAATATCCATATCCAAACAAGTACCGAGTATCGATATACCTCTTGAAGATACGCACAGGTTTAACTACCTAGTAAATGTTTACATATTTCAAACGGGTACCGAGTACCGAAATACCCGTATAAGTACCGAATACCGAATATGCGGATACGGGTACCAGTATTTGGAAAAAAAATCTCATTGCTATGTTAAACTATCTAATATAACAAGTTAAACAATTCAACCCAGACACAACCTGCGTAATTAAGCTTGTTAACTTGCCAAACTAAACACCGGCTATTTATTAAATGGTTTTAGATGCAACAGCTAATAAAAAAGCTAATTTAGAAGGTCCTAAATTTAAGTCCCATAAAGGACAAATTTTAAAGAAATTTGCCATTAAAAAAGAAATCGATATAGTGCTATTTTAGTATACTAGGTTATTGACCCGTGTATAACACGGGTAGAAATATAGAAATCGTCTAACAAACACATGTAATTTTAAATAACAAAATAATTTGTAGTCTATATGTTTGGGACGACAACATGATATTTATTACATAGGTAACTTAAATACACAAATAAATGTAATGTAAAATCATAGAAACATGAAAAAACCTATAAAAACATATATATATATAGGGTAAGGTTAAAATGAAAACCCATCACAAGATTTAAACATAAATTAAAAACATGTGGTTGGGAATGAGTTTCTAGAGTTTTCACAACTCAAGTGGGTTTTCATTTTATACTTAGCTTATATATATATAAGTAGGGGATGGATCTTGCGAGAAGTCAAGTTACAGTGAGAAGTGCAAGAAATCAATCTGGGCCCCTCATCTAATTTTCAATCTTTCATCATTAAAAATATATGAAAAAGGTATTAAAGTAATATAAATGTATTCTCTCTCTAATTAATATATATAATTAAACCACATGAGTTACATTTCTAACTAATATATTAATCTAATCACAATAACTAAAAGATTTAAAAAATCAATAAATCTATAATACAATAAATTTATCTTTTTTACCATATCTCTTGAGTTCACCATACACAACTATAATTTTTTCCTACACCTCTTCAAAATATTCATACATATCTTTAATTTTTTAATACACGTCTTAATTTTTTTTCCTACACATTTTCAATTTCTTCGTACCTATGCTTTTCGTCATACACATCTTCAATTGTTTCCTACGCATATTCAATTTCTTCCTACACATCATTAATTTTCTCATAAACATAATTTTTTTCATACACACATTTTATTTTCTCATACACAACATATTTTTTTCCTACACAACTACATTATCTTCAATTGTTCCTACTCATATTCAATTTCTTCCTACACAACATTAATTTTCTCATCCACATTTTAATTTTTTTCCTACACATATTTAATTTTCTCATACACAACATATTTTTTTCCTACACATCTACATTCGTCGTACACTTTTTTTTCGTCCTACACATATTCAATTTTTTCCTATGCACATTTAATTTCTTCCTACACATCTTCAAATTTTTCCTACACATCTTTAATTTTCTAGTACACATCTTATTTTTTTTCCTACACATTTTCAATTTCTCCGTGCACATTTTCCGTCTTACAAATATTCAATTTATTTATTTTTTTCAAAAGAGTAATCAATGATGAAGATACTATTTTGCTTAAATCTTATAAATTAAAGTTGTTTATTGGTGAAAAAAGAACAAAATTAGATCTTACATTAACATATAATGAAATAAATAAATTGTAACTTACAAATCATAACTTTTGGATATTTATGCTTTGAGCTTTTATTTAGGGATAGATGAGATAAATTAAATAATTAATTATTTTATTCCACCTAAACTAACCTTTTCATATTTATTTTAATGTCTTTCAAATTTTATTAATTACAATAAATGCAATAATATTTCAACCATTGATTAATAATCTAATGGTTGAGATCACTTCTTGCATTTCTCGCTATAAGAATCACTTCTGAAATGAACCTAATCATATATATATATATATGTAAGGAAGGGTTAGAATGAAAACCCACTTGAGTTGTGTACGACACGGGTGAAAATATATATATCATAAATAAATGTTGTAATATGCAAACACATAATATGAACTTAACATAAGAAATTATATTGTCAAAAAGATAACTGAAACTTATCATGTCGATCGTCCTTACGAAGTATCATGCCAAAAAATACACACACGTTATATGAAAATTAAATGTAATTAGATTTAGACAAATTGACTAAGTATTTATAATGCACCAAAAACATGTTGTCGATTATACCGAGGAAAGTAAACTAATGCAGAGTTAATATCTTTAGAAAATAATATATTTCTAAAACTTCATAACTTCAATAGGAATTTCTAAACAATATACTTTAAAATTTTAATAATAGTTACTATTCATCACATTTACTTAAAATAAACATAATAATTTAATTAGGTTTAGGTTGGTGGTATTATTCTATCTTATGTTACACTTTTATTTATTACAAGCTAACAAAAACAATCAAAGTTAAATTTCACATTAAGTGTTAAATGTTTTAAAAATATGTTGTCAATCAACATTTAAAAGGATGGTTACAACGCATTCCGTATATTAGTTTAAATATTTTTGACTAATTATATGTGTTACATTTTGTATAATTAATAGTACATAAAAAAATCAATTGTTATTTAACTATGACTAGTTGACTAAGGAATGCAGAAGTTGCATTGGTAATTGGTTAATATATGAATATTTTAGATGGTTTGAAATTTTTGAAAAAAGAAATACGTTTATTAGTAGAAGACCATACTGTTTTTGTGCCACAATTGTTTGTTTTTTATATACAATATAGAATTGAGTAAGGACACGACAAACTGCATTGAGTAATTATTTGAATATATAACACATTAACGCTAACACGAAATATGCAAGCACAACTAACTATTTACGACAATCATTACTTTAAATGTGTCTAAGCCACCAAATTATGTATTGAATAAGAATATTGTCTCCTGAATATGAATGATAAAAGTGTGTTGTTAAACAATATTAGCCTCTTAATAATCAAATTAGGAAACACTAAAATTAGTTTCTTTGAATCGGTTTTTATATAGACCTTACTAAATCGTGATTATAATGGAAAGTAGTTTGTATTTATTAACAATGGAAACGAGTCTATTAGTATAATTAGATACATATTTTGTTTCTTATTTTTATGTAGACAATACCGGTTGATTAACGAATCCAAAAATTTAATTTATTAAGTATTTTAGTATTTAAGGTTGTTTGAATTTTTTAATGACGGAATTAGGTTTCTTTCTCTAATTCCATTCAATGTTCGTGCCTTAAATTTTGATACACAATAATCAATGTGATTGACTAACGACTTCATTAGTTTGAAGTTACTATTTTATTGAATATCGTTGTAACACCCCGCCCGCGCTAGGGCTGACGTGCCACTTTTATAGTTGGTTAAAATTAAACGTTTATCATTAATGATAAAACATTATAATTTTACAATAAATACAAAAATGAGTGCAAGACGTCATTTATTTATCTAAAACTCTTGATCTTTAATATTTTTCTAAGCCTTCGATCGATTCTTCATGGATAATCTTGAATACCTAATGTGAGCAGATAACGAAATCATAGACATTATAAATTATAAACTTTCAACTTATAATACATTTTATCAATTTGCACTTATAGTATATCAATTCGTAACTTTGATCAATCTCATAAACAATAATTCCATATCAAATTTCTCAACCAATGAATAAAAATATAAAATCCATAACGATGTCATAAGGTTTCGCAAGGACATGGTTAAGATGATATTTTCTCTCAGAAGATTGATACATACGCCTCCAATAATTCAATAATTCAATATTCTTATGACTAATCTGTAAACATTTAGTAGTAAGACGATGTATTTTTCCCGTGATTGATCTATATGCCTCAACTCACTCACGTTTATCATGAGAAAATTAATGAAAATGATAAACGCAACACGTGTCAAAACATGTTATGAAATCCAATATCAAAACAATTATTCGTAGGTGAGCCCAAAAACGTATCATAACAATTCGATTAAAATCAAATCAACTTCGTAGTCGGTGGTTCATATCAAACGGTTTGTAATCAATGGTTCTCATAGATCAATAAATAATTCATGCTATAAATTTAGCATATAAATTACAAATACAATGAAAACATCATAGTTGGTTAAAGTAAATCAAAAGGAGTCAAAACCACGAGATGGAATCCAATATCGAAACAATTCTTCGCATTAGGGTCCAAAACGTATCATAACAATTCAAAAGAAATCAAAATCAAATTCGAAATCGGTAGTTCGCATCAATAAATAAGCGATTCGTAATCAATAATTCATATCAGTCAATAAACAATCCATATAAATTAACGATAAGATAAGAAAAATAACATTTATAGGCTAACAGTACCTTAATCGTTGTACCACGCTTGAGTATAACTCTAATAATAAGACCTTGATTGAAAAATTGAACAAGAGTAGTTTTGCTCATGGAGAGGATAAAGGGGAAAGAAGATGATGGCGTTGTTTATGGAGCCGAGTACCCATGACAATAGAAACGTAATTAGAATTGACTTCTTCTATTTTAAATTTTAAAGTCATTTAAAATCCTTGATGATATTCCTTAATTGTAACATTTATTGTGATTTTAATAATACAAAAGTTATCAAAATTTTCAATAACTAAAATAAAGCATAACCTTCATTAAATATTTATAAAAGATTTGACCACCATTAAAATTATAACCTCCATTAAATATTTAAAAGATTTGATCACCATTAAAATTATTGGAGTGTTACAATCATAATAATTATTATTAACATTAATATATGAATTGAATTGTTTACTTTTAATCAATATATGAATTGAATTGTTTACTTTTAATTAATATTATTTATTCTTGAATTATTTAATTACCAAAAAAATTTGAAAAGCCTTTGTATCTATGGAAACTATAGTGATGGACCACTAGGTAGATGACATGTGTTCAAAAAGTCTGTTGCTTTAATAATATAGGTAGATATTCTCTAAAGATTGGTGAACGGTTATCGGCCATTATATAAATTGATTTTTTTTGTTTAGTACTAATATTAAACATTGCAGCCGATTTTGACCGAGTTAAAGTGGTTACAAAGTTAGTGATGCTTTTGTGACTGAATGGATTTTGGTCACTACTTTTACGAGTATTTTAACTGGTCGCTTATTTAACTTCTAAGGGTTGTTTGGCAACTGAGCATAAGTGGGCTAACCAATTAAGAGGTATCATTTGAATCAGTATGTTTCAAAAACTTACCAATTAAAATATTTATGAACCCTTAAAATGTGTAATGAATCAAACACGCTCTACCTATATCTGATTAAAGGGTGGTTATTTAATAGAATCATTATGAGGTTATGTTTCTCGTCCAAAACTTTGGATCCCTAATGCCCCTTGAATTAGTAGTGGTGTGAATCAATTTTATAGGAAAAGGTCATGCAAGTAATGGATTATTCAAAATGAATGTAATGACTCTTGTCAATGTGTCAATGAATTAAAAAAATTAGTAGCGGTGTGAATCAATGGATTATGCAACTGAAAGAAGTGTTCAATGTGATATTGATTATTTCAAGGCTATCTACAATTATGTTTTAGATTTTCTTTTCTGAACAACGTTGAGAACTACTTTAATACTGGAATGAGTCTTCCTGAGACACGATGTTAACCGTTTATATTGGTTTTGACGTTCAAACCCTGAAGCCCCACAGCAATTACGTTATAGATATAGTACACAAAAGAAAGAAAAGAAAGAAGAGAAGACCCATACAAGTTATGATTGGAAAGCATCGTTCTCACTTCTCATACTTTGTGAGTAGGGTCACTAAAAATATCTAACCGTCCTACAAACACTTGTGAGTAGGGTCATTATAAAATATCTCCTATGTTAATTAACACGCGCTTTTGGCATCTGGATTTTTGTATATGTATTGATATTAACATGTTTATTGTACGTACATCTATCTCATAGTATACATTTGAACACCGAGCACGTATGGCTTCATTAAAATTAATCGCATACAACTAACTGCTTTCTCACAATTTACCATAACTCTTGATTGGCATCTATGTTGTTGGTTAGTGAAATATTAACAGGGTGTCCTATGCATTTTTCGATAATAGATACCCAAAACACTTATACAATTATGCTACTTGGTTCGTGGTCGAGCATTCCCGATGGGTTCTCCAAATTATGTGAGGGAGTTCTCCACTTTTTAGAGATGGTTAAAAGTGGTTGTGAGAGGAGGAGAGAGAAAATGTTACTGTTCATGGTTAAATTTGGAGAAACACACTGTTCACCTCTATAATTTTTTAATATTTTTTAAAGTGGTTGTGAGTGAAAGAGAGAGAAAAGGTGTTTTTAGTATAATTATAGAGATGAAGATGGAGAATCGACCGGGAATGCTCTAAAAGCATGCATATAGTGTTGAACTAAGTGTTATTTTTATCCCAACTACTAAATGTGACATGATGATGTAGTGGTGTTCAAGATACTCTGACAAAATACGTGACAAATAAACATAATCATATGATGGTTTCACAAAATCAAGAAAAACAGCCAGATGGTCATAAGATATTTATCATCAAAAAGATGAATCGAGTAAGATATAGTCTTCTCCAAACTAAAATCTCCAATATAAAATCATGAATGGCATAAATGAAAAGAATAATAATATGTGGTCCTGGCTAACTACTCAAGTCCCCTCTTCGGGACTTCAACTTGTGGCATATCTATCAATGTTTATATACTTTTAACACATTGATAATTTGGGAGCTGCTTAATCCACTTGTAAATAGTGGATGGAAGATAATTTAATATGTATGGAAGAGCAAATGGCCAATCATGTAACCGCTAGGTTGAGATTTTTTTTCTTGAATACTAATATATCATACTGTACCCTTACTCATAACAATCCCGTCTATTCGGTAAGGGTATCGGTATCAAGATTTTAGGTTTTCAGTTTTCGGTACAAATGGGCACACAAGGTGTATCAGTAAGGGTATTTTGTATCCGTTTATAATATGTAGAAGTTTATTGGGAAATATCATATTTGATATCTACTAAATGGGTCAGCCGACTTTTTAAATCATAAAACAAGGAGACTCCATCGCACTATTTTTTTATGGTTTACTTCATCGAAACATCTGCTTTACTTCCCTCTCCATCATCGAATCCTCGTAATAAGTAACAGAGCTCGACGTTGCCATCGTACTCATACATCTACACACACTGATAAACCATAACACCTACATACATAGAACTCTGAAGAGGATTGAATGATTGATCATTTACATTAACTGGTATAGGAAATATATACACAGCAGATTACAAGTAAATAGGAAGATACAATAATTACTCCGCTGATTATTCTAACTAAACGGATTTCATTCCTAAATATATGCATTCTATTTTAGTGTGAAATACATGTGTTAATAAACTCGACGTCCCCACATTTAAAACATCTGCATACAAGCGTATTAAGTGGTTATTTCGGTTCTCTTAGTTCACGATAATCAGATAATCATAACACGTGCAATTCAGCACTTGAAAACTAACATAATCATAAGATGGTTTCACAAAATCGAAGAAAATAACCACATTCATAAAATATTTATTATAAAAAAGTAAGGACCATCTAGTTTTTAACAAACTAAATTTTAGTATATAACAACACAGAAATAGCATAAAGGCAAATAATAGTAATTGATCCACACCTCTATGTGGTCCTGGCTTCTCTAAGTCCCCTCCTCATGGGTTCTACTTGTGGTACTATATGTTTCTAGGGATGTATCAACTTATATTTACTTAAAGGCAAGTTCAGCCTATAACTAATGTTTTAATAAACTGACACTAAAAAGTATTTGTATAATAACAAGATTAATAGAAAAGTATCATATGCCTAACATTGTGTTTTTTAGAATCACGAGAGAGATTTCATGTACAATTAGATTACGTATCATGTATATTCATTGACTAACAATCTATATTCAACTTAATTGCTATAGTTATTTATTGAAAATATTGTAATAGATTATTTGGGTTAGGTTATAATAGGAAATATACTTTTTGTAGGAAGGATAAGAAGTAATCTTGTCCATTGATTTTAAATATGGAGGGTTGAGATTAGTTTAGGGGAGATCAAGTGTGAACACAAGGTAAAAGGCATAAAAGGAAAAACACATTTGTTGACTTTCTCTCTCCACATGCCAAATTCCCCCATCATTTTAAAACGTTCATAACTTGTTTTACGACGTTTTTATTGAAAAACAAATTCACCATAATAACGAGTGTCTTTTTTATCTTTTATATGAGTACCATATTGTAATATAAAAATTAAAAAAAAATTAGTGGGTTTTCTACAAATTGTGTTTTACCAAATTGTGTTTTACAAAAGTGCGTCATACGATAGTATTTTTCATTGTGTTTTTTCCATTGTGTCATACAATTGTGTTTTTGTTTCATAGTTTATTTTTCTATTGTGTTTTTTTTCATTGTGTTTTTCATAGTGTTTTTCATTGTGTTTTTTCGGACTTTTCCAGCGAGGTGGTGGCAGTGGGTGACGGTTGTGGTGGCGGTGGGCGGTGGAGTGGTGGTGGTTGTAAGAGATGAGTGAAGATGTAATTGGGTTTTATGTAAGTGGGTTTTTGAAATTAATTTAAGTTGGTTTTGAGATTAAAGTAAGTGGGTTTTGATATTAAAGTATTAGGCTAAAATACCCCCTTTCGTAGCCTTCTTAGAAAAATCAAACGTCTTATTTAAACCTAACCCTATTGGAGAAATATATCATTCAAATTAACTTATACATCATATCTTATCTTATCCTATCATTTACTCTACTAATAAAAGAAAATGTTAAGACTTAGGTGTCAAGCTTACATTCATTCCTAATTAATCTAATTTTCCCTCATAATTTCTAATCTCTTATCTATTTACTAGTCATGGGCCAAAAGATTAAAGTTATTTTGACAATTTAGTTATATCCGGGTTAGACATATAATGTGTCTATGGCTTCATTCACTCATAATATCACGTCTGACTTCCTATTTTCCTCTGTAGCACCCTCTCTAGCAGTTGCGTTATGCTAATCCAACAAACTCTATCTAATTGGTTTCTGGTATTAGGTAGGATTTAAATATTGTTAATCATGTTGCTTCGATTTTTGTGTCACAATTTGGGTTTGATTCGTACCATTCTGTTTTAAGGAATTTGTTCGCGTTCTGCTAATTCGACAAAGTCCATCTAACTGGTTTCTGTATTCCATAAGATTTAAATATTGTTAATCGTTTTGCTTTGATTGTTCTTTGGATTATTTATGTTGTGATTTTTATAAGTTTATTAAAGTTAACATTTTTTTTTGTTTCTGGCACTGTAACATCTCTTAATCAAAGTTATAATTGAGCCAACTCTTTATCCCTTGAAGCACCGAATCATAAAGTGAAGTTAAAACATATTTCAACTTGTATTGTTTAAAAGATACAGAGAATATATGTACAATGTCTTATTTTTATAAAATAGCAAATATCGGATTATTTGCTCCTATGGTGTTGTTAATGTCAAAACTTTACACATAACGTCAAAAATAGTAATAGGCAATTCTTATGGTTTTAGTACCCCCAAATACTTTATACTATATGGTTCGTTATCTAAAAGCATATACATAAAGTTGAACTGTTTGTTAAATTTTAGTTCCAACTATTGGATGTGACACTATGATGTTTATACTTCCGATTATTCAAGAATGTAAAGTTAAATGTTCAAAATAATTAGACAAAACTATAACACGTACACATCACACGTTCAAATAAACATATCCATATGATGGTTTCAAAAATGATCTTAGGCTATGTGTTATGGTTGAAGTGGGATTTTAAATTCATTCAATAATATTATGTCATCCAATGTTGACTGGATGCTGATTGTACACTCGCTTAAGCCGTCTGAACTTATTATGGTTCAGGCGAACGGTGGCTTCAGCGAATTTTATGATTTTTTTTCTTTTTTTTTTAATATAACATAATAATATAACTAAAAACTTAATTTATATGCATTAAACATTAAACATCCTAAAAACATAAAACAATATACAAATTAAAAAGTCGGGAGACGGTGGTGGCATTTGACTTAAGTTATGCTCCATCTCAGTGGTGCCAAACGCGTTGTCGTCGTCTTGACCAAATGGCATTTCCGGTCGGTAACACTACCATTTATCCATACTTTTTAAAAAAGGTGATGAGTGATATGGTATGTATATATATTTGAAGTAGTGTAGCGAGAATTAAGAGTGTTGGTGATTTTTAAAGTTAATTGGGGGGGGGGGGGGGTTTGTATAGGTAAAAATTAACCAAAAAAAAGTTTTTTTTTTATTTACTTCAAGGCCAACAGTTAAATCTCGGGTCCCTAGACCCAACAGTCACTTTAGCCAGCGCGAGCCAGCTCACGGCCGCTCATTCGCAAGGCCATTCGCGGCCAGGCGTTGTGGTGTTTTTGACACATGGCTCGCGACAGGCCAATCGCGGCTGTGGTGGCGGACCACAAGGGACACTCTTAAGATATTTATTACCAAAAAGTAATGGTCATCTCCTCTCAAAGAATCGAGGGAGATCTAATCCCTTTCAAACTATCTACCATATAATCATAGGAATAGCATAAAAGAAAAGTAGAATGATTGAACCTAACCTCTATGTGGTCCTAACCATTCAAAGTCCGCTCCTTGGACCTTCAAGTTATGCTAGTTCACGTTTCTAGGGATGTATATGTGCATTTTTACTTAACACGAGTTCAGCCTTCTTTTATAAAAAAATATAAATAACTTAACTTTTCTAAAACTAACATTTATATTGGGTGAGCAGTCCAACAATTTTTAGTATTATACGGTGTACCAGTCCGTAACAAGTATGTGCGATAGCATATTATTTCAGCTCCCTAGACAGTATGACAAACTTTTAATTTTCTTTCCTAGTCTTAAAAGAGCTCTGACATATAAAACTATTAAATCACATACTAACTTTGTATGATGATAAGATTAGAAGCATAGTATCATATGTCTATCATTGTGTTATTGCGGAGTTACTAAGGCCGTTCACTGTGGGCGGTAAACGAGGCTGTTTTGAAAGTGAACACCACCGAGGGGCGGTATTGTAGGGGCGTTCAGGCCGCCAGGGGGGAGGGGGGACTAAGATTGTCGGTATTTGTATGTTTTTGTGGGCCCTTCTTTTATCCAACGGTAATATTACCGCTTGAAAATAAAAAATATTAATAACCTATTTAAATAAACAAGTTTCTACAAATTCTCAAACTAATTCTCAACATCAATCATTTTACTCAAACAAATTATCAACTCCATCATTTATTCATTTTACTCAAACAAATTCTCAACTTTCTACAATCATGTACCCGAGCTCAAATCCAAACCCGAGCTCAAACCCGAACCCGAACCCGAACCCAATCGGACCTGAACCCGTGGGATCTAGATCGAATGTGGTGTGCTAGTTTACTTGTAAACAACGATGACCCTACTAACCATTTCTTTGCTAATCAACAAGGTCATCGACCCGTAATGCCTCCACTCATGCAACCTTTCACTGATATGTTATTTCGATCGCCAATGTCGTATATGTCTTCGCAAGTACTCGAAACCCAAACACCCGAAACCCAAATACCCCAACCCCAAGTATCCGAACCGCAAGTAGCTCATACCACATCAAAAGGTTAACGATGTCATAATATGGTAAACAAAGTCATAAAAAGAAACATGGCAGTCAAACAACTAGGGAAAAGAGCGAAAGATTAAAGTGGGAAACGAATGAGGAGATGGTGTTGGCATGTGCGTGGATTGACTCATCCGAAGACTCAATTCAAGGTAATTATAAAAACAAATATTTATATATATTTCATGTTTTATTTTTTTGTTGACTAATACTAGGTTTTTTTTATCGAAGGAGACGGTAAAATATGTAAAGCCCCGAACCCTGGGAACCCCACAGTTGGTAATCATTGAAAATACTTGTAAAAATATTTAAACTTAAAAATGATTCATTTCATTAAAATAAGCAATTTAGAGTATAATTCAGCAGAAAACATAAATAATAAAATAAGTTCCCAAAACCCGGGAATTTTGCCCAAAATCAACATAGTTATCTTTAAATAAAAACTTTTAAAAATAAATGTTTAATAGTAAAACTTCAATTCCCGTATGCCTTCACCGTCCAAGTAGCTTCGTGTACGTGCAAGCGATAAGGCATCCTCTTCCTAACCTGAAACTCACACTAACATGCACACAAAGTCAGCTTGAGCTGAGTGAGTTCAAGTTTTAAGTAAATAATATCAGTAGTAATAGTTATGATAATCATACCAAAAGTTTTAAAAAGTAAAAGGGTGCATCCATCAAATCATCATTACCGAAAAACTAAACATCCTCATACATATATATACAAAATGTATATGTAAACATTCTTTCAATTACATCTCTATATATATCACAGTATATATATAACATCCACGTATAACATCAGGGTCGAGCAAACGTACAACCCAAACACGTAACATCAGTGCATGCAAACACAAAGTAGGCATACACAACATCAGTAGTCGAAACGACTACAACATCGCCAGATATAGGCCAAGCAATAATGTATATACATATATATATATATATTTAACATCCCAAGGCCTATCATATGCTAGCAAGCCTATATAAATTTGTTTTAAAACATTTCATCATGTAAGAAAACACTTAGGTGTGCATGCTAGCCCAAAAGTAAAAAGAGTAAAAAGGGCATCATGAACTCAACTGAAATCAATCGAACACCTGCAACGAGCTAGGAAATCCCTAAGGGCACAATCACAAGCAAGGGCCTGTAAATTATACACAACACGTTACTAAACTAGACCGTAAGAACACTCTTGCCTAATGGGCCGTTCAAGCCCAACACGTTGGCCCAAGGCCCAACACTTGGCCCAAGGGTAATCAAATCGGGTCGAATGGGCGTGTAATAAACCTTAAAACCATTTGTTAAACGAATCAGCCCCAAATGGACCAAATTCCATTTTAAATCTTTTCATTCATCAAGATTATGTCACCCGAGTTGATAGAGTTGACGGTTCCTTTTTACAACTCTTACTTTAACAATTAAACGAAAATTCGCGCACCGCCGACTCGATTGACGAAGCACTAACTGTGACATCTGACCCGATCCGACCCGACCCAGGTACCCGTTTCTCTGACCCGATCTCTTTCTTTTATGATTTAATAATTATACTTATATTTTACTTTTAAAAAATAATATATATATTTTCCTTCCCGCCTCTCTCTCTCTCTCTTTCTTTCCGCCGTCCCGTCCCTCTCCTCTCTTTCCGCCTTCTTTTCCCTCTTGTCGCCGTCCCGCCCTTACGCCTTGTTTCCCTCTTTTTCTTCTAACTCTTTGCTTGTCCTTTGTTCCTTCCCGCCTAAGGTTGTCTGCGCAGCTCCACGCGCCAGACCCCTTACAAGGAATCCTGCGTGAAGACCACCTGTACAGCGATTCGCGAGACGAACTCTTCTCGCAGCGCGCTAAGAATTGTAATTCTTCTCGCAGCGCGCTAAGAACGGTAGTTCTTCCCGCGACGCGCTAAGGATTTGTAGTTCTTCTCGCAGCGCGCTAAGAATCGTAGTTCATCCCTCGACGCGCGAAGAATTATAGTTCTTCCCGCGGCGCGCTAGGAATTTTAGTTCCTCCCGCGGCGCGCTAAGAAATGTGATTCTTCCCGCGACGCGTTAAGGTTGGTTCTGTCCGCCTTCGCGCTCGCGCACTTTTGCCTTCGCGCCTTAGCCTTCTCGCGCTAAAACCCTTTTGAGTTTTCTTCTGTTTAATCTAGCCGTTGCTTTTGTGTTGTCTTATCTTTTGAGCTGTTGACCTAATCTGCTTTATGTCTGAAAAGTTACTTTCGGCGCAGCATGCGCACCAACCCCATTGGTTGGCAGATAAAGTGACTGACATTATCTTTTGAGATCTGCTTTTGCCATGCTTGACCAGTACCTTTATCTGACCCGCCCATGCTTTTTACTGTTCCCTGACAGCTTTATCTTGCCCCCCTGCAGCTGCCATATCTTTTGATATCTTTACTTTTCAGAACTTTTTACTGTTGATATCTTTTCTTTTACTTTTGGAGATCTTTTCTAGGGTTTGTGTCCCCTAGGGTTTGCCTATATATAGTACTATTTTCTTAACACTTCACACACTACACTTATTCTCTTCCTCCCTTTTTGCTCTCTGCCGTTGTTCTTCAGCCGCCTCCCTCCTCTCTTGCCTCCGTCTTCCTCCCTGTTCTGCCCTGCTTTTCCGGTAATATATATATATATAATAATTTACTTATTAATTATGCTAACTTGTAATCAAGACTTAAAACAAATCTTTAAAACAATAATCTTATTTATAGGTTAACTTGCTTGTTTGGTTCTTGCTTTATCTATCATCGCATCTTTATCAAGTGAGTAATCTCGTACCTAATCCCTTTTTTTTGCTTTTAATGTTTTGGGATGTTCATGTGTTCATACAAACTTAGAGTCTTAAACTGTTTATGAACTTTAGACGCGCAGTATCCCATGTGTTGAGGACGTAGACTTGGCTGTTTATTTGTATGTGTGGATCATTAACCGTCTTGTCGGTCTATTCCGCAGTTTTCATGGTACCATTAGATGAACACGGGAGAACTATCGTTTATGATTTTCTCTTTTGTTACACTTGCACAGTTAGTCTTGTTTGTGAGCTCAATTGTGAGCACTGGCAGTCTTATGAACCTTAGAGTTGGTCCCGATCAGATTACACCCTTGTTGAAAACCAGACATACACATGTTGCGCGCAGATTTATGGTTATCTATGTATTGTATTAAACTTGATTTCTCACCAACACGCAAGTGTTTGACGTTTATTTTAACACATGTTCAGGTTTGCAGTAGCTGTTTTGGAGCTTGTGGACACGTAGGAAGTTTTCTTTATTTTGGACCTAGATTAAAATGTAACAAGACAAGTTTTTGCTGTTCGAATATTATGATTTATAATATATTGATTTATGTTGATTTATGTTATCTTTTTTTGCTTTGCGCGTGCGCGAATGAATGTATTTATTAAATATTGACACCCAATAGTGTCACGAGTAATGAAACAATATGTGGCGCCCCGATGTATAATCCGCCTTTGGTCGGGGTGTTACAGATTGGTATCAGAGCTCGTTGACTTTAGGATAGGTGGTTAGACGTAACGGCCTAGAATACCTAAGAGTCCCTTCTCGCGCATGAGAGAAATCTCATGTTTGCGCGCTTATTGTTAATTACTCGTTATTTATGAATATGCTCGCGCTTGCGCAGTATATGATTTTATGTTTTATTTCGCGATATTTCGATTTTTGTTGAATTTCGATTTTTATTGATTTTACTTACATATTCGTTTGTTGGATTTGAAAATCCGAAAAGTCATGGTGATACATGAATAGTTGATTTTCAATTTCCATTTACGATTATGTTCTGAGGTTGGAGACTTGAAAAGTCATGGTGATACATGAATTGTCAACCTCCAATACTCATTTTCTTGTATATTTTATATTGAGGATTGAAAAGTCATGGTGATACATGAATCGTCAATCTCCAATACTCGTTTGCTCGTATATTTTAAATTGGGAATTCGGAAAGTCATGGTGATACATGAATTGTCGATTCTTGATTCGAATTTGTTACCTTTATTAAGTCTGCATTTAGGGTCATTTATTCTACTTTAACTTTTGATAGTATCTAACTCTGCGAAACCAAGCTTTATAAAGTTATACTTTGCGATAAAACCAAGATATTAACTAAAATTAAAATTTTTATAGAATGCCTCCGCTATCTCGCCGATTTCAGAGAAGAGAAGCCTCGCGCATGCGTAGACAGCAACGTTCCCAGGAAATGGCCGCCGCGATAGCCCAAGCCTTGAGCCAAAACAATACCTCGAGTTATAACATTAAGTCCTTTAACGCGGGTAACCCTCCAAAGTTCACAGGTCTTGAAGGAGCCACCGTGATGCTCCAGTGGCTTGAGAAAATAGAAAACACTTTCCTCCATACCCAATGCCCCTCAGACAGACGAACCCTGTATGCTTCCAGTGTCCTGGAATCCAGAGCGCTTACATGGTGGAATGGAGTAGCTCATGCGCGTGGCGCAGAAGCTGCTTCCAGCATGCTCTGGGAGGAATTTAAGGAAATTCTTACGCGAGAATTCTGCCCTCCCAACGAAGTTAAGCGCCTGGAAGAGGAATTTTGGAACCTTAAGCAATACAGTGGCGAAGCGCGCGAGTACGCGACGCGCTTCCATGAGCTAAGTTTGCTTGTTCCTCACCTTGTTACCCCTTCCCGCCGAGCCATCGAAAAATTCCTTGGGGGTCTCCCCATGGAAATTCAAGATTCTGTATGGGCCAGAAACCCAGTTACCCTCTCTGACGCCATTGAGTTGGCCGCTGTGCTCAGCGACAACCATGTCAGAGCAGGAACCCTGTTCCTGCGGGGAACTGAGAAGACCAAACTCACCAAGACTGCCCCTGAACCAACAGAAACCAAACCTGAACCCTCAAACCGTAACAACCTCAAGCGCAGGCGCAAGGCCTATGCGCTTACCAACCCGCCCATTGTCCAGCAACCCATCTACCAACCTCCAGTTTACGCGCCTAACCCACTGTCAGCCTACCCAACTCCCCCTGTAGTTCACAACTATGCCCTAACCAATCCAGCACTCCCTGCCCCACCAACTAAGAAACCTTACACAGGAAACCATCCCTTCTGCCCAACCTGTAGATTTCACCACCCAACCCAAACCCCGTGTCGACTTTGTAACCGATGTGGCCGTACTGGTCACACTGCTGAGAACTGTAGAGTCCTTCCCACCAATCCAATTGCGCCAACACCACCAGCCTACCCGCAGAACCCACAATCAATCTACCAAAACCCACGACCCAGATCGTGCTTTAACTGCGGTGATCCCAGTCATTTCCAGAACGCGTGCCCGAGACTACAAGTGCAAATCACACAAGCGAATCCGGTGAACCAGATTTCGAACCAAGTGACGCGTGGACGAGCTTTTAATATAACCGCGCACCAAGCGCAAGCGAATAATGACGTAGTTAATGGTACATTTTTGCTTAACGGATTTTATGCTTCTATACTTTTTGATACTGGCGCCGATCGAAGTTTTATCTCTCGCGCCTTCGAGCAGAAGCTTGCGCGACCGCGCAACGATTTAAAAGAAAATTTTTCAGTTGAATTGGCTAATGGTGAAACTGTTTTAATTAACTCTGTGATTAAAGATTGCACGCTTAACCTTAACGAAAACGATTTTCTGATCGACCTCATCCCCATGCCCCTTGGAAGCTTTGATGTTATCATTGGTATGGACTGGCTTACGCATAATCGCGCCGAAGTTATTTGCGCCAAGAAGATGATTCGCATACCTCGAGAAAATGGTGATCTTCATATCTACGGCGAAAAACCCTCCAGTGGTCTTAAACTTATGTCTTGCGCCGAAGCCCAAAGACTCATGCGGAAGAAGTGTGTTGCATTCTTAGCCCATGTGGTTAAACCTGCTGAAGAGAAGAAGCTTCGCGATATCCCTGTTGTGCGTGATTTCCTTGAAGTTTTTCCTGATGATCTTCCTGGTATCCCTCCCGCTCGTGAAGTCGAGTTTCGTGTTGATCTTGTCCCTGGTGCTTCCCCCGTAGCTAAATCTCCTTACCGTCTTGCGCCCGCTGAGATGCAAGAATTGGCAAGCCAACTTCAAGAGTTGACTGCTAAAGGATTCATTCGCCCTAGCTCTTCGCCCTGGGGTGCTCCGGTGTTGTTCGTTAAAAAGAAAGATGGATCGTTTCGCATGTGTATTGATTACCGCGAGTTGAACAAACTCACCATTAAGAACCGGTATCCCTTACCGCGTATTGACGACCTCTTTGATCAACTCCAAGGTGCCTCTTGTTTCTCGAAGATTGATCTCCGCTCTGGCTATCACCAGTTGCGCATCCGCGATGAAGATGTTCCGAAGACTGCTTTTCGAACTCGTTATGGCCATTTTGAATTCTTGGTCATGTCCTTCGGTTTAACCAACGCACCCGCCGTTTTCATGGATCTAATGAATCGGGTGTGTAGGCCTTTCTTGGATAAATTCGTGATTGTGTTTATCGATGATGTTCTGGTGTATTCTAAGACCAAGGCCGAGCACGAGCAACATCTTCGGTTGGTGTTGCAAAAGCTTAGAGCTGAGCAACTCTATGCTAAGCTTTCCAAGTGTGAATTTTGGTCGGATGAAGTACAGTTTCTTGGTCATGTTGTAAACAAGATGGGTATTCATGTCGACCCATCCAAAATTGAAGCAATCAAGAACTGGATTACGCCATCCTCTCCTTCTGAGATCCGTTCCTTTCTGGGCTTAGCTGGTTATTACCGGCGCTTCATTTCGAACTTCTCGAAGATCGCTTTGCCTTTAACAGCTCTAACGCACAAAGGTAAACCGTATATTTGGGGCTCGAAGCAAGAAGAAGCCTTTCTGACGCTCAAGCGATTGTTGTGTGAAGCTCCTGTCCTTGCGCTACCTGAGGGTAATGATGATTTTGTCGTGTACTGCGATGCCTCTAACCAAGGTCTCGGTTGTGTTCTTATGCAACGAGGCAAGGTTATCGCTTACGCATCAAGGCAACTTAAGGTTCATGAAAAGAATTATACAACTCACGACCTCGAACTTGGTGCAGTTGTATTTGCCTTGAAGATCTGGAGACACTACCTTTATGGTACTAAGTGCATCCTCTACACTGACCATAAAAGCCTTCAGCATATCTTTGATCAAAAGGAACTCAACATGAGGCAACGCCGATGGAACGAACTCATCAGCGATTACGATTGTGAGATCCGGTATCATCCTGGTAAGGCTAATGTGGTAGCCGATGCGCTCAGCCGAAAACCCTGCCAGCTTAACTGTATCTTGCCGCGCACCCAGCTTCACTTCGCGCCGATTCAAAGCAACCTTGAATCGCGTATTCGTGACGTGCAGCGCGCATCCATCAGTAATGGTAACCTTCGCGCCGAGTTAGCGTGTGGCGCGGAAGCGCATTTTGTGCCTAATCTGAGTGGAATTCTCTGCTATCTCAATCGCATCTGGATTCCCTTTGATGTGAATCTTCGCGCTGATATCCTGAGCGAAGCGCACAAATCTCGGTATTCTATTCATCCTGGCGCTGATAAGATGTACAAGGATTTGCGCATAACTTATTGGTGGCCCGGTATGAAAAAGGATATTGCTGTGTTCGTAGCTAAATGCCTGACTTGTTCTAAAGTGAAAGCTGAACACCAACGCCCATCTGGTTTGCTCGAACAACCAGAAATTCCTACGTGGAAATGGGAATGTGTAGCGATGGACTTTATTACCAAGTTACCTTTGACAGCAAGCAAACATGATAGCATTTGGGTAATAGTGGATCGATTGACTAAGTCTGCTCACTTCCTGCCCATTCGTGAAAACTACCGTGTTGAGCATCTCGCGCAGCTTTATGTCAAGGAAATTGTCTGCCGCCATGGTACTCCTTTGAGCATCATATCCGATCGCGATGGCCGTTTTATATCTCGCTTTTGGAAATCTCTCCAATCTGCGCTAGGAACTCGCTTGGACATGAGTACGGCATATCATCCTCAGACTGACGGTCAGTCTGAGCGAACTATTCAGACTCTTGAGGATATGCTCCGATCTTGTGTTCTTGATTTAGGAGGTAATTGGGATTCACACCTGCCTTTGATCGAGTTCTCTTATAATAACAGTTATCATTCCAGTATTGGTATGGCCCCATTTGAAGCACTTTACGGTCGTAAGTGCCGCTCCCCGATTTGTTGGAGCGAAGTGGGTGAAACTCAAATCACAGGACCCGAACTTGTTCAAGAGACAACCGATAAAATCGCCAAGATCCGTGATCATCTGCTGACTGCCAGAAGCCGACAGAAGAGTTACGCAGATCGTAGGCGGAAGCCTCTCGAATTTCAAGTTGGTGATCTTGTTCTCCTCAAAGTGTCGCCCTGGAAAGGTGTTGTCCGCTTTGGGAAGAAAGGTAAGCTTGCTCCTCGATATGTTGGTCCATTCAAGATTCTCGCGCGTGTGGGAAAAGTTGCCTACAGACTTGACCTGCCGCCCGCGCTCAGTAATGTGCATCCAACGTTCCATGTATCCAATCTCAAGAAGTGTTTAGCTGACGAGAACCTTCACATTCCACTTGATGAAGTTCAAGTTGATGAAACTATGCATTTCGTTGAGAAGCCTGTTGAGATTATGGATCGCGAGGTTAAGCAAACCAAGCGCAGTCGTATCCCTATCGTGAAAGTTCGCTGGGAGTCCAAGCGCGGAGCCGAGTTTACATGGGAAAGGGAAGATCAAATGAAGATCAAGTACCCGCACCTGTTCTCTGCGCAACCTACTTCGAGATAAATTTCGGGACGAAATTTCTTAAAGTAGGGGAGACTGTGACATCTGACCCGATCCGACCCGACCCAGGTACCCGTTTCTCTGACCCGATCTCTTTCTTTTATGATTTAATAATTATACTTATATTTTACTTTTAAAAAATAATATATATATTTTCCTTCCCGCCTCTCTCTCTCTCTCTTTCTTTCCGCCGTCCCGTCCCTCTCCTCTCTTTCCGCCTTCTTTTCCCTCTTGTCGCCGTCCCGCCCTTACGCCTTGTTTCCCTCTTTTTCTTCTAACTCTTTGCTTGTCCTTTGTTCCTTCCCGCCTAAGGTTGTCTGCGCAGCTCCACGCGCCAGACCCCTTACAAGGAATCCTGCGTGAAGACCACCTGTACAGCGATTCGCGAGACGAACTCTTCTCGCAGCGCGCTAAGAATTGTAATTCTTCTCGCAGCGCGCTAAGAACGGTAGTTCTTCCCGCGACGCGCTAAGGATTTGTAGTTCTTCTCGCAGCGCGCTAAGAATCGTAGTTCATCCCTCGACGCGCGAAGAATTATAGTTCTTCCCGCGGCGCGCTAGGAATTTTAGTTCCTCCCGCGGCGCGCTAAGAAATGTGATTCTTCCCGCGACGCGTTAAGGTTGGTTCTGTCCGCCTTCGCGCTCGCGCACTTTTGCCTTCGCGCCTTAGCCTTCTCGCGCTAAAACCCTTTTGAGTTTTCTTCTGTTTAATCTAGCCGTTGCTTTTGTGTTGTCTTATCTTTTGAGCTGTTGACCTAATCTGCTTTATGTCTGAAAAGTTACTTTCGGCGCAGCATGCGCACCAACCCCATTGGTTGGCAGATAAAGTGACTGACATTATCTTTTGAGATCTGCTTTTGCCATGCTTGACCAGTACCTTTATCTGACCCGCCCATGCTTTTTACTGTTCCCTGACAGCTTTATCTTGCCCCCCTGCAGCTGCCATATCTTTTGATATCTTTACTTTTCAGAACTTTTTACTGTTGATATCTTTTCTTTTACTTTTGGAGATCTTTTCTAGGGTTTGTGTCCCCTAGGGTTTGCCTATATATAGTACTATTTTCTTAACACTTCACACACTACACTTATTCTCTTCCTCCCTTTTTGCTCTCTGCCGTTGTTCTTCAGCCGCCTCCCTCCTCTCTTGCCTCCGTCTTCCTCCCTGTTCTGCCCTGCTTTTCCGGTAATATATATATATATATAATAATTTACTTATTAATTATGCTAACTTGTAATCAAGACTTAAAACAAATCTTTAAAACAATAATCTTATTTATAGGTTAACTTGCTTGTTTGGTTCTTGCTTTATCTATCATCGCATCTTTATCAAGTGAGTAATCTCGTACCTAATCCCTTTTTTTGCTTTTAATGTTTTGGGATGTTCATGTGTTCATACAAACTTAGAGTCTTAAACTGTTTATGAACTTTAGACGCGCAGTATCCCATGTGTTGAGGACGTAGACTTGGCTGTTTATTTGTATGTGTGGATCATTAACCGTCTTGTCGGTCTATTCCGCAGTTTTCATGGTACCATTAGATGAACACGGGAGAACTATCGTTTATGATTTTCTCTTTTGTTACACTTGCACAGTTAGTCTTGTTTGTGAGCTCAATTGTGAGCACTGGCAGTCTTATGAACCTTAGAGTTGGTCCCGATCAGATTACACCCTTGTTGAAAACCAGACATACACATGTTGCGCGCAGATTTATGGTTATCTATGTATTGTATTAAACTTGATTTCTCACCAACACGCAAGTGTTTGACGTTTATTTTAACACATGTTCAGGTTTGCAGTAGCTGTTTTGGAGCTTGTGGACACGTAGGAAGTTTTCTTTATTTTGGACCTAGATTAAAATGTAACAAGACAAGTTTTTGCTGTTCGAATATTATGATTTATAATATATTGATTTATGTTGATTTATGTTATCTTTTTTTGCTTTGCGCGTGCGCGAATGAATGTATTTATTAAATATTGACACCCAATAGTGTCACGAGTAATGAAACAATATGTGGCGCCCCGATGTATAATCCGCCTTTGGTCGGGGTGTTACACTAACCACAACAGCCCCGAGCATCAAAAAATAATTTTTCCACAGCCCTTAAACCCCCCCTATGGCTGTACAAACTGATTTGGTTGGTCACCCGATCAATTAACGCGTCAAACTCAACAATTTGCAATTCTACACCCGATAAACCCTAGTTTTCGAACTAAAATCGATTGACCGACCTAAACACCTCCATTGGCCATAAAATTATAATATGATGTACATGTTATACCTAGTGGGATTTTGATGCGAAAAACTCACTCAAAACAGCCCCGGAAAAGCTCAATTGGGCAGCCACCCGGTTAGCCTACAACATGACGTTTTTCGATAAATACGCGCAATATAAGGATCAATTAACGTGTAAAAGACTTGGGGAATCGTAGTACATACCTTGAATTGAAGTTCTAAGGCTTATAATTGGCTGCAAAAAAGAAAATCGTGGGTCTTGGGTCTTGTTCTTCCTGCCGATCACAACAGCATAAGGGGCTAAGGTTAGATTATGTTATAACATAAGATATTACACTCTAATCCCTCCAGATTGAAGTGTAAGGCAAAATGGAAGGAAGAGTTAGGTTCTTTAACGTATCGGGATGACGTGAAGGCTTCCGAGAAACGTCGGTTAAGTCCCGAGAGTTATACATACTTTACGCGCGCTAAATCATTAAACCGGACGTTTGACGGGTGTTACAAAATACCCCTGAGTTTTTGGGATGAAATACGTGGTAAGTTCTTTGCTACAATAGGTCTAGGTTTATACAACAAGGATGATTCTGCCTACAGCAAATGGAAGGCAATGCGTAAAAAAATAACCAGCTTCTCCAACATTTACACTTGCGTTGCAAACAATGGGAGAAAAAGCGGCATAAGCGATGCCAACATGATGGAGTTTGCCTTAGCAATACATGGCCGAATATAAAGGATATTTCAATATGTTGGAAGCTTGGAGAAAATACACGAGCTCACCAAACTAGGCGTCGGTTCTGTGATCTTTATCGCGACCGTCCAAACGGTCAAAGACAACGTCTACTTCGACCGATCAATCGTCGTCTCAAGTCATGTCGGATACTCATTGTCAATTTAAGTTAAACGAGTTTGATCCCCATTTTGTTTTTGATGAACTGAATGAGTTACCATGCCCGGTAAGAAGAGATCTTTTGAATCTAAGTCCGGCCACACGGGCTTTTTTGGAGAAAAAAAAAGCAAAGATAATGTCCAAATATGCAGACGAGGACGAATATTAGTTATATGCTTGTTAATTTAAGTTATGTTTTCATTGTTTTTCTTATGTCTTTTATTTTATGTTTTTATTTGTATGTTTTTTATTTTTATTTAAATTTTAATTTTAGTATTATTATATAATTATTTAGTTTATATTCTATTGTGCTTGTTAAATAAATAAATAAATAAATAAAAGCGTTAATGCTCTCGGGGCTTCGAACCATAGAGAGACCTTATAGTTTGGGACTTTAAACCCCCTCGTGCCCACGTGGCGATGATGTGTCACTGTGGGGGGGGGGGTGTCTAGTCAACTGCGTTTTATTTTTAATTCATATTTATATTAGAAAATTAATAATTGTGTAATAATTGAAAAAGGATTATGAGGCATTTTACAATTACATCACTTTTGCAAAATTGACCATTGCTAACAGAAATATCACATGTCAGAAAATATTCTGTTGTGTTTAGTTGCCACTACGCGTGGTCTAAGATTAGATGGACAATGCAATAACTTTTAGCGGTACACAACACAGTTTCTCGACATTTAACAAGTATGATGTAATAGTAAATTATCTAATCTATCAATTCAATATGACAAGATGACGTCCTTCTCACTTTCTTAGGGTGGAGGGAGTGGGCGACGGACAGTGGTGAAGGGTATGCTGGGTCCATGGAAAATACCGTTGCCAGCCCCATAAAAGAGTAATTATAAGGGGTAGTTTTCACCAATAAAAGGGGAGAGAAATTGGTTGGGAATTATGCTTAATAGTCATATTTTTGACCATTTGTTTTTTTATTTACATATCAGTAGACTCACTCTCTCCACTAATTGCCCAAGTACTGTTCTACAATAATTTTATCAATCTCTCTAAACCATCATTTTGTATGCAGCAACCAACCCCCAACCAATAGCTAAGAGAGGGTTACGAAAATAGAGCCATTAAAAAATAAAATTTTTAGGGTAGTTCAAAAATATGCCGTCAGCTCTAAGATAATCCAGAATAGTTTATGATAAAAATGAGATGTTCATGATTGATTGGGGCTTATGGTATTTTGGTAGTAAATAAAACCATACAATATTACACATTCATATGATAGTAAGATTAGAAAAAAAACTACCATATATCTAACATTGTATTATTACATAGTTACTACAACTATTCAACTTAATATCTCTAGTTATTAATTTTTAAAATATCGTTATGGATTATTAGAGAAATAAGTAATTTAAATTATATATATATTGTCTTTATATAATTTTATTTTGAATAAAACTTTATATACCTATATATTGAGACTTTGAGAAACACATAATCCACCTATACAAACTAAAAAGATAATCAAAGTTGTATAATATAGATTGTACTACGGTTCCGTATTTTTTTTATGACAATCAAAGTTGTATAATATATAATAACGTCGTATTGTACATATATTTTTTGTTTTAAAATGTATGAACATTTACATGTATGTATTATTATAAAGATATGGTAAACGTGAATATTAATTCGTTGATGAGCAGAAGACTTTTTCTAGATGATTAGGCAGCTTTTGATCTTAAAACATAAATTATTTGATTATTTACTTTTAAACATATGATTAGTAAATTATTATATCCTAGTCGTATGAAATAAGTTTTTTCAGATTTGACCAAAACGTCTATTTCCCGCACCCACTGTTCCACTCACCCCTTTATAAACCCGTTCTTTTAAGCTACACTTTCTTCCAATAACAAAACTAATAATATTATTATTATTATTATTATTATTATTATTATTATTATCACTAGTTCATTACCCAATCCACCACCATGTCCTCCAACCACCCAACCCCCCACCACGGTCACCACCATTCTCCACCGTCACCGCCGCCACCACCGTCACCAACACCCAACGTCACCACCACTCTCTACCACACCGATATCGGCATCTTCGCCCTAACCTGGTCTCGCACCCTATTCACCCGATCGCTCCACCTCCACCTCCTCCTTTCCGGCGCCGGCGACAACAGCGCCGGCGCCGGAGACACTATTTCCGACAACCCCACCTTCCATCTCCAAATCAAACCCTTTATTTTTTGGAACCGCTACGGTTCAAAAAAAATCCCAGTCTCCCCCACCGACTCCATCCGGATACACTATGACCTGTCCCGGGCCAAATTCGAATTTGGGCTGGAACCAGTATCCGGATTCTACATCACGGTAACCGCGAACAACCAAATAACACTCCTCATTGGAGACTCCCCTAAACAAGCCTACTCCAAAATCAAATCCAACCAATCAAATAAATCCCAAATAACCCTGCTACGCCGGGAACATGTTCCTGGCATAGCCAATAAAAAGTACACCACTAAAGTGACTTTTCGCGGGAAAACCCACGAAATCACTATTGACTGCACTCGCGTCGCCAGCGCCAGTACTGGCAGTTCCGGCGCTGGCGACGAGTCCAGATTATATTTTTCCCTGGACAGCAAACGAATGCTGGTCGTAAAACATTTACAATGGAAATTTCGAGGGAATGAACGCGTCGAAATCGACGGTTTGACCGTTCAAATCTCGTGGGACGTACATAATTGGCTGTTGGGAGAAGCAGTTGATGACAACTACGCGTTGTTCATGTTCAGATTTGAGAAATCCGGATTTGACTACCATGAGGATGATAAATTTTTAGCCCGGTTAAACGGGTCCGGGTCGGGTATTTCGGGGTTCGGGTCGGGTTTCGGGTTTGGGTTCGAAATGAAGAAAATGAAAAAAGGGAAGTTAAAAAGGGCGAAAAGCTCGTCGTCGTCATCGTTATCGTCGGTGTCGTCCGGGTGCGGGTCGGTTATGGAATGGGAGAGTGTGGAGGAGAATGAGCTTAAAGGGCCTTCGGGTTTTTCGTTGCTGGTTTATGCTTGGAAGAGTTGATGATAAAAATATTATTGGTTGATCGGAAATTGGAAAGAGGTTTTTTGGGGATACTTTTGATATATTCTTTTTTGGTTTCTAAATGTACATAGAGAAGATTGATTCTTTGATTATGGATTTGTTGGTTGTCAAATCCGGGCATTAATATATTTTACAAGGTTTTTATAGATAATGGTCAAGTTTATACAGTAATTGTTCATGATATTGTTCATCATTTATTATAGTGTTAGGTGATCATACATTTACGCATTGTAGAAGCTTTTCAAATGAGAAAAAAAAATATAGAACTGTGAGGACGGTATAACTAAGGTGGACTCTTTTTTACTTAAATGTGATAAGTAATGCAGCTACATAAGGTTATGCGTAATGGGCTGAGAATAATGGTGATGTTGGATGATATTGGGCGGTCACACCGCCTCCCCGGTGACAAGAGGAGGGGGGGGGGGGGTTGACATGTCCATGTCGATGGTTTGTGAAGGAAAATAATAATGTGACCAATGACAATTATTGGGTGGCGATTTTAGGCTACAACACCACTAAAATGAAAATAGCTTATTTGCTGACTAGACGTCACGTGTTAAAAATTCTTCCATTTTGTAGCCTCACTACACATAGTCTACTAATCATCGTCCATTTAAATATATGCCATGTATAAATGTTTTATTAAATTCTCACGGTTCTTAACATAAAATTGGTTCTAAAAATAACACATACCTTATTCTCTAAATATTTTTGTGTCTCACACTCTCACTACTCTAATTTTAATTATATGTATCATGTCGTCCAGTTACAAATATAGTACGCATTGTGATATCTCTATATGATATATTTGTACACTGTTCTTTTAATGTAATATATATATAGATTTTACGTCACACTTTTTCTTTTTTCACTATTTTGATATTAATTGTTTAATTGTAGTATGCAGTGGTTCCTGTAGCTTCCAAATATTATAGGTTATAAAATGAAAGTATTCGATACATATTCTTTTAGAATATGGGTGTGTTTGGGATTGTTTATTTAAGAGAAAAAGGACTTTTAACAAAAAGGACTTATTAACTTATGAATATTTTAAAAGGGGTTTTGAAAAAAATGTTTGGATTAGTTTATGTGTTGGGGAAAGCCAAAATGACTTAAAAGGACACTATTTTTTGAAAGGAGTGTAATGGGTTTGAGGGTTAGAATGGTGTAATAGGTAAATCAAACCCATTAAGTTAATAAGTTACAAATTTCTAACTTTTTAAAACTCTTTTATTTTGCCTTCTTCATAAGTTAAAATCCATAAGGCCTTATGATTTACCAAACACCTTATTAACTTTTTAAAAAGTTTATAAGTTACAAGTTAATGAAAATAAGGAATTCCAAACACCCACTAAATACTAGAAAACAGGTTGTGCTGAAAATCTGGCATGAGTTGTTTGTTTAGATTGGAAACACAATATTCGTTTTTCCGGGGTTTTCCCTATAAATTGTGGTTTATAAAACTAGGTGGACCGACATGATTTTAAATTCAAGTATGAACACCATTTATAGAATTTATTGTTTATATAGTTAGTTTTTTTCCTTTTTTAAGGGCGAATTTCTATGATATCCGGAAAAGTTGAACACCTCCAAGTCTTTTGATGTTTTAGTGGCTTCGTAACCTTTGTTGTTGTAATGAGCCACCAACCCATTAACTATTGTTTATATAGCTATTAAGCTATATGCAATTTTGTTTTGGTATATTTCATAATTAGCTTTTTATCCCGTGTATTATACGAGTTTTTTTAAATGATAAAGATAAATAAGATCTGTTATTTTAGTTGTGATTCTCAAAATACTTATGAATTAATTTAATGTAGACTTAATGGAAAAAATAAATAGGGTTAACGAAAAATACTAAAATATCATGATTTTTGAAACACCAGGTGCTGATTTACAAGAAATTTAAAAAAAAGGTACTAAAGCTATGTAGCTGGTCAAACCTTAGGTATGAAAATGACACTTGATTCAATAATGAATATAATCCACACTATGTTATAACCCATTTGACAAAATGGTTTTGACTCATGACCCATGAATAACTAGAATGAATGAGATGAGAGATTATGAATTAGGTGAAATGTGGGCTTGACACCTAAGCTTCAATATTTTCTTTTATTAGTATTCTAAGATAAGATAAGACGTAAGATGTAAGATAAGATAAGATAAGATATTTAGTAGACAAAACATCAAAATTAGTCCTTTATGTTTGCCCGTTTTTTCAGTAGACGTCCTTTCGCAAGCTTCACGGCATAAAACATCCTTTCCGTGTATTATCCCGTGTATTATACGAGTTTTGTTAAATGATAAAGATAAATAAGATCTGTTATTTTAGTTGTGATTCTCAAAATACTTATGAATTAATTTAATGTAGACTTAATGGAAAAAATAAATAGGGTTAACGAAAAATACTAAAATATCATGATTTTTGAAACACCAGGTGCTGATTTACAAGAAATTTAAAAAAAAGGTACTAAAGCTATGTAGCTGGTCAAACCTTAGGTATGAAAATGACACTTGATTCAATAATGAATATAATCCACACTATGTTATAACCCATTTGACAAAATGGTTTTGACTCATGACCCATGAATAACTAGAATAAATGAGATGAGAGATTATGAATTAGGTGAAATGTGGGCTTGACACCTAAGCTTCAATATTTTCTTTTATTAGTATTCTAAGATAAGATAAGATAAGATATTTAGTAGACAAAACATCAAAATTAGTCCTTTATGTTTGCCCGTTTTTTCAGTAGACGTCCTTTCGCAAGCTTCACGGCATAAAACATCCTTTCGTTACTTTGGCCCTAACCCAATTAACTTTTTTCGTTAGACGTCCTTTCGCAAGCTTCACGGCATAAAGACCCTATCACGTCAGTTTCTTTGGCCCTAACCCAATTAACTTTTTTCGTTACTTGTCTTTTTACCATATTTAATAAAGAAATATAAAAAACCATTAACACCCACCCTCTCTTTCTCTCTCTCTCTCTCTCTCACACACACAAAACTCACTCTCTCCTCAACTCTCTCCCACCTCTCTAAATTCCGGTGCCACCACCACCTCTCGCCGAACACCACAACCACCGGCCCAACGCCTGCAACTGTCTTTGAGCTTGAAGATTGGATGTAGCGACGGTGACGACTCCGACACTCACACCGTCTTTGAGCTTGAAGATCGGATGTAGCGACGGTGACGACTCCGACATTCACACCTTCCCCCAAATCAGATTACCAGACACCACGTCATGAAGATCCACCACCAACTCAGCCACTCGGGCCGTTCTCGCCACCACCGGCTCCAACACTCACACCTTCTCGTGAGCGAAGTTTTCCGTCAATCATTACCACCATTTTTTATTTGGTTTCAAACCTAGATCTGACCAATAATACCCAAAATCTTCCATCAATAAAAACCTTAAATTACATTCTGATTGATATTATATATGTACTGATACACACTATAATTGTAGCGAGAATCAATGCTTTAAACACCAATATAATCGATTTATGGGATGAATCGGATATCGAAGCTAAATCTAGATCAGTAATTCTGTTACCGGTGTGCTTAAGATGATTGGAATCGATTTTTGTTTTGATACTAAAATCGGATTTGAATATGAAATCTGAATCTGTTTATGCAAATGAAATTGAATCCAGAAAGTTTTGCGTTCATCGTTGGTGGTGGTTAGGTCAGGTGGTGGTGCCGACGGAAGGTGGTGGTGGCGCCAGCAGCAGGTGGCGGGGACTTATGGTTGTTTGGTCAGGGTGGGTGGTGATGGTGGCTAGACTGTTAGAGAGAGAGAGAGAGAGAGAGAGAGAGAGAGGAAGGAGAGTTTAAGAGTCCGAGAGAGGGAGATATACAAGAGAGAGAGAGAGAATTTTTTCTATTTTTAAATATATTTATTATTGTATTTTAATTATTTGATAAATTTGTAAAATTACAAAAAATACCCTCATATGTCTTGTACATGACTAAATTTACAAAAGTACCCTCAAATGTCCTTATGTGAGATGCACATGACTAGATTTAACAAAAAAAGTTAACCGGGTTAGGGCCAAAGGACCTGACGTGATAGGGTTTTTAAATGGAAAGGATGTTTTATGCCATGAAGTTTGCGAAAGAACGTCTACTGAAAAAACGTGCAAACATGAAGGACTAGTATTTATGTTTTGTCTATTTAGTATGATTACTAGATTAATTTAAAAAGTTTTGTTTACACTTTACAGCCGTTTCATTAACAAAATACTTCTACAAAACTAGTTGTAAAGACAAATAATGACAAATATACGAGTCATGGTCAACTATGAGATATCTTATAAAAAAGTAAATACAAACAAATATATGTTTTCTTGAATTAAAATATATCTATATATAAGAATATACATTATCTATCTATAATATATATAAACGAAACTCCTAAAATCCTATGTGTCGCGATATAGTCGCTCCCTCCTTTTATGGAAGCCAGCAGATTGTTTGATTTTTAAATGGAGGCCTCTCATTGATTTAACCCAAATTCATGGGTATGAGTCTTACCAAAACCAGATAGCTCTTAAGCGGGTTATAGCATCTCATTAAATTAAAAATTAATCTTACCAATTATTTGATATGAAAATCCTATAAAATAGTGACATGCTAAAATTTAATATCCAATTTAAAAAGAAAAAGATATTATTTATAATTAATAAACAATTTTATAGTAAAAAACATAAGCGGGTCATGGGTCACCAAATCCAAATAGTTTTTAAACGGGTTATAACATATCATTTATTTATAAAACCCTTTCATTATCAAACCCTAAGTATATTATTACTTTCTTACAATAAAGAAAATTAAAATCCAAAAAATAAATATTAAAAAACTAAAAATGTAAAACAAGCATTCTCTCAATCCATCATATTGCTTTATTTGTAAATGAAGGTTTCTCACGCATTTGACCCGAATTCACGGGTAAAGGTCTCCGTATAGCTCTTACACGGGTTATTACATCTCATTATATTAAAAATTAATCTCATAAAATATTTGATATGAAAATCTTATAAAATAGGGATATACTAAAAATTAATATCCTATTTTATTTAAAAAAAGATATTATTTATAATTAAGAAACAATTTTATAATAAAAAAAATAAATGGGCAATGGGTATCACCAAACTCAGATAGCTTTTAAACCGGATTATAACATATCATTTATTTGTAAAACCATTTTATTATCAAACCTCAAGTATATTAATTATTAACTTTCTTACAATAAATAAAATTAAAATCCAAATATACATATATAAATATTAAAAAACAAATAATGTAAAACAACTCCCATAATACGGGGGATTAAATCTAGTATCTTTTTAAAGTTATTAGAATAGGATATTATGATTTTTCAATAGAACAGGTGTTGCTGTAGCTTAGCGACTTACTACTGAGGGAATATTTCATTAGTATAGCGACTTGCTACCGAACAAAAGATATCAAGGCTAGTAAGACGTTAGGCAACATACAACATTATGCTCAATTACATATGCATCATAATACAAGTGTAGTCAAAATGATAAAGCACACATTTTCCTTGCATTCTTCCCCCAAAGGAAGCTCAATCTTTTGATTTCTTGCTTGATTCTATTAATCGTCACTCTTTTGTTGTCGAAGAGGACCCTGCTTCTCGCCTTTCATATAATCAACATGCTGTTAGGATTACCGAATGAATTGCTTATTGTTTCATCTTATTGAGTCCACTATTTAGGTGGATTTGAGAAGATCACGGATCTCAAAAGCATACACCGGCTTATGCCGCACCAACTACTAATAAATTGTCGTATTACCGATATCACATAGCAAGAGATTAGTACATGATCCGCCTATTCCACTTCGTTTTCACATAATGGGCACTGATTAATTTCATTCACAAATTTTCTTTTATGAACGGCGCTCAATGTTGTGATTCTTCTCATTTCTGCTCCCCATACAAAGAGACTAACCTTTAGAGAAACCTACATATTCCATTAATCCATTCCATAGAAAAAGTTAAGACATCCTCTGTAGAGTTATGGACCTGAAAACGAATGATGTGCTAAAAGTAGTTATATAAAAACACGCTAATCTAGACACTAAGTAATAAATTCTAGACTCTTAAACTTAACTAAATTACTAACCGGCAAGTGAACCGGTCGACTCTAGTACAGCTAAGTAAATCCGGATATCGAACCCACTAGAATCTTTAAATTATGTTTACTAGCTAATTAGACTCGACTAAGAACACGACTTATTATTTATATTTGTTTAAGGGGGTTTTTATTTAAAATACTAAATTAATACTATAATTAAAACTAATTAAGAAAACAAGTAAATTAAACGAAAATAAAGTTTGTTATGAAAATAAGATGATGATGAAAAAATTACCTAGGCTAGACTCCTCTAAATTTCGGTAATGAATTGACTCGGGAAAATATTTAGTTATGGACTAGGATCGTAAAATAAACACTTAAAAGAAAAACCAAATAGGACCCCTGACCCTTCTCAAGAGAAAACCTATGGATTTCTAACAAGTTTTAACGCACACCAGTATTAAAAATCAAGTTCACTTACGGTCACCCAATTGTTTACAATTTAGTTCCTTTATACGAAATCCTACCTTACAGCGCGGAAATCAAAGGTAGTTTAATATATCGAATTGATTCAATAGTCAATAATTAAATAATCAAACCTAGACGGACTCTTTACGAAGAACTAAATCTAGCAAGATCAAATAATAAAGATCTATCGATAACCTAGCACCTTACAACTATTTAGGTTAACAGCACACTTAGGTTTATTTGATTAAATAGTATTATTCCTATGATATTATTCGAAATCAATCACAATATAATCAAAAACACAAAGTAATTGACCTAACAGCAACCTATCATAATGACAAACAATAATCAAGGCAACTATGGAATAATAACAATTAATCAAACAATCCTAAATATCCATACGCATCAATTTAATATAAGTAAACCTTTTACTAAACCATAAAAACTATAACGCAAATAAATCCGAAATCAAAACAAACGTCAACAAAGGTTCATCATAAGCGTAGGCAATCTATAATGTTTAGCCTAGCATCTTAAAATCAAACAAAACAATAATAGACGAAATTATGACAAAAATAAATAAGAACGGAAGATTAAAGGCGCTAAAACCCGTGGTCTTCGTTCTTGAATGATAAGCACTTCGCCGGCTGATTCCTAGCCTTCAAACCCACCAAATATTGCAATCCTAAGCTTCTGGAAACTCCAAATTCGGCTCTGGTTCGCAGGGTATGCTCAGGATTAACTTTAGGGGTGTTTAAATAGGTTTCCTGCGCCCAAAACTGATAAAAAACAAAGAAAATATGTGAAACGGGGTGCCCGGCGCGCCGTGCGGCGGGATTTGGCCTCCTGGTCGCGCGGCGCTCCGGATGAGGGGGGCTGACCGGTCCGGTTCGTTTACTGATGCGGTCCGGTTCAATTCTGATGCGGTCCGGTGCAATTCTGATGCTCCGGTTCATCGGTTTGGTTTGTTTTAGCTATTTTTTCGCCCTTTTTAACCATGAACAAGTCTCGAAACCTACATTATTCAAATATGTTAGTAATATACAAATTCTAATAAAAACAAACGGAAACTAATAAAATATTATATTAAATATACAAGGGAATTATATATATTTAGGATTATATAAAATATCCCCACACTTATCTTTTTTTTCGTTCCTGAAAAAGTCTCATTGCAATGGGATCAGCATCGGAGAAATACAGTCTTAAAAACATATAAGGTTATCTTAAAGCTCAGATAAACGTAAAAACCGCGATTGCCGATATTGTTGTCCACTTAAACCCAGCCACCAGTCTATTAAGCCCCCACACACATTAAGCATTTAAGTTCATATGATATCAAAAACCTATGAGTCTCACACCTTTGGAGTTAAGATCCACCTACCCCATCTCAAGCATAGTAAAGACAATTAAAAATAATCGAGTTGAAGCAAACTGGTTCAACATATCACCGTAAGATAACAATCCCTTAATGGTAAGAAGAAAATACACTTAGATGGAATTATGGATGATAGGTCAAGTGAGGTCGTACGAGCATGCTCTGAATATTATTGGACTTTGTCCTATGTATGCCCTAAGAAAATATTTATTGACTAGAAACTTTCGAGCCCTAATAGTGTATCATCAGAGTCGCCATCCCCTTGATAACACGTAAACTCTCAGTCTCGTCTAGTATGCGCACTTTGTCCTCCTTTTCTATTTTTGAGAATGCTTCTTTGGCATTTTTCATTTCATAACTTTTCTCACGTTTTCTTTTCTTATTTATTTATTTATTTATTTTATTGTGCACTTAGGTATCTTTTACCTAAAAATATATAACTAAAGACTAAAGCTCGTATAAAATTGGACATTTGCGGGCGCCACCACTCTTTATTTATTTTCATAAAACGGAGTGGCGTGCTAATTTTAAAGTGCATTCAATTCTCACCACCTTAGGGTAATCAGTTTATGGTAATACTCCCTATACCTTACCGAATTTCAGCTTCACTCTCCCCCCTTAGGATGAGAACCCACAAAATCTATAATTAATTAGGTTTATTAAGAATATGCAATGGAAAACCTTTCAAGACTAGTTGGGCCTACCGACACATCCCAAGTTAAGTACGCATTCTTTAATATTATCTCATATTATTAGTAGTTTGAAAAACCGATTTCCGATAAATATCCTCATCTCCCATTTAAGTGCAAAAAGACACAAAATCAAGGGACGTTTTTAAAATTTTTTTCAATTTTTTTAAAATAAAAATTATAAAAATTAACTACGACTCAAATGTCTTATCCCCACACTTAAATGTCGCATTGTCCTTAATGCAAGGATAAAGACGAAAAGATAAAATAAATCGGAATACAAAAAACTAATAACCTAAAAAAATAAAAGCGAAAATAAAAGACAAACAAGCAAGATAAATAATGGAAATGACTTAGCTGGTAATATGCGAATGACGAAATGATGCTAAAGTCTTTTTCCGAAGCTGCCCTCCATCTCCGAACGTGCTCCACAACCAGTATCAACTTTTCCTCTTGTACACAAGCGGAAGCGGCAACAACAAAAACAATATCTAAAACTCATTTTATCAACCTCGATAGATATAAATCATTCAAAGTATGGAACCGGACCAACCATCAAAAACATAATATAATATAAATAATAGCAGCAAATAGATAAACAAAAGTATACGGCTCCTGCTGCTCCATCCCTACACTTGAATTTTGCATTAAACTTCCATGGGGGTCAATTTTCTAGCTCAAAACCTGCAAAACTTAAAAAACAAAAACAAAGAAAAACTAAAAAAATCTACGTTAGTGACGCGACAAGACTCAAAAATGGAATAATAATACAAACTCTACACTTAAGTTTTCACTTAAGACACTCTCCTATGTGATCTAATCAGCTGCCCAAGTGGAGCTTCCTCCACCACGGTTAAACTTCATGGTCCTCCAAGAAACTGCATCACGATACGACCATTCATCTTCAATCATATTCCTCTTATCTCCAACTCCTCCAAACTCCACAAACTTCCGCTTTCCACCGCCTCTTTCTTTATCAAACTCCATCGCCTCTCGAGGACTCGCGACTTCTCTCTCCTCCTCCAAACAAACTCTGACAGAACGGGGGTGCTCAAGACGTGGATCCATGCCGGGAATAACAGACTAAATTGCAAAAACGGGATGACATGGATTAATGAGACCGTCTTGACCACTCGGTTGTCTCATGGATTTAGCAATATAAGTGACACTATCGTCGCCGGCTCTAAGGGTGATCTTACCATCAAATACATCAACGAGTGCCCTAGAAGTACGCAAAAATGGACGACCTAAAATAATAGGAACTCTCTCATCGGCCTTCACATCTAAAACAACAAAATCTATGGGGAAGACTAAACCATCGACTTTCACTAGCAAGTTTTCTATGATTCCCCTAGGGTACTTCACCGAACGGTCAGCTAAATACAAGGTCATGCAGGTGGGTGTAAGTTCTCCTAGGCCCAACTTCTCAAACAACGAATATGACATTAAGTTTATGCTAGCTCCTAGGTCTGCTAAAGCCTGACACGAGGTATCCCTACCCAACAAACATGGAATAATGAAAACACCAGGATCGGGTAACTTTTCGGGTCCCTTATTGAGAACTACGGCCGAACACTCTCCGTTCAGTGGAACGGTCGAAAGCTCCTCCAGACTTTCCTTTCGCTTAAGAATATCTTTCAAGAACTTGGCATATATCGGCATATGCTGGAGGGCCTCGATAAATGGAAGACTAATCCTAAGCTGCCTAAACATATCTAAAAAGTTCCCGTATTCTCTACGAAATTTCTGATTCTTAGCACGGGCTGGATACGGAAAATGAGAATGATCTATAAGTGGTTAAGGCTTAACATCTCTCGGTTTCTTTTCCTCACTTCCTCTAACTATGGACTCACTGGTAGGTGCGATACTTGCTGGGTCTAGCCTAGGTTGCACTCTCCCAGGAGTCTCCATCACTATCTCCTCATCAACTAACTCCTCACTCTCCTCTACCTCAATCTCTCTCTCCGGACCTAAAACCCTACCACTACGAGTAAAAATGGCATTTATTTGAGCGGCCGGATTCTGCTGAGTAGAAACTAAAAACTGACCTGGGGGTCTCTCATCTAAACGTCGGGCTATATCACCTACGGTTCTTTGAATATCTAAGAGTGCGGACTGGTGATTCCTTAAAAGCAAATCATGATTGGCAATTTTTTTCTGAGTGTCCTGATCTCTAACTAGGATTAGCTTCATCATCTCCTCTAACCTACCAATACCACTACTCAAGTTCTGCCCATTACTCCCTCCTTGACTACTTTGATCCCCACTAAATGATTGATCCTGCACCTGATTAAGATTTGAATTTGTTTGGAAATTAGGGGGTGTGCCGGAAGAACGCCAATTAGAGTTATAATTACTATTCTTATAGTTGTTCCAGTTTGAATTATTATTACCATTAAATGCCTTATGAACCCTACTCTGCCCTTCTATGAACTCTACTTGCTTCTGACTCATCAATGGACAATCCGAAGTCCCATGCCCTCCTCTACACAACTCGCACTTATCTAACTTAGCCTTAAGGTTTTTAATCTCACTGGCTAGACTCTCTATGGCAGCAGCCACACTAGTTTCCAGATTGACCTGGTGCACGCCTCGAACGGATGAGGGTGTACTAGTGAGGAGATTTGAATTCCTGTGACGTGGATTTTTAGCAAACTCAGACTGGGCAAAACTTTCAAACAACTCATTACACCCTACTACATTTTTCTTATCCATTAAGTTACCTCCAGCAGCAGTGTCGAAACGAGCCTGAGTCTCATATGTCAGCCCATTGTAAAACTTCTCGACCAGGGCCCACGGAGTAAGACCATGCTGTGAACAACGGGCCAGTAAACCTTTAAAACGCTCCCAAGCTTGTTAGTACGGCTCGTCAGGCATCATATGGAAAGAATGAATCTGATCACAGAGACGAGATGCTTTGGCAGGCGGGAAATATTTCTTCAAGAAAGCGGTACGCAACGCCTCCTAAGTAGTGAATGCTCCAGCAGGTTGTGAATCGAGCCAAGTGGCGGCACGACCCGTGAGTGAAATCGGGAACAATGGAGGAAAATGGCATCTTCATTAGCACCTTGAAAATTGAACGTCCTAGGCGCATGGGTGAGATGGTTGATGTACGCTGGAGCATCCTCATCATCACGGCCATGGAATAAGTTACTATGGATGAGATTGGTTATGACATAAGAAGGAATCTACCAGGAATTTTGGTTATCGATTATGGGGGTGATGATGGGCGAGTGATCTCCGGTGAAACCCTCGAAACCTTGTTGGTAAATGGTTCGGTTGTCGGCCATTTGAATATCGGGAATGGTTCTGGGGCTCGACGGCGGTGAACTGTGTGGTGATGACTTTGGTGGAGAATCTATGGTGATCGGTGAACTAACTTCTGACTTTAACGGAATTGGCCCTTGCGAGCGAAGTTGTGGAATAAACCTGAAAAGCACACAAGACCAAATCAATAGACTCTATTTAAAAACAAAAAGAAAATCAAAATAAATTAAATAAACTAAACTTAAAATTAAACTAAAATTAATTAGACTCCTACGACTCAAAAGACAAAACAAAACAAGTAGCACGGATGTAGCAGATAAATCTAATCAAAGCTAATAACGCAATCGCCAAAATTCCCTGGCAACGGCGCCAAAATCTTGATGTGCTAAAAGTAGTTATATAAAAACACGCTAATCTAGACACTAAGTAATAAATTCTAGACTCTTAAACTTAACTAAATTACTAACCGGCAAGTGAACAGGTAGACTCTAGTACAGCTAGGTAAGTCCGGATATCGAACCCACTAGAATCTTTAAATTATGTTTACTAGCTAATTAGACTCGACTAAGAACACGACTTATTATTTATATTTGTTTAAGGGGGTTTTTATTTAAAATACTAAATTAATACTATAATTAAAACTAATTAAGAAAACAAGTAAATTAAACGAAAATAAAGTTTGTTATGAAAATAAGATGATGATGAAAAAATTACCTAGGCTAGACTCCTCTAAATTTCGGTAATGAATTGACTCGGGAAAATATTTAGTTATGGACTAGAATCGTAAAATAAACACTTAAAAGAAAAACCAAATAGGACCCCTGACCCTTCTCAAGAGAAAACCTATGGATTTCTAACAAGTTTTAACGCACACCAGTATTAAAAATCAAGTTCACTTACGGTCACCCAATTGTTTACAATTTAGTTCCTTTATACGAAATCCTACCTTACAGCGCGGAAATCAAAGGTAGTTTAATATATCGAATTGATTCAATAGTCAATAATTAAATAATCAAACCTAGACGGACTCTTTACGAAGAACTAAATCTAGCAAGATCAAATAATAAAGATCTATCGATAACCTAGCACCTTACAACTATTTAGGTTAACAGCACACTTTGGTTTATTTGATTAAATAGTATTATTCCTATGATATTATTCGAAATCAATCACAATATAATCAAAAACACAAAGTAATTGACCTAACAGCAACCTATCATAATGACAAACAATAATCAAGGCAACTATGGAATAATAACAATTAATCAAACAATCCTAAATATCCATACGCATCAATTTAATATAAGTAAACCTTTTACTAAACCATAAAAACTATAACGCAAATAAATCCGAAATCAAAACAAACGTCAACAAAGGTTCATCATAAGCGTAGGCAATCTATAATGTTTAGCCTAGCATCTTAAAATCAAACAAAACAATAATAGACGAAATTATGACAAAAATAAATAAGAACGGAAGATTAAAGGCGCTAAAACCCGTGGTCTTCGTTCTTGAATGATAAGCACTTCGCCGGCTGATTCCTAGCCTTCAAACCCACCAAATATTGCAATCCTAAGCTTCTGGAAACTCCAAATTCGGCTCTGGTTCGCAGGGTATGCTCAGGATTAACTTTAGGGGTGTTTAAATAGGTTTCCTGCGCCCAAAACTGATAAAAAACAAAGAAAATACGCGAAACGGGGTGCCCGGCGCGCCGCGCAACGGGATTTGGCCTCCTGGTCGCGCGGCGCTCCGGATGAGGGGGGTTGACAGTTCCGGTTCGTTTTCTGATGCGGTCTGGTTCAATTCTGATGGTCTGGTTCGTCGGTTTGGCTTGTTTTAACTCTTTTTTCGACCTTTTTAATCTTGAACAAGTCTCGAAACCTACATTATTCAAATATGTTAGTAATATACAAATTCTAATAAAAAACCAAACGGAAACTAATAAAATATTGTATTAAATATTCAAGGGAATTATATATATTTAGGATTATATCAAAGAACCATTTTTATTGTAAATAGCTCATCTTTCTCTAGCTCCCACCTCCGCTTATCTTTTTTCATCCTCCAAGATAGTGCCTGATAAACAATACAAGATAGTTCCATTACTTTTGCATTTCTAAAGGGGTTGAAGGTTCCACCATCCATGTCTACTATTTTGTCTCTAATCGAACACCGTTTATGTCGTTGCAAATTAACAATGCTGGAAAATGTTTACATGAAGGTACCTCTCCGACGCACTTATTGTCACACCCCGACTAGCACAATGCGGAAGCGTAAAACGGGAATGTAACAGACACCTCTTGTATCAACAACATTGTTTATAAAGAAATGTGACAAACTAATTTACACTATATTTCATTGATTTATCTTTGTGTACAAACTAGGTGTTACAAAAAAATATACTCATAAGCTACTCTACTCGTACTAGTAACTTTGCCTCTATTCACACCGCATCGATCACGTTTAGTAACAGATAGCACAAAATCACGGATTTTCCAACTTCGGTAATCCTGAAAAGTAGTTTAAAACGGGTCAACTACTGGAGTTTGTGAGTTTCACGAGTTTCAAGAAAGCAATTATGAATATTCACAATAAACACTTGAAATCATGATATAAGTATGTATGTATGTAAATGATGTAATTATGCTAAGATACAGTGAAGTCTTGATTGTATGTGCTGCGTGCATCCATTTCCCACGCTCAATCAACCATTGTGGCTCCTCTTCCGCCCACAACATGCGCCGATAGCTATGTCTAACACTACATAGCCTGTTTTTATAAATATGGTCATGTGCAAACGGCGTTATGTGACAAGGCAACCAGGCCGATTCTATTTGGGTTTGTAAAACCAATAGTACTATTCACAAGCCACCGGCTCGAAGTTAATCACTGTGATCGTGGGGACTTTCATGTGTTAGCACTTAGATAATTCACATCATTACAAATTTTAGATATGTATACATAATCAAACATGTTTTTCACCCCAAAAGTTCGTAAAACTGTTTAAAGAGTGGGGTCATGAAACTCACTGTTTAGTAGGTAATCAGCAATGTGTCAGCTCGTGGTTTGCCTGATTTGCTATCACTAGTTCCTATAATCAATATTATAATAATATTAATATTTTAATATTTTATAATCTCAATACTAAACTGGGTTGTATAACTAATCTGGGTATAGCTGGAACGCCCAGAAAGTGGCAATAGGCTTAGGTTGTGATGTTGTTCAATGTCTAATACTTAAAATCGAACTTGGCTTAGTTTTCCCGTTTTCCCAGCTGGGCCAAGTTGTTCGTTTACGCGTTCAGAAAACAGTTATGGAGAAATAAGCTTGGGTAAATGTGTTGGTTAATAAAATGATTAAGTTATTAAGAAAGATCACACATTGGGGTTATGGAATCGCTATATGGCACGTTTCCGTTTATTCAGTTTGATTTGAGGAGAAATGCACACAATCTATTCAGATTGTCCAGGTTTCTCATAAAAAGGTTCGTTTTACTTAATTATTCCAAAAATATGATTTTTGATCACTCTTGGTGTTTTGATATTCCCGCAGGTTCGTTAATCGCGAACTTGCCGGTTTTTATTAAAAATTGAATTTGTTTAATTTTCAAATTAGCATAATTAATTAACCGTTAATCATTAAATTATGAAAATTTAGTCACTTATCAAATAAAATATGTAGTTTTTTATAAAAATATTTCTGGAATTATTTACTGATTTATTAATTTATAAAAAATCATTTTATCAGCTATATTTAGCTTGAAAATCGTCCGTTTATCCCAAAAATTTTCAAAAATTCTACAAAAATTCCTGAATGTTCAAATTATGTCAGAAAAGCATTTGTGCCAATTCCATAATGTAACAAGCTTGTTCAATATTCTTTTCGGTCCAAATTCGGGTATAAAAATTTATACTAACACATATGCACAAAACATCCTTAAACTTTTCCAAATGATCCCAAATTTCACAGGTGATCAAAATATAATAAATCTGAGTTCTTCACAAAATTTCATAATTTTTTAAGTATTTTAACTATTTTTCTCAAATAAACGTCCCAATTCGGTAATAAATTCGCCAAATATTCTCGGATGCTCGAAAAATTACCAAATTTGAAAAGGGACTCAATGACATGGTCCCTGAGGTCACTGAAAAATTTCAAGACCTAAAAATATGCACATCACAACCTTAACCTAAACAGCCCGTAAACGAGTGATCGGGTATTACCTTAACGGTTTTGGTTCGTTTTCGTCCTTCAAATCAAGTTTTCGGGTTCTTGTGCTTCTATGAAAGCTAGACACAGGTCCTATGTCACAAACCAAGAAATTTTCATCAACATAACAGCCCTATAACTTAGGGTTTCGGCTAGGGTATAAAATCGAACTTTTGGACCGTAAAAACGCCGTTTAAACCCTATAATCCGTGTTTATGGACAAAAAAACTATCAAACCAGGTTCCTAACCATGTGTATGATCAAAATATGTTTATGGACTATTTTTAGGATTTTTGCATGGTTAGGAATGATTTTTGGCAATTACACTAGATTAATATGGTATTAAACTTGGTTAAACAAGGATTAAATGACTCAAATATTAGAATTACCTTAGGTTTATGTTTTTGGTTTTAAGACCAGCAACAAGTGAACAAATTCTGGAGAATTTTGGATGTCAAAAATATCTTACATATTGTATATATATAAAAAAAGAAACCTTAAGTGGGGGGTTTCCCCTTTGTTACGTACACAATACAAATGGGCCCATTTAGCCCATTAACCTGGATCCTCAAGCCCAAACATGAAAACACAATTCCAAATTTATTTTGGGTTCGGTTTTTGAAGCGAAAAATTTATCGGGTAGGACAAACAGCGCGAAAACGAGTGTTTTTCGGCCATTTTTGTATAAATTTATAAAAACATACTATACGTTTATAAAAATCAAAAATATTTTTCATGGATCGCTTAAAACATTTCAAATAAGTGTTTGGTAAGTCTTTTTCGGCTTAATGGATGATACAATGCTTGGTTTGTAACTATCTTTCGCGTTTAAATCTATAGCGGTTAGTTAAACGAGCATGTTTTCGTTTAACTTGTTTGCTATGGAACTAAGGCCATAAAACTAATATTTTAGCTTATATTAAACGTATATAACTTATAGATGGCCCCCCAGGGATATCTGGGTCATAACCCGACCCGTTCGGTTAATTGTTCGTTTGTTACGCGAAAAGCGTGTATTTGCTTAATCGATAAATACGTACTGAGGTGTACCTTGTTTTGGCTCAAACGTCACACTTATTTAGCCAAAATAAGATTTGTTTGCCATTGTCCACTTTACCCTTGATCGACTCAGTTATGGATTGTTGTTACCCAATAATTCCGCAACACCTTTTCTATATTGTTCCACACACTCGAAAGAATTGATGTGCAAGGGATCGGTTTGATGCCCTTTTCATTGCAATGGATACCTTTGCTCCTCATCTCCAAATTTATCCGGTTAGGTTTTTAATCTCCACTACCATTTGGCTAGTAAGTTTAGATTTAAATTTCTTAATAAGACGAGGCTGAGATCACTAGATAAGTTTTACATTAATTGACATCAAAAGTCCTAAGGCATAAGCTCGAAATTCAGATAAAACTTAACGGGGTTTGGTTTTTCTTTTTTTAATGAATGCCTAAAGAAAAAAAATAGTATAAATACGGGGCTGTTTCGAGTTGACCGTAATCCGGTCCGTTTAGTTGACCTGGTTTACAAGTTCAACCCAAAAGTGACCAAAACTGTTTATCACAAACCCAAACCCGTGAATTTCGTGTTAGGTTCGTGTCGAATTTCCGTATCATGTCAGAAATCCACACCCATGTGTACCATGCAAGTTCAGGGCTGAAAGTTTTTTAGTCACATTCGAAAACCGACTAAATACTATTTGAAACTTAGAAAATCAACTCGACTTTAAATGTTCATTTTTATTATTATATAAACTACGTTAATAACCCGTGTATTACACGGACTAAAAAATGATATAATGTCAATAAAAAATGTTTACATATTTGATACAAGTTATAAATGAAATCAGGCATATAAAACAATTATAATTATTTTAAAAAAATCCATAATGCCAAATAATTTAGTAAGGTATAACAATTTCTTATAAATTAAATTATACATTACACTAATTATAATAGTGACGAAGGATTAAAACATAAATTGTTCATAAAGGAAATAAGTCAATGGAAAAAGTTTCTATCAGGTTTGAGAATACCAGTTGTTTCAACAAACTTATTTTGAACCATATATGAACCAGAACCGCTCGTTCAAATTAACATAAAACTAAAAATGCATGAATAATGAATTTGACTTTTAAGTTAGATAATACTATCATTTAAAATAACCCGTTTCGACTTAAACTCATTCTATTTGTAACTCTTTTTTACCGGCCCGTTTTGGCCCGAACTAATTTGATACTCTTTTAAAACAACCTGTTTCGGCCCTAACTTATTTTACTCTAGAAACACATTGATCTAAACTTGTTTTGAACCAAACACGAACCCGATCCGCCTGTTTAAATTAATATAAAACTAAGAATACATCGATAATGAATTTTATTTTTAAGTTAGAAAATACTATGATTTAAAACAACACGATTCGACCTGAATTTATTTGAATCGTAACCCTTTTTGACACGCATGTTTTGACCTAAGCAATTTGATATTCTTTTAAAACAACTTGTTTCGAACCGAACACTTTCCGTTCATAACCTGTTTCGAGCCGAATTGATTTTACTAGAAGCCTATTGACATGAATTAAATATGAGCCTGATCCGTCTTTTTAAACTAACATAAAAACTAAGATGACATGAACAATCAATTTATCTTTGTTTCTACATATAAACTTTTATGTAACATTGTAGCTTTTGTATTTGTTTTTAAGAGTCATGTAAAGCAAGAGGTTGAATCTTACACACACACATAAAATAACCTTGACCATCTTTTTGTTGAAATTAGTCAAGCTTGCTCACTCACATATAGAGAAACGACCTTAGTCACAACACCATTGGTTATGTCGTTTACCGACTATGAGCGGATTGTTTTTGTCCATTACGGAGATCACAATTGTTTAAAAAAACAAACTTTGAGATTACCATAAAATAGTATAAGGGCAAATTATTTGTGAAATATTACGAACTTTTCGATAACAAACCGTATTCTTGAACCTTAAGTATATCAACTGCTATAACTTCTTTTTAACTATGCTCCAATTTTTATGCCCAAATGTAGTCAACTTGTACCAGACACTTTTGACCCGTAAATCTGTAATATCCTTGTTAAAAAAAATTAAATCAATTAATCAAGCTGTTGAAACCAGCCATTCTTTCTAATTAATCAAGCGGTTAAGGACCGCTATTTGAGATATAGGTTATCGCGGCGGGATAGAGGTGAGAAAGCGGTAATTTTGATATCATGCATCATATATATATATATATATAGGTTTAAGTTCAGGAAAGAAGTCAAGTTATTGTGAGAAGTGTGAGAAGTCTATTCAGCCAATCACGTAATTTTTGTTTGTTTTCTTATTGTTTAATTAGAAGGGTATGTTGGTAAAATGTGCATTTGTCAATTTTTGGTAAGTATCACTAATAAATGACAAGTTATAGATTAATATATATTTAGTTTGTTTGTTTTTTATTATATTTTAATCCAAATTCTCATCCCGTAATCCAGTTGAATATACGAATTCTTAGATACTGTTTTTACTTGCCAAATACACTAATTACGCATATTATTTTTTTTTCTTGTCGATTAATCATGCATTCAAACAGACTCTTATTTTTAATCTATTTCCCAATTCAATTTTTTATTTCAACCAAATTGTTGCACCATATATTTATATACAAACCACACTCCTACACAGACTATATAATACAAAATAAAACGTACTAGCATATATTATAAACACATCATATTAAACATTTTTTTCTTATTATTTACGTCCCCTTTATAGTTTATATACCAAAATGTTATTACAAACTTAGAACATCCATAAGGTCATCCTTAAATTGAACATTATTTGTTTTTTGTCTTGTTGACTCCTCTCTTAAACCATAATCCCAATTTATTTTTCTCATTAGTGTCTCCATATATATCCCCCGCAACAAACTTGACATTCTTCATACACTTTGACATGACATTCTACACAATAACATACTAATCTGCTTTAATAATAATAATCATCGCATCCTACACTAGAACTGAGCTTCCCTACACATTAAACATTTAGAAAAAATGTTGCTACGTAGTTTCGTAGTTACAGCCTACACAGCAAAATAAATAACCTACATACATAGGATGTCATAAACAATGTCACTATATAAAACATAGACAACTAACTTATACCTACATAACTAATTTACGTCATCTATAAGTATTCATAATGGATCCCTACATATGGAATATATATCCTACATAATATAACTGATAGTCACGCAAGTATAGTTATGTTTAGTACCTACATAGTCGTCTCATACATTTGTGTAGCATTATCGATTGTATTAACATCTTTGTAGGGCTATTGTCTTTAATAATATTTACATTCATTCAACTACATAAGTATTAGAATTCTTTCCTACAAGGTAGAACGTTTTCCGCATACAATATGTTTTTCACTTACTTAATTAAGATATACAGTAAGCTAGAATTTTTCCTACACAGTGTTAGACATAAACATAAACAGTGTATGTTGAAACTTCATATGTGTAGGTCAGTGTTATAGAGCTACAAAATCTCATATATTTAGAAAATTTCATGTATGCATCCATCGTTTATTGTTAGTTTTCTTCTTCCCAAAGTAAATAATAAGGCTTTAAAATAAAAATTGGCAATCAAATAAGTAATTATAGTGACAAGAAAAATTGAAATTAAACGTAACATGCTAATCACATCAATTCATTATCTGTATTTTTTATAAAGCTTACTAGTATTATATTTGTCGGGGTATGGTACTAAGAACCTTAATTTATTATGTTTTGGGCTTATTTTATTATATGGGCTAATACATTTGTTATTGGGCTGAGGGGGTTTTGTGGAGGTAACCCTAACTGGGCTAGGCCCATTAGGGTACCATGATGGTGGCCATGAGGCTCCCTATATAAGGAGGTCTCCACCTCCTTATCAAGGGTTGGCAAATAGCTCAATAAGAGCCACCACCATATTTTTGTGTCTGTGAACAAGAGATCCTCTGGATTTCTTAGCGGTCACCTCCACACCCCCAAAAGTCACAGCAGATCACAGCAGCGGTCGGAGCAGAAGCAAGCAAGTCGTGGTTCGTTCGTCTCGAAGTCCGTGGAAACATCGTCATGGGTCAGGTCAGATTCATTTCATGTTTCTACAATATTTTCTCTAAAATTTAAGCATTAAACCCTCTAAACTCGTTAAGGTCACTGAGGGTGAGGTTGTTCTATGATGTTTATTCTGCAAACTCAAATATTCTCTCGAGAAATCATTATATTTGTTAACAATATGTAGTGAAGAAATGTAGAATATTTGAAAATAAATTTGGAGAAAATTAAAGAGAGACATTGGGAAAGTAGGAAATTATTGACTAAAATGGCAAATGTTGATTGAACGCATATGCTTCTTATCAACGTTAAGACCATATTGCCCTTTTATTAAACACCTTCCATATTTTTTTCCTTTTTATTACCAGTTTGCCATCGTTGTTATGGACCATTGATTAGACAAAATCAATGACCCAGATTCATTTCTCACACTTCTCACACTAAAATGACTTCTCTCCTGAACCATCCCCTATATATATATATATATATATATATATATATGATTTGGTTCATTTCAGAAGTGTTTTTAGTGTGAGAAGTGCGAGAAGAGATTCTGACCAATCATAAGTTTTCTTTTCAATTTCGAATTATTTAATTGTAGAAGTATATCAATAAAAAGTTTAGGAGTTTCTTTTGGTAATTAATACTAATTAATGTTAAGTTACAAATGATTATACATTTATTTTTATTTTTTAATTTGATTTAATCTTTAAATAACTCATAAAACAAAACCATCATACTCATATTATAAAAAAATATAAATATATTAACCATCATAAAAACAAATACCTACACAAATCATAATATTAACCTACACATACAAAAACTAGTTCATGTTATCACCTACACAGATCACAATATTTATATACATGCATATAACTACTTCATGTTAACCTACACAAATCACAATAATAGCCTACATATATAAATTTACTTCATGTTATAGCCTACCAATTTGTATTTAACTACACATATCAGAATATTAACCAACATAAACAAATTGTTCATGATATCACATAAAATTAATAATATTAACCTAAACTTGTAAAATATTCGTAATATAGGAACACATCAATTTTTTTTATAATTTTAATTATTTTATAATCTATCTTTTAAGTGTAGGCAAATACGAGTTATGTGTAGATGAATATTATTTATATGTAGGTGAAAATAAAATGAACTAGCAAGCTGTGTAGGTGAATATGATATATGTGTAAGTAAATATTAGTTATGTGTTGGTGAAAAATAAAAGAAACAAAATTAGTGTAGGAGAAAATAAGTTGCGCTGGTAAATACGAGTTATATTTTGATAAAAATAAAAATAACTAACAATTTGTATAATTGGATATGAGCTACGTGTAGATTATTATGTTACTTGTGTAGGTGATTAATATAATACAATTCACCTAGATATACATTATTTTCATATGTAGGTAAAAGATAATTTAAATTTGTAACTTTATACAAGAATTAATGTGGAGAATATTTTAGGAGTAATTAAAGGAATTAATACATTGAACAAATAAGAGATAATCAATGGTTGAGATCGATTTCTTGCACTTCTCGCTATAATATCACTTCTCGCATGAACCATTCCCTATATATAATATCAAAAGAAAAAAAACACAAAAGTATCAATACCTGAAACATGATTCAATTGTAAGCAATGAAAATTTTCCTCCGAGTCCACATCAACCAAGGAATCGTCGGTAGACTTTTCTAAAGCTTGGATAAAAAATGGCTATAAACAAATAAAAGATAAAATTTGAAGTTGAACACTTATGGTCTTGTCTTAATTTAGCCGCTAATTGGCTAACAACGCCGCTAATTGCGGCTTCTCTATACTGGACCGCTATTGGCACCGCTATTTTGCGAAGGTCCGCTAACCGCTATACCACTGCTATTGACTACATAGATATAACATTTAAAATTAATTCAAAAACCCGTTTACGAACTCAAAAACGTATTGAAACCAAAGGCAAAAACAAGTCCTGACAACTCTTTGATATTGCATTGCATGCTCGTATTTATCGTAGGCCCACCTTATTTGATTCTTGAATAGAACGTGAATATAATCTTCAGACAAGTTGACCAGCTACATAGGATTAATAACTCGCACAAACTTCATGTTATCCGCAGCCCCCACCCCCAACACAATCACAGCCTCACCGATCTTTTCATCATAATACCACTTATTGAAATCCTTATGAAAGCTTCGTGGCATCACCTTCAACAGAATTTTCTTCATCGTTCGAGGTGGCTTGACCTTTAAAACAATCTTTCGAAACCCGATTCTAGGATCAATCTCTTTAGACTTTTGCTCTTGGGTACATGTGGCTGAAAGAACTTGAATTCTCTTGGGTACAACTCTTTCTCACCCGATCAACCTGCAACATCACCCTTATACTTACCATCCTCCCCCGACCAACCTACTACCTTACTATACATATCCCTAGCACATCCCCTCTTAGATCCGCATCCTTTTACACCTCACCACTTAAATCCACAACTTCCTGGTCATCCACATTCACACCCTCACCTATTTCCCTACCGCTTACCATTCCTATCCCTACAACTACCCAACCTAAAACCCAAACTTCAACCCAAGCCCAAACCTTACCATTAACCCAACTCGCCTCCCACCAAGCCCAAACCATAACCATACCCATCCAACCAGTCATTAAACCTACCCAATCAAGCACTTCACCTTCCACTACCCGACCCCCAATCCTGACCCTAACCCCTCTGTCCAGTGGGCAAGTACAGAAAGTCTCTGGTATTCACAGATCCTGTCCTCGAGAGGATCGTGGAATTGTGAGAATCCAATAAGAAACAAGTTGAGTGGGAGAAAGTCATGATGGGCTTTAGTAAGAAACAAAAGGAGAAGATGGAACAATTTGAGAATGTGAGGGAAGTTGATAGAGAAAGGATGGAATGATTGGAGAAAGAAAAGGTGTCCTAGCGTCTATACAATAATGTCAACACAGTAACACTAAAAAATGATTAATCATATAAAGCACGTTATTGCTTTTGATTAAAAGAAAAAAAAAGGACCATGACCTGACCTCCCCCCCCCCTTCGTATAATCGAACTCGAAGTAGACAACGATAGCTCCCCCACCTGTGTTCGCTTCCATTTAACGAGCTGAAATTTGAGCTTGAGTTTGATTTGTTGAAATCTCAAGTAGCTTGTTCAAATTACAATTAACATTTAATTTTTGTTTTAATATTTTAAATAAAGCATAATATCAAAGTTATTACTAGAACTAAATGAGCCAAACACACGAGCTTGCCTTTGACTCGTTTACAAATCGATTCATCTCAGCACTTCGAGCTAGCTTTATTCTATCGAGAGCCAGGTTTTTTTATACAAATTCACATGAGAAAACAGTATCATGCTATATTATCATATGAGAAACAGGTAAATTTACTTAACATGATGCTATCTTTTAGAATAGCAACTCACAAACTCTCTGGCTATATTCCTATATTACACTTGTTTGTGTTCACGACACTGGAATCCTCAGCACTTGAAAAATACAAAGCAATACTCACCACTTTGGTAACGCTAGAGTACCAAAGATCCGTTGGTTAATGTAATGATATTATATTTTATTAAGTCTTAATCATTATTTTCTTAGAGTGGAACCTAATTCACCCTTTAACTTCCAAGTTACATTCTTTTTACAACCCTGATACTTAAACTCACCCATTTAAAAACAAATATTTATCTAACATTTTGATAACAATAGACCAATTAAAGACCCTTTAATAGTATTTATATTTAATAATAATTGTTATTTCTTTAATACTTCCAAAGTCAAGAAAATAGTTTCTTATTTTCCGCACTTACGGTTTTTTTATAGTTAACTGCTACGTATATAACGACACTTGAATGATACTATTCTTAAATTGATTTTTTTAGCAGTAGACGAATTTTTTAAATGGGCTATTTACTTCAATTAGTGAGCGTCATCCTCCTATCATCACCTGGTTCCGTTGCTTAGAACACCAAATCTCTTCTTTACCACTCCACCACCAGCTCATATCATTCTTCAAAATAGATACTATTTGTAATGGGTATTCAATTTAGTCTGATAGCATTTTGACGTAGCAGTAGATTAAATAGGAGTGAGTTGACTTTTTTAAATAAAAATTACGTATTAAGTTACGGTGTCTTCGTGCACTTAATATACTTAACTAATATCTAACTAACAACAATGAGAATTGAATGCTTGTATTTCATCTATTATGTATATATATAAGATAGGAAGAAAGAAGTAGAATACATATGTAATTTGGTTTCGCTGCAAATGGCAATCTTCCTTATGTTCTTGATCTTTACTTCCGGTAATCAGCAATGCCTCATTTTTACATATGTGCACGTTTTCTTCTAGTGTATTTTGTAGAGTAGTTTTCATTTTTTGATTGGTCCAGGTATTATGAACTTCACTCAAACATCGAGTGCCAGTAGTTGTCGGTGTCACAGTCCCCGAGATTGTGAATGGATCGGTTGCCCACGACATCATCCGGCTTTGTGCATCTTGTGCTATTGTTTTTGTGCAGGAGCAAACACATTACCTGTTGGAACCAATAAATACACAAACAGTGGTGACAAAACTCAGAAACAAGTACTGCAACTACAAGTCCAACCCTAGTGTGCATATTAAGATTTGTACATGAGATCCATCGGTGATCAAGATCTATGTATGCATGGAAATAAACAACAAACTAAATCACAATAACGTTTTCATGGTATTATTATTATTATTATTAGGGAAAAGTTAAAATACAAAGGGTGACAAAAACAAGAAGAGTGAGAAGGATTTGTGGTGACACAAAAACCCCCTCAAAAAAATTCCAAGAAATTAATAAAAAACATCATAACTCAAAAAATAAAAAAAAATAAAAAAAAAACATAAATGTTTCCCTCATCATTCTTGTTCCAAAAAAAAAAGCCCGAAAAGACACAATACAGAGACAAAGGACACAATGACGAAAATGAACAAAAGACACAATTATAACTAAAAAAAGACACAATAAATCACAAAATATAACACAATGCCGAACAAAATATAACACAATATTGATTAATATAACACAATATCAAGAAAAAAAAACAAAATGCCAAGGATAAAAGACACAATCAATGACGAAAATAAACACAAAATCTCGTTTTAGTTTGCAACCAGTTGCAATCAATCCACCGCTATGACACAAATCGGTTGATACCGGTTTGTTTCGTTACGGAGACAACTCCTTTTTGGAACAATGGTACATGCACACGTAACTATAAAAATTTTTAGTCGTAATAAAAAAAAAGTAATATAAAACCGTGAAAATTTTCTAATTAATTTTTAGATTTCCTTTTAATAATATATAAATTAAAAAAAATCCTCTAAAAACTCTTAAGGGAAAAAAAAAACTGAAACCATAAATTTGAATAAAGCCATGACTAAAAGTATATTGACACGTGATTTACATAAACTGAAAATGTTTGATATTTAAGGGCCGGACATGAACTCATAATAGCATCTCAAAGTTAGCCCAAAATTCTACCATTTAATGTTCATTTATATGTAACAGGTCAATTAAAAACTCACTTATATACAAGTATGCAGCATAATTATATGTATGTATGTGTGTATACACACACACGTATTAATTGGAGTTTTGGAGAGCCTGCGCGTTGTGACGGGAACACTGCAGGAAATAATTATGTAGCAAGTCGCTCTGATATTTACTTAATTTGGCAAGAGATACTAAAAAGTCTTAGTGGAAGAGTGTGCACTTCATAGCAGGTAAGGTGTTTGTTTTTCTGAAAAATGTCTACGCATTCTCTTATTTTAGTGTTATTTGACTATTAATTAAATTTCGATGTTAAAGGACTTTTTTATTTAAATTTCAAATTATTTAAAAATTTCTGTTTTATTTTAGCAGTCTGCAGGCGTTAAAAAACAAGCAGTATTCTTCTTGCAAACTGCAGATGTAGTTTGCAAGATGTTTGGTCCACCTCTTCTGCTACAGATGCCTGCAGATGTGGTCCGCATACTGCAGACATTTTACCTTTGGAAAAACAAACAACACCTAAGTCAACTTGTATTAAGTTATATGAGTTGGAATCATCAAAATTGTGTTTAATTGTGACAGATTCAACAAAGAGGAGACCAATGTAAGTTGGGTTGGAGTCGGAAAAGGGATCAAATGAGTAAGAAATCACAGAACTGCGTAATTAAACACTATTAACCGTCAATTCTCAATCACATAACATGCGAATTCTCGGCTCAATCACTAAGGTATGAAATCGGCTCCCGAACCATGTATCATGATGTAGTATCGAGGCTTAACTGGGTACAAGTGAAAACATTTTTTATTTGTTTGGAGAGCATGTCATACTAATTAGTAAAACTCGCCAAAAGTGGAATGACTTTACCCTGAAATCTTTGCTTGCTACGTGGAAAGTAACCTGAAACAAGTGATCATATGTTTTTCTCATTTGAATTTGCAAAACTAGATAGACCAAGATTATAAAAAAGATGGTACACACAAATATGAGTATTTGTTGGTTCATTTGAAGAGCAAGAAATGACAAGGCAACAGAGTATGCTCAATTTCAAGAACGGAGAAGAGTAAAGCCGTCTATAAGAATCTTTTAAAATTCTGAGGCTCGAGATAAGCATGAAAAATGGCCTATGAAATCATGTTTTTACTATGTGATAAATAATTTGACAATTTTATCACTTGAGTTGCATTTTCAATATCCAATACGGACCAAAACAAAATAATAATAATAATAATAATAATAATAATAATAATAATAATAATAATAATAATAATAATAATAATAATAATAATAATAATAATAATAATAATAATAATAAAAGGAAGAACTTACTATATATTGGACCTGACCATAGGTTCCCAGCCGGATCTACACGGAATATCTCGTTCTACGTAGGTGCGGAATCCCTACGTAAGACGTTACGAGCGTAGAAGACGATACACGTTAACACGATCAAACACACGTTACAATAAACAAAGACACGTTGTATTGCAACTGGAAACACGTGATTCACTGATCACAGATTACACAAACTCTGAACAACTCATAAACTGATTCTAAAAACACTGCCGTAACCTAGGCTATTTAACAGTCGACAACTTCGCCTAACATGTTTAGGCGAAGTTGTCCCTAACTTCGCTTATTCCACAAGTTCGCCTATATCAGCGAACTTGTGAGCTAACTTCGCTTAATACAAAATACAAATCCAACTAACTCGATTACAGACACTAGACACTGAACTACTGACATCATGTACCAACAGACTCCCCCTTGGCAGTAGCTTCATATCTCTATCTTCAAACACGTGTCTTGTAATCCCAAAAATCTTGTATCTTTCATCTTCAAGCATGAACGCCTTCTCGTACACAAACCGAAACAACTCTTTGATATTTCTTCGCTTCTTCTTTCCAAGCAGGAATATAAAATATTTTCTTCTCGTTCAGCACCTGCAGATCAGCTTGAGAATTCACCAAGTGCATTGGATCATACACTCTCAGCAGCTCTTGTTCATCTTCATCCTCCATTACTGCTTCAGCTGTTTCACAATCAACATACCACCACTTCAGATCCTTGAGCACATCCTTGGGCATTTGTTTCATCGGCACTTCTTTTAAACACCGGATCGGCTTATACTTCATGATCATCCAAGGCTTGCCATCTGCTCTCATCCCTCTATCTTTATCTTCAATAAGTTTTCCTTTCTGTGGTTTCAACAGCTCGAACTTTTTCTCCTTTATACTTTCCTTCCAAACAATCTTTCCAATGACCCTAGCCATGTTATCATCACTCCTGTTTATCAACCCCAACCTGGCTAAGTCCTTCACTTCACACTCAGGCAACGTATTCAACAATCTCAACAGTCTCTTGAAGTACTGAACCCCATCATACCTTTTAATCACAACGAGCCTCAACTGCTCATCATATAACCAGCATATAATCCCCTTTTTCGATTCAGCATAACCCCTGATGTTGTAACTTTTCTTGAACATAGTAGGGACCGCCGGTTTCTTAGTCTTTACGAACCACTGAGCGTAGTCTTCTTTCCATCTTGGCTGCTCCTCCCATTCCATCTCATCGCTTCCCATATCTTGACCCATATCTGCCTTATCAACTTCCGGAATCTCGTGCTCAACGTTCTCCTCCACAATCTCTCCTTCTTCAATCTCACTATCAATGACAATCTCAGCCCCTATCTTCTCTATCTCCTCCATCGGTAACACATCCTCATCACCTATAACATCATCTAACACCTCCTCAGCATCCACAACCACCACATCATCACCCCCTGAACCGCCAGCTGCACTCGTTGACTCCCCCTGAGTTGTGGAAGTCCCAAGAGCTTGTTCAGTTCTTGGCAACTCTCCACCTGCACCTTTCGATGCATTGGGATCATCGTCTCGATCATTACGCTTCTTCGTCCTCAGCTCATCACCCTTACAGCCCGTCTCCCCCTGAGATGCCAATAACTGTTTCAAAGCATCAATTATTTTTTCCATGTTCGATCAGCAGGGACGTCTGTATCTGATTCTCTGCAACGAGGCGCTGAATAGCATGGGTCTGGATAAGATTTACCCTTGATTGTTCTGCCACGACCCTTTCAAGCGATGCTATTCGTTCCGAGTCGGATAAGGTTGCATCGAAATCAAACCTCAGATGTGATATATCTTGGGTGTACTGAGGAGGGATTTCCAATGTAACCGGGACCTCAGAAGTAGGTGTAAACGTAACCGCAGGTGGTATCGTAACTGACAACCCTGCAGTAGCTACAACTGTCGACTCAATAAATCTTGCCACGACATCCGTTGGAGTAACAGTTGGAGGTGGCAAAGATACAATCTCCGGAGTCGAGAGTTGGAATGTAGTGGGTGGGATGCCGAAGGAAGATGAGGTAGTCACCACGGGAACATCGGTGGCGATTGGCCCTGTAACTTGCAATGGTGAGTGAAACGAACCACCCTTGAGCTCTCACCAGCTCCCGAACCTGCACCTGCCCGTTCCCTTCTCGATCTATGGACCAACTGATGTAAATCTTCCTCAAAATCCGACTCACTGTCATCATTGTCTCTCTTCCTCTTCCCATGAATCCTTACTTGTGTAACCAAAATCCGTCTAGCTTCAGCCACATCATCATCTGAAGAATCAGAATCAGTCTCAGTCGTAGCTGCCCTAGCAACATCCACACTAGTAACCCGGGCTACCGAGACCTGTACCTCTTCCTCAGGGTCAACACGATCCATATCAAAAAATACTTGACCGCCAAACGCAGCTTCAAGGTCTACATTTTCCTCCGGTGCCACAACAGGAGCAGCAGGTAAAGCTTGTTGTACCTCAGGTGGTGGTTGAGGTGCTCCAGCCTGTTGTGGTTGAGGATCCCGAAACTCGTCCCCACGAGCTGGAACATACTCTGGGTTGATCAAGTACCCGAATAATGGAGTATGTCGAGGACGGAGCTCAGGTTTGCTTCTTGCACTCGATGATCTGCACTGAGCGAAGATCCTCTTGCTGACACTTTCCACATATCTAATTGGGCGGCGCTGAGGTAACGTGGGAGCGACGTGATTCAAGATCATTTGTAGGAATCTTGGATACATCAGTAATCTCTCACGCGCCACCACTCGTCTTTGACGATCTATCTCGTAAAATACCATTTGACTAAAGCTGTAATGCTTATTGTAAGTCAGTGCAGTCATCGCCGACTGCATGGTCGCACCCATTCCATCTGTACCAGCCTTTCTCCCTGACATGCACACGATCATCACGTGCATAAGAAATCGCCATTGGTCTAACAAGAATCCCTTTCGTCTTTGAGTATCTCCCAATGGACCAGAATATCCCATCCTCAGAAAAGCACCATCTCTGAATGGAGCCACGAAGTCTGTAGGATCGTCTCTCATTTCATCCCCAAACTGTAAAGCCACCCTGATCTGTTCAGACGAGAACTGTACTATCTGATTGTTAACCGTTGCACGCATAACCGGGGGCTCGACTCGACAGTCATATTCCACTGTCTGCCAGAAATCTTCTATGTTTGGCAATGAGAGAGGCAGTGTTGTAGTAATAGCGTGGAAGATACGCGAGCGAAGTAGAAATGTGATGATCTCGCGGAAATCATCAACACCGCTCGCATCCGGGTCCAATGTGATGTACATGTTATGCCCCGGGAAAAACTGTCGATGGTTATCTCCACCTTCATCACCACCTGCACCACCTGCTCCAGCTACAGCTGCCATTTCTGCAAAACAAACAGTCTAAGTTAGAGAAACGTCAAGGCAAATCACAAGTTCGCCTGTTACCATGAGCGAAGTTATGATTTATTCTGTATAGGCGAAGTTAGAGGTGGGGCGAAGTTGGGAACAACTTCACCTCAACTTGAACTTCGCGTAATAAATATTAAATAAACAGGGCAAGGCGAAGTTAATGATAACTTCGCCTAACCACAACTTCGCCTCATATACTGTTACATAATTAATTATCAGGCGAAGTTAAACCTCAGGCGAAGTTAAGAATAACTTCGCCTAAACCGTAAGTTCACCTGAATATGAATCGGCAACAGTTAGACGTTCAATACCAAGTGATTTCGGTCAATTTGGAGATTGCGGATCTCGTAAAACATGTTTTTAAGACGATCTAGACGATCAAGTTGATTACGACCACGTAATAACAGGTTTGAAAATCGGGTGTTGAGGTTTCGACTAAACGGGGTCGCGAATCGGGTCGAAACGACCGTTGATTAACGTCAATGACAGTGATTATACGATACTATCGACACTACACACCTATAACTCGGATTAGAAACTGAGAATGAAAACACAGATTGATCGAGATATCTTCGCTTAGGGTTACCGGGATATAAGTTCGCTGGTTGTTTTGAAAAATAATAATTCGTTTGACCAAAAAAAAATATCTTTATATAGGGTCAAGATTATACAGGCGAAGTTATGGATAACTTCGCCTATTGCAGGCGAAGTTATGGATAACTTCGCTGATATGAAAATTTACACAACAAACCCCTATAATTTGAACAATTTGCAATTAAGTTTTAAAACATCCTTTAAAGAGTTAAATGATACGATCAAGACCAAGTAACCAGGTATAAAATCATACAAAATTTTAAAAATAAAGTACACAGGATCAAATTTCAGTCTCGACAGGGACTACCATGTTTTAGAAAAGATCCGAACATGAATCATACTAATTAAGTGACTGTCACACAGATCCATATTCAGCTGTATTATGACATAAAGAAACAGGTTGTAAGCAGGTAAATAACTTAGAATGGTTTTCATTGCTTCTGTGATACGGGTTAGGTTCAATTAAGCTCAAAATTTAAATGAGCAACACATCAGAGATTGTGATGTCTTCTATCTATTCTCAAAGCGTATTTGGCTTTCCCCAAGTCACCCCGAGTTGACCTCGACCCGTAGTGTCTGATTAAATAGTAAGTACTCTTCGATCTTTAGACTCTTCTTCCCGTTCTCTTTCTCACATCTTGATTGAGAAGTATTAACCTTATAAGCTCTAGAATGTCTCAGTAACATTTTTTTTTAAGTATTTACACAGTTTCAGAGTCGTAAACAACTGCAAGTCCCGAATCTGGATCACTGCAGTTTCTTGACACGCTATCTTCACGGGAATCAGAACACTCACGGGCTCGTGTATGACTGGGTAATCGCTTTTCTGCCTATCATTCGGAAAGATATATATGGAGACTTGCACAACTCTTAAGGAGTTTCCACGTAAAATCGAGGAGATTTAGTTAGTATCACTTCTACTTTTACGCACCATAAAAAGCTACCATGACATACAATGACTATTCTAAAGTCTTTTAGGCCTAATAACTTCACTAGTTATGCACACAGAATCAGTATATCTATCACTTTCCAAGGTTGGATCAATTTTCTGTTAAACATAGTAAAGGAACTTCTTACGAAGTAGTAGACTTGAAAAATAATTTTATCTCCCAAAAAAATTTTAACTTCTATCGCCCCGATCAAGTCAAAGTCTTCAGGTAAACGGCTATCCTGAAGATCCAATGGATCAACTGGACCGACCACATACGAGTATGTGTCCTTCTAACTAAGTATGAACGACTAATTTTCAGCGAAAGAATAAAAACACATCATAAACCGCCCCGGTCACTTTCAGTCATCTGGTTAATGGCTATCCTCATACTCTACAGGTAGAAATGAGGACCAAACATATCCGAAGATATGTCCTTCAAACTGAAGCAACCGACATAATTCTAAGCGATAGTGACGTTTTTTTTTTTACAAATACTCAAAAACGAAAAACACGGTTACTCGGGATTGATCATCCCATTTAGCTCAACAAGGTTTTGAAAACGAGTTTTGTCAAACGCTTTAGTAAACAAATCAGCGAAATTATCTAACGAATCAACCTTTTCGAGCACAATCAATTTCTTCTCAGCACAATCCCGTATAAAATGATGACGGATGTCAATGTGTTTAGTTTTGCTATGCTTTACGGGATTGTTAGTTACTGAGATAGCAGCAGTGTTATCTATGCAAATAGGAGTATGAGTGAAATTCAGACCATAATCGCGCAATTGCTGTTGTATCCAAAGAACCTGGGAGCAGCAGTTCGATGCTGCCATGTATTCTGCTTCACAGGTAGAAATGGCGACTGAGGTCTGCTTCTTGCACTGCCATGACACTAATCTGCCTCCAAGAAACTGACATCCACCTGTTGTTGACTTCCGATTCTGATTGCATTTGACAGAAGACACGATTCTTCTATTGCCATCTCAGTCGACCTCATGTCCATAATATATGTATTCTTTTCCCTTGGAGCCTTCATTACTATCCATTCCTCTGGTATCTTGAAACCAGGATACAGTACGATCGCTTCATCTTTAGTAAAGTGCACAGTGTACTCTTTGTCACAGATCTGCGATACACTCAGCAGATTATGCTTCAGTTCTTCAACAAAATTCACTTTCTCTAACGTCATTTTACCATTAGTCACCGTCCCAATTCCAGTAATCCTTCCACCTCTCTCTCCAGCAAGACTCACTCTTCCTCCCTGAACAGGTTTCCATTCGTGTAACAAATTCTTGTTACCCGTCATGTGCCGGGAACAGCCGCTATCCATAACCCATAGATTGTTTGCAGCCCTGTTCAACTGTTCCTGCACGATTAAAGCAGAGGATTAAAATCTGGGGACCCAAGACCTATTGGTCTTGGGTCGATTAAATCTGTTAAAATGCATCCCGTACTTTGGCTGTCCAAAGTTAGTATTAGACTGATTTCTGTAAGTCCCAAAAGGATACCTTCTAGTAGATTGACTATGAGGCCATCCAAACCTTCGTGAGTTAAATGAATTATTACTAATGGTTTGGTTGTTAACTGGAAAAAACTGAGGTCGACTTCTTTGAAAACCTGGATTAGTCCAAGATCTGAACTTTGATGAGTTTTCATTTTTACCATTATAGAAATTACTGTTAGTTCTATTCTCAGTTTTCGAAGGCCTCATGCTTCTGAATCTCTGCTTCAGAGGGCAATCAGCAATCAGGTGTCCTATTTGATTGCATCTGAAACAACTCCTGTGTTCAACTTTCGTCTCAATAGTTGTTTTAGATGATGAGGCTGCATTACTGTCCGTTTGTCTAACATATGGTGGGACATACGGGTTTAGTGGAGAATTCTTTTCAGTTGGTTTATGTTCCTCTCCACGTTTTAGTAACACTTCCTCTTCTTCTGTCTCACTAGACTCGGATGTCTTGTCCGAATTTGATGAGACAGAACTAGGAACAGAATTCTTAACATTCGAAACTGGCTTACTCGTTTCGCCTTTACTAACTTCTGGATCTTTAATCGTAACCTTAACAGGAACTGTCTGACCAATTTCAACATCAACAGATTTCTGATTACTAGGATCAAAAGTATAGTTATGATTATAAGGTGGTGGAACTTCATTATATCCAATTCCTCCCCTTTTAACTGGGGAACGTTGATCACTTACGAGGTGATCAAGTATTGCGGAGGAATTTCTAAATTGCTCAAGCTTTCTGTTTAATTCCACCATTTTCACCTGGTGATCAGCTATTTGTTTATCCCTTTCAGCAATTAGTTTGGTTTTCTCTTCTAATACTTCATAGCTAAGATCAATTACTTGTATTTTTTCAGCTAGACTTGCTTTAAGACTTCTGATATCTTTCTCACTAGCTTTTATTTTTACCTTGTAACTGTTTTCTCTAGTTTTAGTGTAATAATGATCTTCTTTTAATGTTCTGAATTGAGCATCCAAACTAACAAACTGATCAGTTATTGTTTCAAACTGTTCAGACAGATTTTCACATTTCGTACAAGGGAGTTTAGGACTTACCTCTGAAAGCTGATCGTTCACTTCTGCCATGTAGGCTTGATTTTCTTTTGTCTCTCTGGGTTTTTCTTCAGTTTCGATGTTAACCAAGTTGGCCTGTTCGAACACTTCCTCAACTTGCAGATTCCAGTTGTATTCCCCGTTCTGTCTGGATATCATCGCCCTATTCTCACTACTTCCACCACTCTGTTGTGTAGACCTGTTCTGACTACGTTCAACTCTGTCATTTGTGCATTCTTTAGCAAAGTGGCCATTCTGTTGACAGTTGTAATACCGAACCTTTGACTTATCAAAACCTGGTCTTTCACCAACAAACTTTCTACCAGTCTTCTTCATAAACCTTTTAACCCTTCTTACAATCATCGCCATCTGCCACTACAGATCCATCTCTTGAAGATAATCAGCATCGATCTGATCATAGTCTTCGTCTAAAGTTGCAGGATCAACAATCTTGCCTTTAATGTAATTTTCATACGAAGCAATGAAAGATGCATAGAGAGCAAACTGCTGTTCAGCAGATTTAACACTCATGGGCATCTGAGAGTAGTTGTTGTTCGGAACACTTGAAGAGAAACTACCCTTGGTTGCTTGAGGTTTAGAAGCATTTGTACCACCAGCTACAAAACACACATCACCATCCATGTTGAGAGTTACATGACCTTCATGTGTTGAGTTAGCGCCCGAGTCTCCCTTAGAGTAGTACGCAGATGATTCTGACTTCGAACTTGAACTTGAATTAACTTTCGCACCATACATTCCCGGATCCTGAACCTGATCAGTTGGTGTCTCTTTTCGAACCATGTTAAGTTCAAAAGTTCGTAGTTTGTTGACTGCTGTTTCCAAGTCTTAGTCGGCAAACTCTTTGTCTTCTCTCATCAAGACAGTGTACATCTCCCATTTCGGTGGGAGAGCATCAAGGAGTTTTTCCACGATCTCCTCTTCTTTGTAAGCAATGGAATAATTGCTGAGTTCGGTCATCAGGTGATAATATCTCGTGATGATATCATCAAGTGATTCATTCTTCAAATACTTGAACACCGAGAATTGGGTTTTGAGTAGTTTAATCTTGGATGCACGAATCCCCACATTACCTTCAAATCGGTTTTCAAGTGCTTCCCATAGCTCTCTAGCGGTTTTATACTTCCTGAAGGTGTGAGGAATCTCTTGTGGAAGAGCCATTGTAATCGCAGCATGAGCTTTGCTTTCAGCCTCATACATCTTCTTTTCTTCCTATTCCATCTTGTTGTATTTCTTAATCTGTTCACGATCCTCATACAAAGCAGTTGGTGGAATGTATCCGTCTTGAATGCACACCCACATCTTAGCGTCTTGGTATTTAACATACTGCTCAAACCGATCTTTCCAAGCCACAAAATCGGTACCCTTAAGCATTTTCGGTGCCTTAGTAGCTGAACCTGCTTCCACTTCCATCTTCACCAGTTTCGTAATATTTATCGAAGTCATCTTTTACGAAACGAAAACACAAAGAAACCCGAAAAATAAAAATTTTATCCTTAAATCTTCGCCTAAACCCTACAAACAGTAGCGGCAACTTCGCCTGATGAACACGATGATTTTGCAGGTTTGATTTTGACGTTTTGCGAGGTATGCGAAGGTGTAATGGGTTGTTTTTTATGGTGGGAGGTGAGTAGGACACAAAAACTCGGTAAACTCGTCCCGCGAATAGTCGAACGGAACGATTTCTACACCCGCGTGATAATCCCGAACCACACAATCACGAGCAAAAGCTCTGATACCAATTGTAGGTTCCCAGCCGGATCTACACGGAATATCTCGTTCTACGTAGGTGCGGAATCCCTACGTAAGACGTTACGAGCGTAGAAGACGATACACGTTAACACGATCAAACACAAGTTACAATAAACAAAGACACGTTGTATTGCAACTGGAAACACGTGATTCACTGATCACAGATTACACAAACTCTGAACAACTCATAAACTGATTCTAAAAACTCTGCCGTAACCTAGGCTATTTAACAGTCGACAACTTCGCCTAACATGTTTAGGCGAAGTTGTCCCTAACTTCGCTTATTCCACAAGTTCGCCTATATCAGCGAACTTGTGAGCTAACTTCGCTTAATACAAAATACAAATCCAACTAACTCGATTACAGACACTAGACACTGAACTACTGACATCATGTACCAACACACCGCTCCACAATACCTTAGTGGATCAACTCGGTTACAAAAGTGGGTTTGTAAAGCTCGTCTAACATCATGACATAAATAAGCAGTTCTTACTGTATCGGGCAAAACCTCACTAATTGATCATTACAGTGTTTACTCTTTCCAATGGCGGATCTACGTAACAAATGGGTGGTTTTCCGTAACCACCCGAGTTTTGAAATAATAGTGTATGATATATAGAAAATATTATAGCGAACCACCTTATAAATTATGAAGGAGTCACCCTATTCAAAATTCAAGCGCTAGTCAAGTTGGTAAGTTGTTGGTTTTGTAAACTGAATGTCACGGGTTCGATTCCGTGTACCAATGAATTTTTTGAACCTTTTTTATTTTTTTAAACTCAACCTTCTATCAATTAGGGTTTTATAAAACACAAAGTTACACAGCGTCTACCTCTCTCACTCTCCCCTTTTCATACTCACGCACTCACAACACACCCACTACCTGACCACCGCTGCTGCTTTTCTTTTCCGGTCGACCACACACCACCGTGGCACCGTTGGTCTGTTGCTCCTTCCTCAGGCCTTGCTACTCTTCATTGAATCCTCCCACTATGAAGGTAAGTTTAGATTCATCTGCTAAATGTTTAATTTTTCTTGATGTTGTTAATTGTTAAGTTATTTGTTAAATATTAGTTTTAATTTGTTAATTTTAGTTTTAAATTTTAGTTGTATTAGAGATCCGTAGAGCGGGTTAGGCTCCAAGAACAAGAAGAGTGAACAAGAACTTTTTGTAACAAAATGATAGATTTTAATTCTTTAAGTACGAATACAACAATTTCAAAAGATGAAGACTCGTAGTGAACAACCATAAGTATTTTTATTTAATTCATAAATACTATTGTATTTATATTATGTGTTTTTTAATTTCTAATGACGGTGCTTTTTATTATTATTTTGTCATAATTTTATTATGTAATGAACTTTGTTCGAACCATCAAACCGACCCGAGCCTCGAACCGATCCGGAATTTTTTTATACTCAATTCTATGAAATTAACGCATCTAAAAGTAGTGCACCATCTGAAAAAAATTCTTGGATCCATCACTTACTCTTTCAAATCTATCGACAGATTAACCATTATGAAAACTTTCAAACTTAATTGGATTAATTTCATATATATCCTTATATATATTTTATTCATAAATGTAAATATTGTTCTAAACCTGTTGGTAAATGTATATGTGAATGGATGAAAATTTTCAACATAAATTTAATAACCATGTTCCCTAAATAGTAAAACATAGTAGTATGTATAGTAGGTAAATGTAAGAATAAATTGCATCCAAGAATTCACATTATGATATATTTACTATCACCGTCTTAAAGTTTCTTTAAACATATCCAGTCTTGTTATAATTGTGGTCAAATTATAATGCGTTATTAGCACGGCTCGTTTGTGTCTTAATCAATAAAATCAACTAAGTAAGAAGACATCAATCATAAACAAGGTAAACACATTGTTAATAATGATTAAAAAGATAATTATAATGATAAACCAAACAAATATAAAAGACATCTTATTATGGACTTTTACTAATTATAGGACTACTAACTCTCTAACCTTTATTTACTAACTCTCTAACTTTTATTTATGCATCTAACTTTTATTTTATGTCAATTAACTTTTATTTATGCAAACTAACATTTATTTATGCACATTAACTTTTATTCATGTACTAACATTTATTAATGTATGATAACAAGTTTATTATTATTATTATTATTATTATTATTATTATTATTCTGCACACTAATTTTACATCTTATTTAATATATTATCATTTTATATCTCATTTATTCTATTACTTACAAAATAATTTTTATGTATATAACCGTGGATGAAACGGTCATATAGCCGTTATAAAACGATTATAAATTTTTCACTACAAATAATCAATTATCATTATCAATTTTTTCACAAATACATAACTTTTCTTCTCGATCAGGAATACCCAAGATAATATTTTGAAAGATGCTTCACTCAGTTTTGATATTGACCACCATAATGATTGGATAATGTTATCGTTCTTAATTTGTAATCTCCCACCTAAGGAGTTTGATGTTTTCTTTTTTCCTTTATCTATTTATAGCTCTACCTTTGTATTTTGTTTCAATTTTAATAAGTATGTAATCCTAATATTTATCTAATTTGTGTTAAGTAATAAAATGACGAATATTGCAAAGCTTAAATTTTTGGCTTTCAAAAGTTCTGGAGAGAGCTATATGCCATAGACAGCAAATATAAAAAGACACCTCAAATCAATGGGTGGGTTAGAGATAATTAATGAAAACAATACATTAGATAAACACAATAGAGCAGCAGCTGATGTCTTTATCCATAAACACATCGATGAAATACTTCAGTTGAGTATTTTAATTAAGATGATCCAAGTGTTTTATGGAAAGAAATAAAAAAGCGGATTTGATCATCAAAGGGATTCATTACTCCCCACTGCTAGAGCTGAATGGAACAATCTAAGGTTCCAAGATTTTAAAAAGGTGAATGATTACACATCTGCTCTATTAAATATATGTTCAAGGCTTGAATTTTGTGGACAAATTATGTCCGAGGAAGATAAGTTGGAGAAAACTTACTTTACTTTTCATGTATCAAATATAAATTTGCAACAACAATATCAGTTGCAAAAATTTCAAACATTACTCTGATCTGATTAAAAATTTCATCGTAGTAGAGAAAAATAATGAACTATTAATGAAAAACCATCAAGCTCGTCCCATAGGATCATTAGCCATACCAGAAGCAAATATTGCTTATAATAATGATCATAAGAACTCTGGACGTAAATGGGAATAAGGCCGCGGACGAGGCCGTGGGCGTGGTCGAAACAATTTCAATAAAACCCATTTTAGTGGTCGCAACAACTCATTTAAATGGAACAATAATCGTAGACGTGGAAACGGTCATGGTCGTGGTCGTGGCCAAATAGCTAATAATTACCACGCTAACCAGCAAGACAAGTTTAAAAATGATGCGGGTACGTCCTAGAATGATGGAGGATCATGTTTTAGATGTGGAAGTACTAATCATTGGGCAAAGACTTGTCGAACACCTTCATATCTATGTGAATTATATTAAGCATCTCTAAGAGGAAAGGAAAAGAAAGTGAATCATATAGACAAAATTGATGATATCAATATTGAGTTGAATACCTCAGACTTTATCAACGAATCAGAACCCTGAAAGTGATATTGTTAAATCATAATGATAATTATGTATTTCCTTTCACATTTATGTCTTAACTACATTTAATTACTTTTCCTTTCATGCAAAAAATAAAAATAAAACTTTCTTGTAATATATTTAAGAATGTATAATATCTGCACTTACTATTTTTCTTTATATTTGAAGATTAAAATGAATTTTATTGGAGCAAAAGATAAATCAAGTGATGCTAATTTATGCATAGAGGATAGTGGTGATACACATACTATCCTAAAATCTCAAAAATATTTTTACGAATTGAAACCAACAAAGGGAAATATTAATACAATATCAGGTCCTTCAGATATAATAGGAGTGGGAAAAGCTAATTTAGAATTACCAAATGCGTTTAAATCTTTTAATAGAAAATGCTCTATTTTCCTGAAAATCAACAAGAAATTTATTGAGTTTCAAGAAATATATCATAATGGATATGATACCCAGTCAAGGACTGTTGATAATGAAAAATATTTGCATATTGTAAAGAGAAATTATATATTGGAAAGGCTACCAATCCTTCATTCTGGTTTGCATTATACATATATAAATATGCCTCAAGCACATATGGCAGTCAAAGAAAACTGTTGTGGTTCTGGTATCATAAACTTATGGCATGACAGATTATGCCATCCAGGATCAACAATGATGAAACGGATCATTGAAAATACACATTAGCATCCATTGAAAGATCAAAAGATCCACAAAATATGTAACATCCGCTTTTTTGAGAATAATAAACAACAGAAAGTTCTATAATTAACTATGTGTCGTTAACTTAATTGGGTGTGTTAATGTTTGGATAATAAATAGAATTAGAAGTGTGAGTGGGTTGTGGGGCCCGTAGTCCCCTATATAAACCCAACCCCTCATTCCTTTCACCACTTTCTTTCCTTTCACCACACACACACACTCAAGAACACACACATTTTCTCTTAAAACCCGAATCCAAGTCGGGGCTAAAACTAGGGAGGACCTTGGTGTACAAGTATCTCAAACATCAAGAAAACGTCCAGATCTTCAGGGTTGTCTAGATCTGAACTTTACCCGGAGCAAAAATGTAAGCTTCGGCCAAAGGGTTAAGTTTATGGTTAGAATCGACATGCAAACCGATATAATGATAGATCGGATTGTGAAATGTAAGAAAAACATGAACTTGGTGAGTTTTAGCCTCACGGGTGTGTTATAGAACAAAAAGATGGCGTCTGGACTATGAGAAACACAGGTATACAAAGTCGGTACAACTCAAAACCCATAAAAAAGAGTAGAATCAGGTCCTAAGGAAGAAACAAGGAGAAAAATGGCTTTAAAATGGTAAAAACGACAAAAGGCAGGAATTTCGCATCGCACAGCCATGCGAAGCGAAATCAATAATTTCGCATCGCACAGCCATGCGAAGCGAAATCAATAATGTCGCATCGCACAGCCATGCGAAGCGAAATCAATAATTTTGCATAGCACAGTCATGCGAAGCGAAAAAGTCATGCGAAGCGAAATTCCATGCGAAGCGAAAAAGTCATGCGAAGCGAAATTCCATGCCAAGCGAAATTCTTCCAGGGGCTCTTCCCCTTGGACCCTGCCAGGGGCTGCCGCCCCTAGACCCCGCTACCAGGGGCGCTGCCCCCGGGCCCCTGTTAGTTGAGGGTTCATTAACTTAGATGTAGTAAGTAGTAGTAATGGATAATTGACACGCGTAATGTATTGTACAGTTAGCCGCGCACAACTAAGGAAGGGCATTATCATTAACGACAAGAGAAATCGGCTCCAGGTGAGTTCTAGCCCTATTTCTTTGTTAGGTTTTCGGGGCTGTGTGCATACTCCTATGTGGTAGATAATACACTTACTTGATTGGTAAGTGTATGATATGTGTATGATTTTGTATTGAATGTATTGTTACATAATGATTGTATGAACGAGTATGTATATATATATTTAAAACTAGAAGATATGTAAAGTATGCCCGTATGATAAAAGGTATGGTTATTCGAGACAGAAGGGACCAGACCCTCATAATATCTGTGATGTTAGGGACCAGACCCTTATAATATCTGTGATGCTGGGGACTAGACCCTTATAATATCTGTGATGTTTAAGATAGGATAGCTTATGGTATACCATAGGGTTTTATGAAAGAAAGTATGTAAGTACGTATGTATGTATATAAAGTACGTATGAAAGAAGTAATAGCAAGTGGGGTATGAATACGTATCTCCGGACACGTATGAGTAAGAATATGAATGTAATGTATGTTAATTTATTAACTAGAACTCACTCAGCGTAGCTGACTTTTAGTATGCACGCAGGCAAATAGATTGAGACAGCTGGCTTAAGGAGGGACACATGGCATGAGCTAAAGAGACTGACATCTTCGAAGAAGTGTCATGAATGTTTTAATTAATGTTTATGGAAATACAATTTGTATGTTAAGACAAAAATGAATGTTATGTTTGAAGTTTTAAATTATTCCGTGAAAGTTTTAATTAACTCTGATTTTAGAACGGTGTTTATGAGTAAATCCAACACCAAAGTAGGGTTACCGGGAACGGGACCTTACAAAATAGATAAAATGCCTCAATGTACATCTTGTTCTCTTGGGAAATTAATTAAAAGGCCTTCACCATTAAAAGTTGATAAATAGTCACCAATGTTTATTCTTGATTCCAATGTTGCCCTTATTCAAATTGATATTTTGTTGGAAACTTTCAATTTTTTAACGAGTCATTATTGGCCCAAAAAACTTACACTATTATGATATTTTGAAATTAAAGTTTCGTTTAACTATCTTATTCCCGAACCCAATGCTTTACCGACTATTGTGTTTGTATTTGTTGGCTCAATGCCACATTTACTCATTCTATTATTCTCGAATCCAATGTTTCGTTTAATTACAATAATGTTCATGACCTTGATGTTTTCACTCATTATTCTTTTAAGTTACACTTATTTCGTTTGAACTTCAATAACATCGTTTAATTCTTTTAAACCACAACGATTTTATTTAGATCTAATGTCTCCACTTATCCTTGACCTTAAAGACTTGGTTATATATTCTTGTTATTTTAAATCCTTATAGTTTATTTAAAAGTTTTCATATAATAATTTATTTTATCTTAAAACCCACACAATGGGACGGATTATGTGGACCATCCGACGATAAAGGTAATTATGGATCGGCATGTAATTATCTAAGTCCTCACATGGAAGACATAATAAGTCTGGTTGTGTGCAATCACTCAAAACCTGGAATGATTTTGAAAGACGAGACAAATACAGTATGATAAGGACATTGTGAATACGCTGCTGGTACATCCTATATATAAGTGTCCTTGTCATATTTCCCATCTGTGGCATCTTTCGGGCCATTCAAAGATCGACGTTATTATTTTTAAAATTATTAAAACCTTTTTTAAGAACTCCTTGTATTAGTTGTTTTCTTTTAAAATTATATTTTTACTTTAATTTATGGACGAAATTTCTAAAAGTTGTGAATCCTGTAACATTCGTTACTTTTCAAACCCAAAAATCCAACCCATTTCGAATTTTTTGTTTTTTTGTTTATATATATATATATATATATATATATATATATATATATATATATATATATATATATATATCTGTGTGTGTATGTATGTAGGGGACGGCTCATGCGAGAAGTGACTTTACAGCGAGAAATAGATCTCATCCATTGATTAGGTGTAGGTCCCCCCCGGGGCGTCGCCGATCGATACGAGATCCGCACGAGGTCTAGGAGTGCGGAATCCTCCTAGACTCGTTTATTGGTGTAAAGATGAAGAACACAAACACGTACACAAACAAATAAACGAACAAATACAAGAACGGGATAATCAAATCTACTGATTCTTATATAATAATCAAACAAACACATTACATACGGTAACCAAACAGAAAACACGACTGACCCGAGGTGAGCTCTACCTCAGGTCGTCTCACACGACTCTCCTTGTCTCTTACTCTCTCTAAACAAACTGCTCAAAACACACACTAATTTCTGGATTACTAAAACTAAACAAGACACACGTATATATATATAAAACATTCTCGGGCCTGGGCTTCAGTAGGCGAAGTTGTTATAACTTCGCCTATGGCAGAAGTTGTTACAACTTCGCCTACGGCGAAGTTGTTCTAACTTCGCCTAAGGCGAAGTTGTTCTAACTTCACCGGACATGTAGGTCCCCCCCGGGGCGTCGCCGATCGATACGAGATTCGCACGAGGTCTAGGAGTGCGAAATCCTCCTAGACTCGTTTATTGGTGTAAAGATGAAGAACACAAACACGTACACAAACAAATACACGAACAAATACAAGAACGGGATAATCAAATCTGCAGATTCTTATATAATAATCAAACAAACACATTACATACGGTAACCAAACAGAAAACACGACTGACCCGAGGTGAGCTCTACCTCGGGTCGTCTCACATGACTCTCCTTGTCTCTTACTCTCTCTAAACAAACTGCTCAAAACACACACTAATTTCTGGATTACTAAAACTAAACAAGATACACGTATATATATATATAAAACATTCTCGGGCCTGGGCTTCAGTAGGCGAAGTTGTTACAACTTCGCCTACGGCGAAGTTGTTCTAACTTTGCCTAAGGCGAAGTTGTTCTAACTTCATCTATGGCGTCTCCGCTGGTCTGAATTGCATAGCGACGGTCACAAAATGCACCAACATTAGGTGTAATTAATGGTTTAAATTAGGGATGGTATTTTTGTAAATATAAAGGTGTTGTGATCTCATGTGTTATCACCAAAAGGGTAAAATGGTCTAAAATGTGTAGGCCAAAAGTAAGAAACGTCAGAAAAGTTATGAAATCCCCCTTTTTATGCCCTAGCTCACGATCATACTCCCCCTACAGACATCACACTAGAAGAAATTGATACACAAATTCGTTGGATTTTAACGAGATTGATGTGTAGGTGTGCTGTAAACCATCAAATCCTCAATTTCTCATAATTTACTCTCTAATTTGTTCCCCTCCCCTCTTAAGTGATCTTGCAAAAAACTTTAAACCATCAATTCAATTTCCAAAATCTACTAATCTCTTATTACTGTAAACGATATATTCGCGAAATTAAGAGGCAAAATGTGTGGTTTGTTCTCAAGAATTTAATCTAAGGTTGCACCTCAGAAGATTACATCGATGCTAAGGTTAGTGAAGCGTCACTGTCACTATTTTAGTTAAAAAGAAAAACTAATTAATCCCATGGATTTCTCTACACAAATAGCTGTATTCAATATTTTTTTTCTTATGTTCATTTTATTATTTGAAGATTTAGAAAAAAAGGGTTTTTCTTGTATAAATCTAATTCTGGTGCAATTTGGTCTTCTGGGACACCTACACAATTATTGTTTTATAAATCCACACAGGCTTGACCTATATGCACTACACTGCACACCTTTCATCATACACTCCTACAGCGCACAGTATTTATGTCAGTTATATAAGTAGGTCTATGCATAATGTTTTTCCATTTGTGTAGAATTTATCATATGTATGTCAATTATATAAGTATTATCGTGTATAATTTATAGCATATGCATTTGATATTATTTTATATGATTTATGTGTAGGATGAACTCCATTTACAATTGATGATGTTAGATTAGTATGCTCAGTTCATCTGTAAGTATGCTTGATTCATATGTAGTTATTCTCGATTCTTGTGTAGGCATGCTCGATTCATGTGTAGTTATGCTCGATTTATGTGTAGCTATGCTCGATTCATGTGTAGGCATGCTTGATTTATGTGTAGGTATGATGATAGATTAGTATGCTTGATTCATGTATAATTATGATGTTAGATTAGTATGCTCGATTCATGTGTAGGTACGATAGAGAATGATGTAAACATGAATGCAACTATGTGGTATAGTGTTGGAATAACATTAGTGGGTCTATATAACTACAATAATTAGTCTTTGTGAGAAATTATTATTGTTTTTATTATATGGTCATTGTATGTAATTGTGTATAATCAGTAATAGTATTAAAGTGTGTTGATGCCAAATATAAACTAATGGATGATACGATCTTATTTTGGTTTGGGTTATTATGATGTATAGGAATTGTCGTTGTGCAGATGTAGTATACAGTTGAGGTTAGGTGTAGGGAATATATTTCTGTGGAAGATGAAAGAGATGGGAATCTGGTTGTGTCTTAACTGCAGGAGGTTATGTGTAGGAAATTTGTGTTTTGTGTATGATTAAATTGTTTGTGTAGGATTTATGTCATATGTATATATATATATATATGATAAGTGGAAATATGTATTACTTTCATAGCTGGATGTAAAATTCAAAAGCTGATTTCAAAAGTTTTTATTTTATTTTAATAGTTGATGTTAAAGTTAATTTTGTTTGAACCCTTTGTTATATAAGTGTAGATGTGTAGGATTAAGGTGAAAAGTATAAACAATCCAGTGAAGGACTTTTATGATAGTGTGGCTTGCGAGATTTATCTATGTAGCATTCGTTTTATAAGTCCATGTATAATATATAAACAACCTTGTGTAGGTTTTCTTTAATTTGTAAAATATATAAGTAATCATGTTAATCACATTAAATGTAAGTTAATTATGAAGGATTTATTGTGTATTATTATATATAAGCACGCTTGTGTAGGTTTTTTGTTTAAATGTAGGTACTTTTCATACATTTTGTTTACTATCTGTAGTATTTATGGATAGAAGTTATTTTTTTCTTAGAAGATGGTAATATTTTTATTTAATTGTTTTGTGTTTTCTTATTAAACAGTTGGAAAGAAATTCGGTGTTTCAAACAATTCTAGACAATATAGGGGAGACTTTGATTGAAAGCAATATTTTAGCAAGGTGAAGAGAGATAAAAAAAGGAATGAGCCTAAGAACATATGTTGTGATTGTCTTCTCGTTTATATCAGTTGATCATCATTTTCTGCTATGTTTTGATTTTAAAATTGGTCGATAGTCGTTATTGAAAAGAATGATGGAGAGAAGATAAAAGAAGTTCATAAGCAGATAAAGTTGTTAAAAAGATTGTTTATCCCTGTATTTTTAACAATTATGTTTTGGTTGAAGTTTAAGTTGTTATTCTTGTGTTTATAACGAAATATGGAGTTTGGAAAAAGTTATTTTGATTGTGTTTATTGATTTTGCCTTATTTTTCATGTATATTAATTAAATGGGTTCGAAATCTAATTGAAATTTGTATCCAATGGTCCATTTAGTGTATAAATTGATGAACTGTGTTAAAATTGGTGATACAGATAAAAAAGAATATGTATATGTATGGGTTTGTGGTTAATCATAACAAAATAATCTTTTAATTTCATGAGAATGGATATTACAGTGAAAGGTTTTAGCTCAGTCGTATGAATGAAACTGGAGTATGATATGAATGATGAATTTGTTTAAAATAAATTAACTAATAATATGTTGATATGTAAGTTACAATTAACCGGAAACAATTACCAAAAAAAGGAAAACAACCATTTTACTAATATGCCCTTCTAATTATTTAGTCATAAATTAAAATAAAATTATGTGATTGATTAGAATCATTTCTCGCACTACTCGTATTAAGAAAACTTCTGAAATGGACCTAATCCTATGTGTGTGTGTGTATCATTAAGTTTCGTTACATGTGATTGTGAGATGTTCGTTATTGCTTTACATTCATTAAGTGAACTCGTTTTGCCGTTTCGATATAGTTTAGTTACTAGTTTATCATTAATATTATATTCCCAATGATTTATGATCATCGTACGTTCATTATAACTTTTAATACGTGGTCTAATATGTAATTACATTTTAATTTCGGATTTAAAATTTCTTACTTAATCGATTTCCGAACTACATGAGTATGTTACGTAAAACTCCAAGTTTATATAAATATAATTCAAAGTTCAAGGATTAATATAAAAAATATACTTTAATTTTAAAATTTATATAGCATATTTAAAGTTCAAGGATTGTTAAAGTAACTTTAGTTAAATTTCTGTTTTAAAGCACCATAAAAGTTGAGGGACTAAATGTATAAACATGATTTAAATTATAATAAAATAATAATAAAGATGCCAGCCGCCAGCCCCCCTTCCCCTATCCCCGACTTTCCGACCAGCCCTTTTCCGGCGAAGCAAGGAAGTCCGGCGATTGGCTAAAATGCCAAATTGTTATACCAACACCATCTCCATTAACATATATTATTAGACAACCTTAATAACGAACATTAACGCGTTAATAATCCCGAATTAAAACCCTATACGGCCGGAATTATAATCAAACTCATTAACGACTCAATTAAACCCCAACGGACAAATTTATGCTATAAAAAGGCCGATATTCTTCATCTAAACACGCTTGCAACATCATATCATACTGAAAAATACTTTAGATAACCTAATCTCCGTCAGAAAACCCAATTCCAGCCAAGTCTCAGTTCAACCTCAATCAACTTCATTTCCAAGTAATTAACTTAGGGTTTTTGATTGTCTTTTTTCAGTTTAACAAAACCCCTAACATAAATCAATCGAACATGAAACCAATCAGTGAATTAAGAATCTAGGGTTTAGAATTGAAGAAGATAAACTTGATTGTCAATATAAATATAACTTTTTCCATTTTTCAAAATGAATAGACATCTAGAGCAGCTGGTTAACTCATTTAAGCGTAAACATGGGGACCGTTTGTTTTTTATATCTTTATTTTACAAGGTTTAATAATATTAATACTTAAATAAATTAATTAAAAATAAAAATAAATTATATAAAATTACTTTTTAACCAAATCAAAGTTTTATAAAATAAATTAAATAATATCTCATCATTTTCCATACAAAATCAATTTCCAAACTCGTTAAACTGTCAATATAAATTCGTTTTCGTTAATACTAATTCGTTAACATTAATCATTTAAATATACGTTAACCCCGTTAGAAAAGTTGTCTTAACTCATAAATTTAACTCGTGTCTTATAACTTTTCATATTTTCTCATAATTACTTTAAATTATTAAGTTATATTAAAATATTATTAAAACATAAAATATTATTAAAATAATATATGGTCTTAAAATTTGTAAAAATTATTACAAGTACGATAAAACAAAACTCATAAAATAATTAGTTTAGCATTTCCACATAATAGTCGTTAAATACTCGTTTTATTTCATTGTTAGCTCATGAGGTTCAACCGACTTGATTCCTTTGACGCCGGCTTTTGTTTATTTTTCACTTCATATCAAAGGTGAGTTTCTCACACCCCGTTTTAACGTTTTTACATTTTGGGGGTAGCATGTATATCGTATTCAAATGCTTATTATTTATTCATAACAAAATTACAATTCGCATTACGGACTTGCGTGCTTATTTGCTTATGTACGTTGTGCTATTATCCGAGTACGTTGGTTGTTACCATCTAGAAAGTACCTTGCGTGCGTTGTGCGATTACCCGAGTACATTGGTTGTTACCAATTGAAAAGGACCTTACTTGCGTTGTTACACATGTTCATAGAATTGTATGGTTATTACGTATTATATCTAACTGTGCGACTCTCACCAACTACTTGTAGTTGACAGTTTATTTTTTATGCATGCTACAGGTGCTATTATTAGAGGTTGAAGTGATGAAGATGCTAGATTTAAGTTATCAACAATAAACAACCCGTTATTATATTTGTCTTCATTTATTTGAATGTATTTCCTTGATCAAACATGTGTACTTGTGATCTTAAATAAATTAATGATAATATTGTCACATAATAGTGTCACGCGTGTTTGAACAATCTGTACGTCACACTCGGGCGTTTCCACTTTAGCCGGGTTGTTACACCAAGGATTTTCTCAAAGGCCAGGAATTAACTATGAAGAAACGTATTCTCCTGTTATGGATGCTATTACGTTTAGATATTTAATCAGCTTGGCAGTTTCTAAAAGTTTATAAATGTGTCTTGTGGATGTTGTTACGGCTTACTTATATGGATCACTTGATAGTGACATCTATATGAAAATTTCAGAAGAATTTAAAATGCCCAAAGCATTAGGCTCAAAACTCAAAGAAATGTGTTCAATTAAATTACAAAGATCTTTATACGGGTTGAAACAATTTGGAAGGATGTGGTATATTCGTCTAAGTGATTATCTGATAAGCAAAGGCAATACAAATAATCTTATTTGTCCATGTGCTTTTATTAAAAAGATAACATCAGGATTTGTGATCATAGCCCTATGTGTTGATGATCTAAATATAATTGGGACGCATAATGAAATCCATGAAACGATCATTCATTTAAAGAGAGAATTTGAAATGAAAGACCTTGGGAAAACCAAATATTGTCTTGGATTATAGATTGAGCATATGAATAGTGGAATACTTGTTCACTAGTCGAATTATACTGAAAAGCTCTTAGAAAAATTTCAATATGGACAAGGAAAATCCTTTAAGTACCCCAATGGTTGTTAGATCACTCAATGTAAACAATGATCCATTCCGTCCTTGTGAAGAGAATGAGGAGGTTCTTAGTCCAGAAGTACCATACTCAGTGCAATTGGATAGCTAATGCATCTTACTGTAACACCCATTAATTTCCGACAAAAGGTTTAATCTTGTTGTGTTATGTACACCTTTCGGGCTTGACCCGGCATTCTCCCGGGAGCTCCTTGCAAACCTCGTAAACGTTCTCACTTAACTTTCCACCCAAGTTGCTACATACTTCAATTTGGAGGGACTTGGATGTAACTATTTTATATCATAAAACAAAAGAAAACTCTAACCCTAAACCTATTTGCAGCCGTCGGACCTGGACCCCCCCTGCTCGTTTTTTTTCTGCCCAGCCAAGTTTCAGCCATGAAAACTTCAATTCAAGGGTCTGTAACGCGATGTTAATCCACTGTTTTTGATCGATTCTTGATTCCATGATGTTCTACTTTGAGTCTAGTTTCCAGAAAGGCTTAACCGGTGGCTGCCCTTTCTCGCATCTTTCGGGGCTGTTATAATTGAAGTTCGTGCTCCATCAACTTCCTAGGCCCTTACATGTGATTGTGCACTTAGGGATTTCCTAGCTCATTGCAGGTGTTCGGTTGATTCAGGTGAGTTCATGATGCCCTTTTTACTCTTTTACGTTTTGGGCTAGCATACACACTGAAATACAATTTTAAACGATTTTACTCGTTACAATGATTTGAATAGTTTTACATGGTCTCACTCGTGATGGTGCATTTTGAAAGCTATATTTGAATTATTTTATATGCCTTAGGATATTTTAGACTCGTTCATGGTCTTGTGTCCTTAAGGTTACATACACTATTGATGGTCTAGACTCGAGGACGTTAGTAGACTTGGTAGTAATTGAATATGAGTAGACCTATCTACTTAGTTCCCGTATGGGATGATATATATATATATATATATAGGAATATATATGTATGTATATATGGAGGTATGTATGTACGTATGAGGATGTGTACCTTATAGCCTACGATTGTGTAATGATATTTAGTTCCTCGTGACAAAGAATGATGTATGTAGGCTTATTGATGTGTGTGTGCATGGTGATTCACGGCCGGGTCAAATATATTACTCGGGTTGTACCCGTGGTAGAGAGGCCCGTGTGACGTGATCATCATTTTGGCGGGTCAAATATATTACATGGGTTTTAAAATCCCGTAGTGAAGAGGCCCGCTGATGTTGAGCAGTGATCGGGTTAAATATATTACTTGGGGAAGACCCGGGGTGAGGAGGCCTGTATCACGTGCTTGGATGTATGAGCCGGGATCGGGTCAAATATATTACTCGGGTTGTACCCGTGGTAAAGAGGCCCGTACCCCGTGCTTGGATGTATGAGCCAAGATCGGGTCAAATATATTACTCGGGTTGTACCCGTGGTGGAGAGGCCCCGTATCTCGTGCTCGGATGTATAAGCTGTGACCGAGTCAAATATATTACTCGGGTTTGACTCGTGGTGGAGAGGCTCGTGTCACATGCTTAGGTCTTACCGCGTCTGGGTCAAATATATTACTCGAGTCTTGACTCGTGGTGGAGAGGTCCGTGTACGTGTGTTCGACGATGATTGTATTACTTGGTGAATTATATATAATTTATTTTATTTATACCTTCTCTATTGTTTATAACTATAGCTTTGAAATAAAGTATGAATTATTGTTTATGAAAACTTGAACTCACTCAGCTCAAGCTGACTTTGTGTGTATGTTAGATTGACTTTCAGGTTGAGGATTAGAGATTTCCGCTTGGACGTGCTAGAGACTACTCGGACGGTTGAAGGCACATCTAGTCGAAGAATTAATAACGCAAACTGTTTCTTTTAAATTATTACCATAAGTATTTAAATTTTAATTTTGGTCACTTTCCCTAGTTTTGGGAATTTTGATGTTATCTATTCCACTGTTTACTACTCTGAAACGATTTTAATGAGATGAAGATTTCAAATAAAACGAATATTTTATTTACAATTGATTTTGGACACCTGTACCCGTGTTTTGGGATTTTTAACACTTAAACTTTTCCGCTGTTATTTACTCTTAACTTGTTTTAAATACAAAGAATCGTTTGGTTTTAAATTTTTGTGAATTTGTGGATGTGATTACCAACTGTAGGATTCCCGGGATTTGGAGTCTTACATTTACTAACTGTACGAGACCTGACATTTATTTTTCAGTTAATTTGTTGGCAAAATTCAGTTCATCCCCTACTAAAAGACATTGGAATGGCATTAAACATATTTGTCGGTATCTAAAAGGAAATGTTGATTTAGGTTTATTTTATTCTAATGACTCAAAAGAAGAGTTAGTTGGTTATGCAGATGCAAGTTATTTATCAGATCCCCATAAGGCAAAATCTCAAACTGGGTACGTGTTTAAGAATGGAGGAATCGTAGTTTCATGGCACTCTCAGAAACAAACACTTGTTGCAACGTCCTCAAATCATGCTGAATTCATCACACTACATGAAGCTTCTAGGGAGTGTGTTTGGTTAAGATCTATGACACAACTCATAGTAACCTCTTGTGGACTAGAGAAAGATGCAAGTCCAACACCAATCTACGAAGACAATGCCTCCAAAATTCTTTTCATATACTCAAGACCTTATCAAAGATAAACAAGTTGAAATAAGATATGTGTAATCTAGCAACAATTCAGCTGATCTTTTCACAATGGCACTCCCTACAGCAACTTTCAGGAAACATGTTCATGACATTGGCATGCGACATGTACGAACAATGTAACGACCTTCAACTTGAAGTGGGGGGGGGGGGGGGGAGGGCTAAATACTACACTCTTTTTCCCTTAGCTAAAGTTTTTTCCCACTGGGTTTTCTTTGGCAAGGCTTTTAATGAGGCAGTACTTCAAGATCCCAAAGTTTGAAAATATGTCATCCAAGGGAGAGTGTTATAAACGTGTTGGTAAATGTGCATGTGAATGAATGAAAATTTTCAACATAAGTTTAATGACCATGTTCCCCAAATAGTAAAACATCGTAGTATAGTAGGTAAATGTACGTAAGAGTAAATTGCATCCAAGAATTCACATTTTGATATATTTGCTATGACCATCTTAAAATTTCTTTAAGCATATCTAATCTTGTTATAATTGTGGTCAAATTATAACAAATATATGTATTTCAGTTATTCAAATTAGTATCTGTTTCCAACATTATTAACAAGTTTGAGTCTGGTTGACTGAATCTTTAATTGAATTTCTGAAGTTGTTGTACTATACAGAAATTTGTTTCAACTTTTAAATAATTTATTAATTGCAATTTTTATATCTTCATTGCACGTTATGTACGCTAAAACTTAATGATAAAGAGGGGAAGGTGAAAACTAGAAACAGCATACTAACTAGTAGATCTTCGTTATATATAACTGCTTTTATATATCTTCAAGAAAACAAAACCACATGTTTAAGCAACCATGTATTTGATGGCCCGATTAATTCTAGATTAATTCCTGAGTCAGCCCACTGAGAGCCAGGTAGGGGTGTTAAAAAAATTGGAATTCGAATCCGTATATGAAATTAGGGGTGCAAACGAGCTGAGCCAATACAAATAAAAACCCATTTAATGGCAAACAAAAAGTGTCACAAGAAACCAAAGAAGTGCCACTAAAGAACCTTGTTGGAATGAGTGACACACAAAAAAAGTGCCACAGAAGCACTACCACTAAAGCCTTTTAGTGGCACTTTTGTCGTCTGCCACTACAAACTTTTGGGTTTTAGTGGCACTTTTTCCCGTATGCCATTAAAAACATTTTGGACTTTTAGTGACATTTTTTCCGTATGCCATTAAAAATATTTTGGACTTTCAGTGGCACTTTTTTTCCGTATGTCATTAAAAACATTTTGCACTTTCAGTGGCATTTTCTTATGGATGCCATTAAAAATATTTTGGACTTTCAGTGGCATTTTTTTCCGTATGCCATTAAAATTATTTGGGCTTCCAATGGCATTTATTTTAGATGCCATTAAAGACATTTTGGACTTTTAGTGGTTTTTTTTCCCGTATGCCATTAAAAACATTTTGGACATCAGTGGCATTTTGTCCGTATGTCATTAAAAACATTTTGAACTTTCAGTGGCGTCTTTGCTCGTATGCCATTAAAAAAATTTTAAACTTTTAGTGGCATCTTTTTCCGTATGCCATTAAAAACATTTTGGACTTTCGGTGGCATTTTTTTCGTATGCCATTACAAACTTTTGGGTATTAGTGGCACCTTTTAACAACATAAAATAAAAATAAAACCATCAAATATAGAAACCATAATATCTTTACCTTAATTAAAAGTTCAATCACATTCTAAACACACACCAACCACATTCCAAATGCATATTAAATGTCTAATAACTCTCAAGTTAAGTCAAAATATCAATTATATAAAAAGTAAAGTAACAAATATTTGAATAAAACCTAAAAACTTCACTTGTTAGTCATTTTTCACCATCTTCAATCTTCATACACGGTACCTAATAAAAAAAATAAAAACTTTCCAATATGTAAATATATGAACACTAAATTGTGTAACCGGCTTATTTATTAATCTAAAATCGACAATAACCTATTAAAATCAACCATATCAACGCTTGCGAGTTAGTCAAGATTGGCTTGTGAAAAAGCTAAGCTTGCCCGAGCCTAAAAATATGCTCGTTCTATAAACGAGCCCAAGATTCATTGTCGAGCTCAAGCCGGCTCTCGAGCCAAACATTTTAATAATACATACATATATATATATATATATGTATATATGTATAGGGAGAGGATCAAGAGAAAACTCACATTTAGAGAGAAAACTTAAAAACTCTTAAAAACTCCTAAAGAATTATTTCTAATTAAAAATAAAAAAATTAAAAAAAAAACCACTGTGATGCACATACGTATTACTGTGTGATACCGTTGTATTACACATGTATATTACTATGTATTTTTGAGTTTAATAGTGTTTTATTGATCATATTCAATATTTGTGTATTGTATATGTGTAGTAGTGTTGTATAATATGGAAAAAAATAACAATAAAATAAAAGTCGATGTGGTGCACATGTGCGTTAATGTTGTATGACACATACGTACTAATGTGTATTCGATATGTGTATTAGTCTTATATTGCATATATACAATATTGTGTATCAAATATGTGCAATAGTGTTGTATTCTATGCAATACAAACACTTTTTTTTTTGAACCAATAACAGCATATAAGAATAATTGAAAAAAAAAACTTCAAAATTTTTTTTTTAAAGTTAAAAATAGTTTTTTTGAAGTTTTTAAGTTTTCTCTTTAAGAGGAGTTTTCACTAGATCCCTTATATATATATATGTGTGTGTGTGTGTGTGTGTGTATTAATGCTCTAAATGGTTCATATGTGAAAATCCTAAATTAGTGGCACAAGAGCTGAATGCCATTAAAAACGTGTGCCACTAAATGGCCTTTTATTTGTAGTGAGCTGCTCGCAAGCTACTTGAGATCGGCTCGTTAAAAATCTCGATCGAGCCGAGCTGAATCGAGCCCGAGCCCGAGCTCAAGCCAAAAAATAAGCTGGTTTAATAAACGAGCCCGAGCCCGAGCTTCACTTATCGAGCTCGAGCCGGCTCGTGAGCCTAAACGAGCTTGCTATTTATATAATTTTTTAAAATATATATTTAATAACTATTAATTAATATATATAATGTTATGAAAAAATAATTAAAAATAACTAAATAATATATATTATTACATACATAAAATTATAATAGAAAAAAATATATAAAAATCATTATAATTAAATAAAAAAAATAATTGATATATAGTAAACGAGCCGAGCCCGAGCCGAGCTCGAGCTTGAAAATCTACTCACGAGCCGAGCTCGAGCTTTGAAAATAGAGCTCGAAACTAGCCGAGCTCGAGCTCGAGCCCTGTACAAGTTAAACGAGCCGAGCTCGAGCCTAGTCGAGCTTGGGCTTGGCTTGGCTCGTTTGCACCCCTATCTGAAATATCCAAAAATCTGAATCCGAATTATTCGAAAATTCGAATATCCGCATCTCAGATATCTGAATTTTCGGATTCGGATAGTGATTTTGAAAATTTTTGGATAGTTCGGATAGCCCTGTAGAAGTTAAACGAGCCGAGCTCGAGCTCGAGCCCGAGCCCTGTACAAGTTAAACGAGCCGAGCTCGGGCTTGGCTTGGCTCGTTTGCATCCTATCTGAAATATCCAAAAATCCGAATCCGAATTATTCGAAAATTCGGATATCCGAATATCAGATATCTGAATTTTCGGATTTGGATAGTGATTTTGAAAATTTTTGGATAGTTCGGATATCCAAACTACACGAAATATTTTTTTAATTATTAAATAATAAATATTAAATATAAATTCTGATAATTTTTGGATATTTCGAAGAATTTTTCGGATATTTCGGGTATCGGAAATATTTTTAAAAGTTCTTTAAATTATTTTATGATTATTATTTTTTTCGGATATTTCAGACATCCGGTTCATTATCCAATCGAATATCTGAAATTCAGATTCGAATTCGGATAGTGAAATCTACTATCCAAAAGATCCAGAAATCTGAAAGTCCATATATCCGACTTTAAACACCCCAAGAGCCAGGGAGGGCATATAATTTATAAAGGGGTGGTGGTCCATTATATGATAAATAAGGTTAACTAGTTTTTTTGTTTACCAAGTTTGAGTTAATAATCATTACTAAGTAGGATTTGATCAAAAGAGAGTTGTTGTAACTAGGGGTGTTCAAAATACCCGAACCCGATTAACCTGACTCGACCCGAACCCGAATAAGCTAATTAGGGTCGGGTTAAACATGGTCAAAAATTATTAATCGGGTTATTCGGGTTGACTCGAATAACCCGAATTGTTAATAGGGTCGGGTTTCGGGTTCGTTTTTGGAAAAAAATTGGGTTTCGGGTTAACCCGAATAACCCGATTACTAGTGTTACTAATAATTAAAGCCTAAAGCCCTAGCCCAATATACAACTATAGAAGCCCAATATTGATCAGCCCAATATTCATAAAACCTGGCTTCTTATGCATCGTAAAATCATAATGCCCTCCTCCTAATCCTTTATCAGCCATTGCATCATCTTCAGAAGGTTATCAACCATCACAAGATTCACAGGTAATCGTTTGCTTCATTTTATTGAAAGTAGTTTCATGAACCCACAATCACTTGTGTCAAAAACCATAATAATAATAATAATAATAATAATAATAATAATAATAATAAATAGAATTAGGGGTGTTAATCGGGTCAATCCGATCGGGTTTCGGGTTAATCGGGTTTCAAAAAAGAAAAAACTAACCCGCAACCCAACCCTAGTAAGGTTCGGGTTTGTCGGGTTCGGGGTAATCGGGTTTCGGGTTAGTCGGGTTACTCGATATTTTGAGTAAAATTAGTGTCAATATAACTTCAAGATAAAAGTATCCACCTGTTCCAAAAGACCGAGCCGATGATGACATATAATTCTTGTATTTCCAGCAACTATTATCTTAAGAATATGATGCAGATCGGTACCAAGGTTGAGGCGTACAAAGGTTTCATGCACTGGTTCTTTTCTAAGAATATTAGCAGCTACAGATGGAGTAATGTTGAGGCGCACAAAGGTTACCATGGAGGATCTCCATTTGGAATGACAGAAAAAGAGATGCATGTTTGTCAAACAAAAGACACAAAAGAAATGGATGATTATCACAGTGTTACAGAAATGGTGACTTTCACTAATCTTTTTGCAGTTCATAATAATAACATCAATAATGCATACAAGTCCAAAAAAAATCCAATAAACTAATGTAATCTTTTTGCATTTGGCAATTCTGATTCAGAAAATGAAAGATTCAATATCAACCATTTTTAACAAAAAAAATAGCATATAATAGACAAGCCACCGAACATGTGTTTCCTACCCAGAAAACATTATCAATCACATTGATTAGAAAATGAGAAATCATTAAAATAGTCAAAAAGATTTGAAATATTATAACAAGGTCTAACATCCAAATTTCAAAAGAAGCACATGTAAATTTCCTGACTGACCCATCGGAGGGAAGATCATCTCTTCGACCGGCTGACATTTTGGTGTTTGGATGGATAGGAGGGAAACACGTGTGTGTGGATTTAACAGGGGTTTTTCCTTTGGTGGGCTTAGGGAGTAGTGGTTTCGCAGTCGGTCAAGCCGCATTAAAAGCTGCTTCAGGTAAGGTGGCAAAACATGAAAAGACGTGTCTTGACAACCAACATGTATTTATTCCTTTTGCTTTTGACACTTTTGGTTTCCTCACGCCTGAAGCTGTGGAGGGTCATGCATAGTAATGTTATGACTCCAAGATCAGCAAATATAGTTTTTAAAAGATTTGGTTTTGCGATTCAAAAAGGGGTAGCGACGCAGCTTGTTGCCCGCTTGCCTTCTGTTTCGATGTAATCTAAACTTATCTTATTTTATTAAGCCATTCTAACATTATGTAAACCATCTTTAAACTCAAAAGTATTCAAAAGTCAAAGGTCTAAAATTCAAGATCAACAAAATCCAAAATTTAAATTTCGGTCTTTAAACTATAGCCTTGTAACTTCTTCCATCAAATCTACATAAACAAAATATTTCATGAAAATCCCAATGCTAGATTAAAAAAATATTAAAGAAACATTTAAAAATTACCGTTTTCAAGTTGAGTTATTGTTTCGGGATCTTCTTTTTCTGGATTACATCCGGTACGAAGCCAATCTTGTGTGCAAATTAAGCATCCGATAGTTTTGTCACCCAAAGAACTCCTATACGAGTCCAAGACCCCCCCACTTGTGCTAAACACCGATTCCGATGCGACTGTTGAGATCGGAATAGCTAACAAATCTTTAGCCATATGAGATACAATTGGAAATCTTGAGCTATTTACCTTCCACCAAGTTAATATATCAAAACTAGCGTTAGGATTAAAAGGTTCAACACTTTCACCCAAATACTTATCCAATTTGTTCTAATAACTACTGTAGATCAAACAAATATTTTCTTGTTCTAGTAATTACTTTCAATCACTTAATACTTATAAATAGTTTCTTTTAAAGTTCAATCCGTATTTGCAAAAAAACAAATTCTTTACATTTGGACTTGTAATAATTTTAGTACCTACCTTTGTATTTATGTACCTTCGAAGGTTTTACAATTTAGATAATGGTCTCAAATTAGAATTAATCGTTTATCAACCATGGCATTCATTAGTTTAAGCTGATTGAATATTGTTGCTCTTGTATGTTTCTAGATGTCTGATTCAATGGAATAAGATGCAAAAAGAAATAGTAATGAAAGTCAAGACTCTCAAGAGGGCGTGAAACGGCCAAGGAATTCAAAAAAGCGCTCAAAAGAAAGTCAAGACTCTCAAGAGCATGTGAAACGGCCAAGGAATTCAAAGAAACGATCAAAAGAAAGTCAAGACTCCCAAGAGCAAGTGAAAAAACAAGAAACACAAGCAAACGATTAATAGTTTGGAATGATTTTGTGAGGGAAAAGTTAGAGAAGGGGATGAAAAAAGAAGATCAAAAGGCTAGATGTCTACATTGCGGTTCAAAATATTTATGTGAGTCAAAAAAGTACGGTAATAGAAATCTCTTAAACCATCTTACTAAGTGCAAATCTTATTTGGCAAAAACTAGCGCTAGTCAAACTAATATTACTTTGGAACATGATGATACAACCAAAATGGTGGCATGGAAGTTTGATCAAAAGAAAAGTACAAGAGCTTTAGCACACATGATTATTGTAGATGAACTTCCTTTTAGTTTTGTCGAGGGTGAAGGATTTAGACACTATTCTAAAATTACTCAACCGTTATTTCGTGTTCCAAGTCGAACCACAATCACACGAGAGTGTTTAAAATTGTATGCGGAGGAGAAAATTAAAATTCATGATTTAATTCGAAGAAACATTAGTAGGATTTGTGTTACAACTGATACTTGGACATCCATAAAGAAAAAAAGTTACATGGCTCTTACCGCTTATTTTATAGACAACGATTGGAATTTGGTAAAGAAAGTGTTGAACTTTTGCGCACTTGATGGTCATCGGGGTGTCGACATAGGAAAAGGGGTAGAGTCTTGTTTGAATGAGTGGGAAGTTGATATCTTGACAATTTCAGTTGATAACGCGAGTGCAAATGATAGTGCAATAGATTTTTTGAAAATAATATATACAAACAACCATATTCCTTTATTGCATGGGAAATGGATTCACATATGTTGTGCGGCACATATTTTGAATCTGGTGGTGCAAGATGGTATGAAAAAAGTTGATGAGTCAATTGAGAACATAAGATGTGTGGTTAAATGGATAAAGAAGTCGGGTGCTAGAATTGAAAATTTCAAAAAATGTGCCGAAAGTGCTAGATGTGCAAGTACAAAAGAGTTGGTTCATGATGTTCCAACTAGGTGGAACTCCACCTACCTTATGTTAGATGTAGCAGAAGCCTATGAATATGCATTTGATAGGTTTGATTTGGAGGATGCGACTTTTGGTAATGAGATTAGGAAAAAGAATCATTCGGTTCCGACATCGGAAGATTGGGTGAAAGCAAGAAAGTTGTGTGTTTTTCTGAAAACATTTCATGAAGTTACATTGAGAATTTCTAGAACAAAGTTTGTAACATCACATACTCTTGTTGTTGAACTAGCAAAAGTTCGTGAGGTTTTAAGGGAACAACTTCAATGTGATATTGTTAAAGAACAACCCAAGGATCAACATCTTTATGATATTGCTAAAGTGATGAAGCCTAAATTTGACAAGTACTTTGGAGATATTGATAGTATGAATTTGATGTTATATTTTGCTTTTTTACTTGATCCAAGGAACAAGGAAATGTTTTTGGATATTGTATGGAAGATCACTATGGAATGGAAGGAAAAGCATTTGTTGAGTTAAAGAAAACACACATAAAGAATGGAATGCAAGAGTTATATGATGATTATGTGCGAATTCATGCTCCACCAATATCATCTCCTACAACTTCAACATCAACTAATCCTACAAGTAGTACAACAAGTCATGATTTTGGAGATAGATTGAGAAATAAGATGAAAGCGAGTCAAACATCTAATTCCTCAATTAGTGAATTGGATAAGTATTTGGGTGAAAGTGTTGAACCTTTTAATCCTAACGCTAGTTTTGATATATTAACTTGGTGGAAGGTAAATAGCCCAAGATTTCCAAATTTATCTCGTATGGCTAAAGATTTGTTAGCTATTCCGATCTCAACAGTAGCATTGGAATCGGTGTTTAGCACAAGTGGGAGGGTCTTGGATTCGTATAGGAGTTCTTTGGGTGACAAAACTATCGAATGCTTAAATTGCACACAAGATTGGCTTCGTACCGGATGTAATCCAGAAAAAGAAGATCCCGAAACAATAACTCAACTTAAAAACGGTAATTTTCTAAATGTTTCTTTAATATTTTTTTAATCTAGCATTGGGATTTTCATGAAATATTTTGTTTATGTAGATTTGATGGAAGAAGTTACAAGGCTATAGTTTAAAGACCGAAATTTAAATTTTGGATTTTGTTGATCTTGAATTTTAGACCTTTGACTTTTGAATACTTTTGAGTTTTGGATGTTTGATGCCGCCTTGTTATAATATTTCAAATCTTTTTGACTATTTTAATGATTTCTCATTTTCTAATCAATGTGATTGATAATGTTTTCTGGGTAGGGAAAACATGTTCGGTGGCTTGTCTATTATATGCTATTTTTTTTTGTTAAAAATGGTTGATATTGAATCTTTCATTTTCTGAATCAGAATTGCCAAATGCAAAAAGATTACATTAGTTTATTGCATTTTTTTGGACTTGTATGCATTATTGATGTTATTATTATGAACTGCAAAAAGATTAGTGAAAGTCACCATTTCTGTAACACTATGATAATCATCCATTTCTTTTATGTCTTTTGTTTGACAAACATGCATCTCTTTTTCTGTCATTCCAAATGGAGATCCTCCATGGTAACCTTTGTGCGCCTCAACATTACTCCATCTGTAGCTGCTAATATTCTTAGAAAAGAACCAGTGCATGAAACCTTTGTACGCCTCAACCTTGGTACCGATCTGCATCATATTCTTAAGATAATAATTGCTGGAAATACAAGAATTATATGTCATCATCGGCTCGGTCTTTTGGAACAGGTGGATACTTTTATCTTGAAGTTATATTGACACTAATTTTACTCATAAATATCGAGTAACCCGACTAACCCGAAACCCGATTAACCCGAACCCGACAAACCCGAACCTTAATAGGGTTGGGCTGCGGGTTAGTTTTTCTTTTTTGAAACCCGATTAACCCGAAACCCGATCGGGTTGACCCGATTAACACCCCTAGTTGTAACTGGGTTTTGAGTTACTTTTCTAATTATATAAATTGTGTGTGTTCATTTATTTGTTCCTAGTTCTGGAGATCGATTCAATCCTCGAGATGCTAGGAGACCAAACAACAAGGATAATGAAGAGGTATGTACCCGCCTCAACACCGAGCGAGGTGGGTCAACCCACAAGATATAGACAAGAGGCTTGAAATCAAGACATTATGAAGGCACAAAGCCAAAACCTATGCGCATGGCGCATATCACATATGCTCACGCATATCACATATGCTCATGCATCAGATGCTCAGGCACCACAGATGCTCAGGCATCACATATGCTCACGCATCACATATGCTCACGCATCACATATGCTCACGCATATCACATATGCGCGTGGCGCATCCGCGCGTGGCGCATATCACATGCTCGTGCATATCACATTTGCGCATGAAACATCTGCGCGTGAGAATAAAGAGAAGACCTCGCGCATCCTCAGGATAGGCGCATATCACACATGCACATAATCAACCTCGTCCTTATCCAAATCAGGATTAGGGCAACCTTGATTGTGCACGTCAGACAACCTTCCAGAAGGTATCTTCTTAAGGAATAAGAATATGCTGATGTTGACAGCTGCCAATGAAAGGTGGACAACTCAGCAAAACCCATGTGCTACCACGTGATTATAACCAATGAAAAAGCACCAGGTGTCCCAAGGACACGTGGCGCAAAGCAATTGGAGGAGGCCAACAAGGCCCTAATTAGGTCTGAGCCCAATCATGGGAAACCCTAGCACTATAAATACCACATCAACTCCACAAGGAGAGGACATCCAATTACAGAGTATTCAGCTATATTAAGCAATACACTCCAAATTCCTTACTCTCATATTATTATCTTCTCCTACAAACACTTATTCTCACACCGGAGGGTTACCCCAAAGAGGACCCCTCTGTCCCTTTCTGAGGGGTAAGTTTACGGTGCTGTTCATTTTGTAGGTGGAAGAATCCAGATCCCAGAGAACCATCGGTGAAATAGCATAATCACACCCGAGGAAAGTAGATCGTCTACCAGTGAGTCGATCCACGTTTCTCCATCACCTGTTACAACGGCAACAAGATCTCATCAGATCTCTAAAAAAAAATTTTCACCATGGTTTCTGGCGTTCGTAACGTTGATCAAGTTCTGGAGGATATTGAACGTGAGGATGTTAATGAGGGACAGCAGTTTCAGAGGGTGCCGCGTGATTCTACGCGCGCCACCAGTAACCGTCCCTTCATCACAACTCCTCATGGCCAGACTGAAACTCCTCCAGACGATCTCACGTTACAAAATCTTACCGGCGCGAAACAAAAAGGACCAATGGGTCCATAAGATGAAACCAATGACCCCAAAGAATGGCTCATAAATGAGCAACGACGTCTAATGGACAAGTACAATGAGCTGGTCAAACACAAAAAGTCAGCCGACTTAACACAAAGGCTAGCGTTTGACAAGCAAAACGTTCATGCAACAAAAAGGGCGCGCGCGCCGGAAGATGGTCATTCTGTTCACACTGCACACACTGAGTTTAGTGATGAAGAAGTGCACAGCATGAGGAAGACGCGAGATACTCATGCAGGAGGCTCACAGCTCCGCGCGCATGTGAACATGGCGCTTGGAGCCAAAGCCGATCTGGATATGCACATACCGTACAGCCCACCAGTTAGAGGGCAAGTGGACGTAACCACACCGTACAGGCCAGCCATCTTGGTGAAACATTCAAAATTCACTGAGCGCATCGCGAAGGCCCCCATTCAGCACAAAACCAAGATGCCAAGTGGTTTGGGCAAATATGACGGCACAACAGATCCAGACGATTTATTACAAGGTTTTTACAACACTGGAAACCTAGAAAGCTGGACGATGCCAACATGGTGTCACATGTTTGCTCGCTGCCTTACGGGCGCGGCGCGTGTCTGGTTCGAGAGCTTGCCGACGGGGCAAATCGATGGGTTCGAGGAACTATTGGAAAAGTTCCAAGCCCACTTCGTACAGCAGCGCAGACACACGCGCGACCCTGATGACATCATGCACTGCGTGCGCAGGAATGATGAAACGATTGAAGACTACATAACTCGTTTCAATCAGGAGTCTCTGGCAATCGGAGGTATCACTGAGCAACTCTTGCGCGTGGCCTTTATACAAGGCGCGCGCAGTGATCAACTCCGCCGAGCTCTCGTAAGCAGAGATGGCATGCCAACCACTTGGGCCAAACTAATGGAAGCATCGCGAGTCTTCGCGAGAAATGAAAAACAAATTGCCCAAGATAGGGCAAGAGAAAGAGCGCATCAAGCTGAGACACCGCGCAGCAACGAAAGGAGGGGCAAACAGAACTCTGTATGGTCCAGGTTGCAACCAACCAGTTTTTCTTCCGCAGAAAAGCAGGCGCAACCAAGCTCACCCCAGCCCCAAAAAGACGTTCGTAATCGCGGGGAGGGTGACAAGAGGGAAGGCGGCAGAGATCCTAACAGACCTCTGCCAAGAATATGGACTCCCCTCACTAAAACGCCTTCACAGGTGTTAAGCACTGAGAATGTCCAGTTCAAAAGCCCCAAGCCACTACACTACAAGGGACCATCAGACAGTGGCAAGTACTGTGAGTTTCACAAGTCCACAGGACACAACACTGATGCATGCCACCACTTGAAGGATGCAATTGAAAAAGATGTGAAATCAGGCAAGCTGGCTCACCTGGTAAAAAACTCAAGACCAGAAAATGAACAATCAGAAGGAGCCTCAGCCAGCAAAAAGTACAAAAGAATCTGTGTAGCCGAGGGAGGAAGGCAAGGGCAAATATCAAGAAAGAGAAGCGCGCAAATCCAAGGAGATTGGCGCGAGCAACAAGTTATCTTCCCAAGAATCAGGGGAGGCCCTTCCATCAGCAGTCCTCTTGTCATCACTACACACATTGCTCATTATGAAGTGTCAAAAGTCCTGGTGGACACTGGCAGCGAATCAGACATCATGTATGAGCAATGTTTCAGGAAACTGGATCCGGCAGACCAAGCAAGGCTTGAAATTGTGAATGCACCAATCTCTGGTGTTTCAAATGAAATCATTCATCCCCTAGGTCAAATACAATTTGAACTAACCATGGGGGATGAAAAACACAAGCGAACCGAAGTTGTCAACTTCTTGGTCTTGCCCACCACTTCATGCCACAATATGATCTTGGGTAGGGGAACGATTGCCCAATTCAACGCCATACCGTCGCCAGCGCACGGCGCGTTGGGGTTCCCAACACCAACAGGTGTAACTTTTGTATACCGAGATCATTTGTGTGCAGTGACAAGTACTCCGCGGGAAGGGAGAATGAAACTTCCAATGGCAGACAACGCGCCAGAGGAATGGATTCTCAACCCAAAATTCCCGGAGCAAACAATCACAATTGGCGCTACGATATCAGACGACACGAGGTTGAGAATGAAAAGATTGCTCACAGCATATATGTCGGTCTTCGCGTGGCAACACTCTGATATGACTGGGGTTCCGCTAGACCTGGCGCAACATTCTCTCAACACGTTCAAGTCTGTAGAGCCAATTGCTCAAAAGAAGAGAGTCATGGGGGATGAGAAGGCGAGGGCCATGAATGAGCAGGTTGAGGATCTATTGCGCGCAAACATCATCCGCCCGATACGATACCAGACATGGGTAGCCAATCCTGTGATGGTAAAGAAAAGTAACGGGTCGTGGAGGATGTGCATTGACTTCAAGGACCTCAACAAAGCGTGCCCAAAAGATTGTTACCCCCTCCCAAACATCGACGCAAAGGTGGACTCCGTGGCGCCATTCAAGCTCAAATGTTTCCTGGATGCCTACAAGGGCTATCACCAGATTCAAATGGCACCACAAGACGAGGACAAGACCGCCTTCAGAACCGACAAGGGTGTTTTTTGTTACACAAAAATGCCCTTTGGTTTGAAGAATGCGGGAGCCACCTACCAAAGACTTATGGATGCCGTTTTCAGCGAGCAAATTGGAAGAAACCTAGAAGTCTATGTGGATGATTTGGTGATCAAAAGCAAGGAGGAAAAACAAATGCTCAAAGACATCGAAGAAACCCTTGGGCGCCTAAAGGAAGTTAACATGAAGCTCAATCCGAGCAAATTCACTTTCGGCGTACAAGAGGGAAAATTTTTAGGTGTAATGGTCACCAAGGATGGTTTCAAGGTGAACCCAGAAAAGGTGGAGGCCATCCTTGACATGCCCTCGCCATCCACCATGAAAGAAGTCCAGAAGCTGAATGGTAGATTGGTATCAATCAACAGGTTCCTAGCGAACCATGCAAGCAAATCTACCCCATTTGTCAATACATTGAGAAACTGCTTAAAGAAAAGCCAGTTCAAATGGACTCCTGAGGCCGAGCAAGCTTTCAGTGAGATAAAAGAATGTTTGATAAATTTGCCCGCGCTCACAGCTCCACTTCCTGGTGAAACTTTGACATTGTACCTATCAGCAGGAGAGCGCGCCATCGGCGCAGTATTATTGGTGGATCGCAAGGGAATCCAAACGCCAATATACTATGTGAGTCGGGTGTTGACAGATCCTGAGACGCGCTACTCCATCATGGAAAAGTTAGTTTTGTCACTAACACACGCGTCGCGCAAGCTTCATATATATTTCAATGGTCATCCCATTGAAGTTCTGACTGGTTACAACATCCAGCAAGTCTTGCGGCGTCCCGCGCTCTCGGGAAGGCTGACAAAATGGGCGCTGGAATTAGGAGAGCACACGATCGCCTATAAGCCCCGTCCAGCAATAAAGGGACAAGTTTTAGCTGATTTCATTGCAGAAGTCCCAGAAGGAAAAATTGAAGAGGCTCAGCGCGAGGTAGACCCTCCGCGAGCCAATGATGAAGAAAATGTTTGGAGTTTGTTCACTGACGGAGCTTCAAACAACGAAGGGTCTGGCGCAGGCCTCAAGCTGGTGGATCCAGAGAATCATGAATATACTTACGCCATCAGGTTGGACTTCAAGAGCACCAACAATGAAGCTGAGTATGAAGCCTTGCTGGCTGGCCTGCGCATCGCGCACAAATTCGGAGTTAAAAAGCTAGAGGCCCATGTTGATTCATACTTGGTAGCAGCACAGGTCAATGGCCTTTATGATGCCAAGGAGAACACCATGCCTCTGTATCTAGAGCAGGCGAAAAAGCTCATCGAGCAATTTGACTGCTTCAGAATCATTCATATCCCGCGCAGCGAAAACAAGTCTGCTGACGCGCTGAGCAAGATGGCATCAACCAGCTTCGATCACTTTGGCAAAGATGTCAGGGTGGAAGTATTGAGCAACCCGTCGGTGGGAGCGAAGTCTGTCCTTGTAACTCATACAACCCCTTCATCATGGATAACTCCAGTAATGGAATTCTTGAAGGAGGGAAAAGTACCGGACGATCGCGCACAGGCGAGGAAGATAAGACACAAGTCGCAGAACTATGAACTGCTTGATGGTACACTATATCGACGCTCTTATCTTGGACCACTCATGAAATGCCTAGATGCTGAGGAAGCAAGCTATGTGATCAGAGAGATACACGAAGGAATCTGTGGAATACATGCTGGCCCGCGCATGGTGGTTGCCAAGGCAATGAGCGCAGGTTACTATTGGCCAGGCATGTACTTGGACGCTTTAAAAGAGATCAAAAAATGCAAAGCATGTCAGAGCTATGCGCCAAACACCATGCGGCCAAAGAACAACTTGATTCCGGTGACCTCCGCATGGCCTTTCCACAAATGTGCAATCGATATTGTGGGTCCCCTACCGCAAGCGCAAGGGCGAGTAAAATTTTTGGTAGTTGCAGTAGACTATTTTACAAAATGGGTTGAAGCCAAGCCACTAGCAAAAATCACAGCCGAAGCGATGAACCAGTTTATCTGGAGCCACATCATATGCCGTTTTGGCTTGCCCATGGAAATTGTGAGCGATAATGGCAAACAATTCACTGACAGGAAGATATCCAACTGGCTCAAGGAATTGCGCATCAACCAAATCTTCACTTCGGTATACCACCCTCAGGGGAATGGCCAAGTGGAGCGCGCGAATCAAAGCTTGTTAAATGGGCTGAAGAAAAGGTTGGAGGGAGAATCCCATTCTTGGGTCGAAGAGCTACCTAATGTCCTGTGGGCACACATGACATTAAGCAAAACCAGCAATGGCGAATCCCCGTTTAGCCTAACCTATGGAACGGAGGCTATGATTCCAGCAGAAATTGGATGCCCATCCCATAGAGTGCTCATGATGAACAAGATTGATAACGAGCGCGAAAGGAGGTTGGATCTCAACTTACTTGAAGGGCGCAGAGAGGCGGCTATCATCAGTGAAGCCAAGTACAAGAAAAAACTGGAAAAATATTACAATCAGCGCGTGAAAGAATGCCAATTCAAGAAGAATGATTTTGTCCTTCGAAACAATGAAGCTAGCCGCGCGATACCACCGGGAAAGATGTCCCCCAATTGGGAGGGACCTTATCAAGTCTCGGAAGAATTTGGAAAAGGCGCATACGCTTTAAAAGATTTGAATGGAAAGAAGATCCCGCGCGCATGGAACGCGGCACAGCTTAGAAAATGTTTCATGTAAAAATTGTCAAGTTTGTAATCAAGGCTTTTTAAGCCATTATGAATAATGATACGCGCTATCTTCTCTTAATGTGGATTATATTACCTTTTGCATACATGTTTCACACTTCCCTTTATTAATTTTGAGCAATATGACAACATAGTATTGACATCAAAACGAAATAAAACGAAGTAAAACATACATGCGCGAGCTTCAAGCTCAAACGCGTTAACGAGTCTTAACTCTAAAACGTCAGGGCCTTAGCCCAATAATATGAGCCTTAGCTCAGGGCCTTAGCCCAATAATGTGAGCCTTAGCTCAAATCACTCACAACATCCATCCTACATACTGCGCAGCCTGACCATAAAAATACCTAAGTACAACTAAGGCAAAGCAAATGCCAAAACATAGTTGTTAAGGTCTCAGGTCGAGGTCGCGCATGAAATTGTAATGGATATCAGAGTAACACATATTGACACGTAAAGGCTAAAAAACTCATAATTCCCTATAAAAAATGCGCGATAACGTCGCGCAAAAGAGGAATAATGAAAACGCCAAGGCACGTGTCAACATAATCAAGATATGGCAAAATCACTTACAACATGACAAGGATTAAGTATAAAAATTTCTTTACAACCTTGTTCTTATTTCAACGTGCAAGCATATCTTATATTCAACAAGCAAACATGCAATATAAAGAGATGAATGGGGAATGCGCAAGATGCGAAGAAGGGAAAAACAAAATTTCATTCCAAAGCATTGAAATTTACAAGTTTACAAGATGATGAGATACAAACTACAAATAAAAATAAAAAACATGAAGGGCTTCTCAAGTCTCCACGTCGACGTCAGCCTCTTCATAGTCCTCATCACCGCCCTCAGCACCTGGCGCAGCCCGCTCCTCGTCATCTCCAAACTGACCATAGTCAAGTTGTTCGTCCTGAATGGATTCTTCTATCACAATAGTGTCAGGAGCGGATCCTTTGGCCACGCCAGAGCCGCTAGCAGGGGCAGCATGCCCCGCGCCATCATCGCCGCCACCAGCCCCTTCGCACTCGTCAAGTAATTTCTTTAGCGCGACGAGATTGGGCTGGTCAGCAAGCGCGGATATCTGCAAATCATAAGGAAAAATATGAGTACAAAAAGACTTGGAAAATAAGTCAAGGTAATCTCATTAAGGTTAAAATACCTGCGCAAGGATGGGAATGGGAGTATTCAAATACTTCTCCCCCATCTGGGCCATGTCCGCGCAGGCAACGTCGCTCTGATAAGGGTAGTCGGATGGGTTCTTCTTCAGCATGCCATATTCATAGCCATCCTTAAACCCTTCAACTCGACCCACCAAGCGCGCGGGAGCGTTGCAATCCATCACAAGGGCCTGAAACTCGTCTGAGTATTTCATCGCGTAAGCGCAACGAGTCACACCCTGTGAGATTAGCCATTGGCGATCCTGCGCGAGGGAAGCAACAGACGTCTCAAGAGCAGGAATCTGAGAGTTTAACAACTCAACAGTTTCCTTAGTCTGTTTCAGCTCCTCTTTGTCGGACGCTGCTGCCGCCAGGGCTTCTTCCTTTTCCGCTCGCGCAAGCTCGAGTGCTTCCTGGCTAGACGTTGCCGTCGCCAAGGCTTCATCTTTCTCGGCCTGCGCGGCCGCCAGCTCCTTCTTCAGGCGCGCAACCTCGCTCTCCAGTGATGATTTGTCAGTTATAGACTGGACGAGAGCTTGGTCACGTGCCTCAGCATCAAGCTCCAAGTCGCGCACTCTACGCGCGTACTTGGCAGAGTCCGCCTCGGCCGCCTGTAGCTTCTCCCGCGCAGCCTGCAGCTCATGACCGCGCTTCACGAAGGCGGTGTTCGCACTTGCTCTGTTCTCACTGAGCTCTGCTTGCAGCTTCTCAGCTCTCTCTCGAGCATCAGAAAGATGCCAAGCAGACACTTTAGCCTCTTGCTTGGCTTCCGCAAGAGCATCACGTACCTTCACGTAATCATAGCGAAGCTCTTGGGAGGCAGCAAAGAAAGCCGACCCAGCAAACAGATGATCGTTGAGCAAGTCATCGCGAGCGCGGCCCTCCTGAAACCTCCTTTCAGCTGGAGGCACAGAATGAGCCCAGAAGTCCTCACACACACCCATGAACTGAAATGAGCTGTCCTCAGTAATGTTCCATCTCGGGCGGTAAATGTGATCGGCTTCCTGCAAACACAAAGTAATGATCTAAGTCATCAAAACACTAATATGGAAGTCCGCGCAGCGGAGCAAAAACGAACTTATACCTGCGGGGATGAAGCAGAAAAGTCAGCGCCAGGCCCACTAGAAGACGGCGCCGCGAAGCCTCGTGGCGCGACAGGGCTGGCGCGGCCGCTGTCGGGACCTTCAGCTTGAACCTCCTCATCCTCCTCTGAAACAGGCCTTTTCTCCTGCGACCGAGAACCAAAATCAGTCTCGCGAGGAGGGCTGCGCGCAGGAGGAGGTGAGGGAGGTCTCGACGCCGCCAGATCGGCGCGTAAAACGGCCTCCTGCTCCTTAGTAATCCCGATGAGGGGAGATTCACCGCTTGCAGGAGCAGGAGCAGAACCAACGGCGCTGGCACCGGCGCCAGGAGTGCCGCCAGCAGCTTGTACGCCAGCAATGACTCCTACGAAAAAATCAACAAAAAGAAATGGTTCATGACTTGATCTAAAAGAAAAAAGTCAGAAAATAAAAGCACAATACGTACCTTGGCGCAACTCCGTTCGCGAGGCAAACATCGCCATGAAGTCCATTCTACCCTTTTTCGAGGGTAAAACAGGGGACTTCGAAGCGACCTCCGGCGCAGCCTCGGCATCTTGTTGCGCTTGAGGTTGGTCCACCAAGGTCGCCGGCTCTACAAGCATTTGAGAGAGCAAAGATTCATTAGTAATTCTGTCAGAATCGCGCTCATAGAACCATAAAAGATAACCAAAGGACAAGCAAAGTATACCTGTCGAAGGCGCAACGCCGCTTCCCTTTTCCACCGCGCGAAGGGAGGAGGTAGTGGCACCATACCTCGTGTGGACAGGAGGTCTGCCCACTTTTTGAGGCAGGGAGGACAAGGGAAACTTGGAGGGAAACTCCTGGGTTTTCTTAAATCCCCTAGCCTGAGTAGGAGGATCCTGAACAACAGGGGCATCATCTTTCTTCTGTTTCTTACTGGCCCCTGCGCCAGTTTTCCCTTTAGCCTTACGCTTTAGCTGGGGCGCCTCCTCCTCCTCCTCTTCCGCGAGCTCCAGCTCGTAGTTCTCAAGCGCGTCTACATTACACGCAACAGAAAGGTTAGCCAAATCTGGTATTATAAAGGCATAAGCATAAGTACAAAGGCTTACCAGGCGCATCGCTGTCAAAGAGAAATCCCAGATCAACAGGGATGAACATGTCATCAAAGCGATCGGGGAAGCCAACCTCCCCAGCGCCCAGCGCGACGGAGCCACCCTCCATATGCTCATCATAGGCGGCGTGGACATACTCCTTGCTGACTGCACAAAACAAGTCAAATGATATCAGCAAAACGAATTATATTCGCGCAGAAGTAAGGAAATGAGAATAACTTACACAAGCCGTCAACTTGGATAACGGGCTCAGTCGCGCTGTCGGCCCACCTCCTGCTCATACCAACCCCCACTAGCGCCTCCTCGCAAATGTTCTTGGCGGGGGATGGTTCGGCAGTCAACTTTTTAACCCAGGCGCCAGTTGGGTTCTTGAAGACGCCCACATCCGCAGGCGCAGAAGATATCGCGCGCATGGTCATGCGGATGGGGATCACAGCAGCCCTGATATAAAAAATCTCTCAGACCAGTCATGAAGGCTCTTAAATGAAACAGTGCAGCACTTGACCTTCTGACTGCGAGGAATAAATGAGAACCAAGAATCTTGGATCTTGGGCTTATAAAAAAACTGAAAGCGCCGAGGGGTGGGCTTCTCGCGCTGAGATTTGCACATGAACTCAAAATGAGTCATGCGCACGAGTCCAAACGGATGGACTTGGGATATATGAATCCCATAAAACCTAAGCACCGCACCCACAAACCTTGTCATCGGGAGACGAAGGTTGCATTGGGTGAAAAAATGGCAATAGAGGGATATATAGCCGGTAGGCGGGTCCGCCGCCGTTTGCCCGGCCGCCGGCAGCATGCAGCCATACTCAGGGAGAAAACCCTGAGAGGCGATAAGGCTGTCAAAATCGGCCTGCCTCAGTTTGCAGGGGATCTCATCCCACTTCTTCACTGCCTTGGTCCTCCCTACCTCCTCCGATGAGGCCTCAGCAGCCCTCTTCCCCTTGCCGGTCTTCTTCAACGTAGACATTACTAACGATTTAACACGGCGATGGATAGGGGAGATTGTGTTGTCTGAGCTATCAGACATACAACTGTAAAAACGGACAAGGATGATCTGAAGAACAGAGATCTGGAAGCAGAAGACAGCTAATCGGAATAGAATGAAAGAAAGGAAAGCTTCGAATAAACAACAAAGAAGATGAAGAATAAAAACTCTAAGGGCTTGCTTTTATAGGCACAGGAGAGAGAAATTTTGGTACTGATCGGACTTCACGCGCCCCCACTCGCAGGTGTAAGCCAACGCGAGCGCGACACGTGTCCCTGAAACTGTGTGAGGGGACACGAAAAGAAACGATACAGTAGCTGCCAGAGTTCACGCGCCACCACTCGCAGGTACGGACCAACGCGAGCGCGACACGTGTTCCTGACACTATATGAGGGGACATGAAAGGCAACTGTAGCACCTCGAGCACACGAAAGGTCTGACACGTCTCCATCACAAACGCATGTCAGCAACAACCAACCACGTACAGGGACGATTCGTTTGCAACAAAAAGGATAGAATTTCGCGCATCGATGAGTAATAAGAAGAAAAAGACAAACCCCTACTAAAAGAGCAAACTGTTAAGTCTAATATCTATCTTGCCTCGCTCGCGCGAGACAAGACACACATTAGACTGGGGGGGCTTGAAGAGGTATGTACCCGCCTCAACACCGAGCGAGGCGGGTCAACCCACAAGATATAGACAAGAGGCTTGAAATCAAGACATTATGAAGGCACAAAGCCAAAACCTATGCGCATGGCGCATATCACATATGCTCACGCATATCACATATGCTCATGCATCACATGCTCAGGCATCACATGCTCAGGCACCACAGATGCTCAGGCATCACATATGCTCACGCATCACATATGCTCACGCATCACATATGCTCACGCATATCACATATGCGCGTGGCGCATCCGCGCGTGGCGCATATCACATGCTCGTGCATATCACATTTGCGCATGAAACATCTGCGCGTGAGAATAAAGAGAAGACCTCGCGCATCCTCAGGATAGGCGCATATCACACATGCACATAATCAACCTCGTCCTTATCCAAATCAGGATTAGGGCAACCTTGATTGTGCACGTCAGACAACCTTCCAGAAGGTATCTTTTTAAGGAATAAGAATATGCTGATGTTGACAGCTGCCAATGAAAGGTGGACAACTCAGCAAAACCCATGTGCTACCACGTGATTATAACCAATGAAAAAGCACCAGGTGTCCCAAGGACACGTGGCGCAAAGCAATTGGAGGAGGCCAACAAGGCCCTAATTAGGTCTGAGCCCAATCATGGGAAACCCTAGCACTATAAATACCACATCAACTCCACAAGGAGAGGACATCCAATTACAGAGTATTCAGCTATATTAAGCAATACACTCCAAATTCCTTACTCTCATATTATTATCTTCTCCTACAAACACTTATTCTCACACCGGAGGGTTACCCCAAAGAGGACCCCTCTGTCCCTTTCTGAGGGGTAAGTTTACGGTGCTGTTCATTTTGTAGGTGGAAGAATCCAGATCCCAGAGAACCATCGGTGAAATAGCATAATCACACCCGAGGAAAGTAGATCGTCTACCAGTGAGTCGATCCACGTTTCTTCAGATAACAAACTAAAAGTTCAAAACATTAGAATTTCACCACTGTATCCACCAGGGGCGGACCTAGTACTATTGTACAAGGTCGGCCGACCCCTGTGAAATTTTTGTTTTCTGTACTATATATATGTTAAAATCCTAACCGACCCCTAAGAATTTTTCACACCGACCCCGTAACTATTTGAACTAAAGAAGGAAGAACAAGATAACATATAAGAACTATTTTTTCCGGTAACTTGAGATAGGTTTTACTTGCAGTGCTACGGTTGTATTTGTTTTTGAAGAAGATCGAGCGCACGTTAATCGAAAAAGACAGATAGGACATCTAGGTTTTCTTATTTTATTGGTCTAGTAAGTTAAAAACAATGGTGGATATAGTCAAAATACACACATGCAAAGTGGCAGAGAGTAAATTAATTTCCTTTCTGTTTTCCCATTTTATCAATTTGTTTCATTACAATGCAGTAACTTTTTTTATTGATTTAATCCCTCTATTAAAATGTTAAATAATCATATTTATAATTTTATAAGATTTAAAGTTTTATATTTTATTTTAACTTTTTGTTCTATACAAATTTCTGAGCCCTGATAAATATGTATAGCTTAATAGTATTTTACATCTTGTATAAATGCTAAAAGAACTTGAATTAGAGATTTAGACCATATGAAATCCTTTTATACTTATTAATTCAAGGACAATAAATTATTTCGCTATTCATATTTTATCCCATACGTAAATTGGTGCAATTTTACGCCTCGGCTTGAAGCCATGGTGTGTCGGTGCACCTCGTGACTGATGTAATTGTGTTATGTTTTATTTATAATTTAATTTGGTTTTTATGTGACCTGACCCGGCCGACCCAACCAACATCAACGGAACGGAAAATTTTAATATATAACGATATGCAATCGATTCCCCAAACTTTCGACCCCTGTACAAAAAATTTCTGGGTCCACCACTGGTACCCACTCTAATTAATTTAACTTCTTTGATCTTGAATTCACGCATGAAAAGCTAATGGTTTTTATGTCCTCCATGATCTTGATAATCGATATCAACAAGGCCGTCTCCAAGAATTTAAATACCCCGGCCAAACCAAAATAAAAAGGCCTGCAGACCCTAATAAGTAACGAAATATATAAGCTATTTTTTTCAAACAACAATTAGCATTAATTATTTATGGAAAATTGGAAATAGATAATCCAAATTTTTGTGTATTAGCCGATAATCTCACATTTAAAAATCACTACGAACGTTCCAACTTTTCATCTATTTTTGTTAGGGCTGTCAATTTATGACACGGACCTGTTAACACGACACGACACGACACGGGTTTTAACAAGTTTGGGTTTGAGCTTAACAGGTTTCGTGTCTTAAATAGGTCAACCTGTTTAAGACATGTTTAAATTCGTGTCTTAACGGGTTAAAGACCTGTTAACCTGCTAGTAGCCTGTGTTATACAAACACACACACACACACTCCTAAAGTCCTAAACCTAAAGTCATATTTACATACAACATTTCACTCATGCCCGTCAAAACCGGATATTACATTTTTGATGGATGTTATGATTTTTTTCTATGATTTTTTGTTTCAAGTATGTTATAGATTTGTGGTTTTTTGCTTCAAGTATGCTATTAATTTGTGGTTTTTTGTTTCAAATATGTCATGCATTATGTATTAATTAAGACTTTTATGCTCATTTTAAAAATTTTTGTTTCATTGCACATGCATTATTGATTGTCTTTAAACAGGTCCATTAATAGGTCTAACAGGTTAACCTGTTACTAAACAGGTTCGTGTTCATGTTTGAAAAAAATGACACGATTAGTTATCGTGTCGTGTTCGTGTTTAGTATCACAGGTCATCGTGTTTTATCGTGTCATGTGTTATCGTGTCGTGTCCGACATGTTATGACAGCCCTAATTTTTGTCTCAATGGACCTTTGTTAAAAAACACTTAACGTTGTTAATTTTTTTTCTAAGTTTCAAACCAATGTTTTAGGGCTTTTGATCGGAAGAAGGATATGAGCCGACTGATGTAAAACTTATCTTGAAACGGTGATTCATCTGATTTAATTTTTGTTAATTGGAAATTCAAGCACCCGAATTGAAACACGGTTTCGTCGTTAGATCACTGTTTCGAGATAAGTTTTACATTAGTCGACTCGTATCCTTCTTCAAATTAAAAGTTCTAAAACATCGGTTTGAAACTCGGAAAAAAACTTAATGACATTAAGTGTTTTTTAATGGATGTTCATCGAGACAAAAATAGTTGAAAGGTTGGACTATTGGTAGTGACTTTAAATTTGATATTATTATCAGCCAATACACAAAATGTTGGGTAATTAGTTTCAAATTTGCCATTATTTATTTAGTTTTTAAATTTAGCTTGGGCCAAATAGATTAGATGGATTATGGATAAAAAAATGTTTGGGTCCAAAATATTTAATATGATTAAGATCCATACATGTTTTATAATATTTTTTAAATATATATATAAAAAATTTGGCCCCTAAAATTTATGTGCCTCGGCCTACCCAAGGGCCGGCCATGGATATCAATGTGCTTTCAAATTCCTTTTAGGCTAATGCTACGGTTAACAAAATTGAGACAGACCATTATATTACATATTATATATCTATAATAAGAAAACAAAGAACGGTGAGAGCTTGCACCAAACCACTATAATATAAGCTGCCAAACTGAGTTTGCAGCCGGGCAAGACATAAGAAGATGTTCTCGGGATTCCTGAGCAGCCGGACAAAAGGCGCAGACATTCGAGTGAGCCTAATTATTACTTCTCGCCAAAGCGACTTGGGTTGAGATTCTTTCCATATTTGCTCTCTAGCAAAAAAGACGTCTACCTTTATTGAAATCCAATTGTTCCAATGGAACACAAAATTATTATCAATGGCGGGCACCTCATCAATCTTCTCTCGAAATGATCTAATTTTAAATGTACCTTCTTTCTCTTCGATCCAACTAATCTCAAAAATAGAAGCACGTAGCGCATTTCTAGTCGCAAAAAACACCAAACTATTTACTTATATCTCACTTCTTTACAAGTGAAGAATATTCACATTTGTTACCCCGTCACATCCTGTACCTACGAACATCAACGTAAGCCATATTTTATTTCACTTCGAGGTTTCTTTCATGTATACAAAGACCGATTTGAAAAAACATGGTGGTTGTGGGAGTTGAGACAAAGTTTAAGGGTTTATGGCTGGCTTAGGCGTCAAAATATAAAGATATGCAACTGAATGTGTTTTTCATTTACAATACAAGTATATAATACAAATACAAATACAATGCCACAAAGTAAGAATTGATTTACAGTAAACAAGGAAATAAGTAATGATAAAATTATATCTAAAATAACAATTTCATTTGATCATCTAATCGGTTGACAGGAAACTGGGTTGTTCGTTAATGCAACATGTTTCTACTTGTTATGTCTAGCTGCAACAACTGTTGGTTCAGGCGGTATTTCGTTCCAACCATCCGAAAGAAGACAAGAGTAAAGAAAATCTACAAAATCACTAAGAAGAAAAAAACTTCAATAATAGTCAAATAGCGGAATAAAAAGTTGTAAGTGTAAGAATAAATATATGGATATATATATTTATGTATGGCCATCATTATCATTTATATAATAATAGATCAAAATAATTAAATTATACCTTATTATTATATTAGCTAGGTAATTGTTAATGGACCATATTACCATTATTTGCTAATCAAGGGTTTCCCTTTGGGTGCATATAAATACATGGAAGAGATTAATTAACATCATAAGAAAAACCTAACTCTCACATTAAGTAATTCGTGACCCCTATATCTCTTCATAATTCGGTTTCCTCAAGAACCCTAATCCCCATCACTAATATACATCCTAAAGGGGAACTCGACCAAGCTGACAATCATGTCGTCTACATCCTTCTTCGGACGGTTACTACTTCCCCTACTGTAACAAGTATGTTTTACTTATGGGTTTATCATAACATTCATGTTTTTTATTACATACGTGAAGAACTGATCAACATGTGGTATCAGAGCCAGGTTGATTAATCAGTTCTTTATGTTTTCCCTAAATCTGGATCTAAACCGGAAAACATGAAACTAAAATCTGATAAACCCGAATTCTGTTTTCTTATTTTATTGTCATTAAATTCTTATAACTTATTGAAATCTGGTTATATATAAACTGTTTAAAAACAATGTTATAACCAATTTCACATTAAAAACCTATTAAAAACTGTATGGTTTTTCGGTGGTATTCTTCGTGTTCATAATGAGTTTTTCAAAAAATATTACATATTTTGGTTAAAATTTGGATTATGATTGTGTTTTTCTTAAAATAATTAAATAAATAAATCTTCAAAGATTTTAAATTTTGAATAATTATGGAATCTATAAATTTCAAAATTAAAACGAAATCTTGAAGATAAAATTAATCTCTAAAGAATTTGAACCAAAATATGTTTACCCTAAATAATTTTGATTTGGGTACCACTGAAATCTTGGTTAAAACCGAGAACTCATAATTTCTGATATCTCATTAAAACCAAAAACCCAAATAAACCGAAAACTCATGTGTTAACAGAGAACTCATAATTTCCGAGATCTCATAAAACCGAAAACACAATAAAACCGAAAACTCATGTGTTAACAGAGAACTCATAATTTCCGAGATCTCATAAAACCGAAAACACAATAAAAACCGAAAACTCATGTGTTAACAGAGAACTCATAATTTCTGAGATATCATAAAACCGAAAACACAATAAAAACCGAAAACTCAAGTGTTAACAGAGAACTCATAATTTCCGAGATCTCATAAAACCGAAAACACGAAAAATGTTTTGTAAGACACTTAAAATATAAAAGTATATTGATTAATTTTACAAAACATAGAAAGGCTTAAACTTGAATAAATTGTTGATGTAAACTTCTGCCCAAAGATGATGCATTACATCGAACATATCATTCAAGTCTTAATACAAGCCATGTTAGTTTTGCTTAACATGATTTAAATATATCGCTTCTGTCCAAAGGTGATGAGTTACATTTAAATAAAGCAAAACTAACTCGTGCATAATTAAAATGGTTGTCTCACTTCTGTCCAAAGGTGATGTATTACAATTGTTTTGCACATATACTTAAATAAATTTTAATTCTGCCCAAAGGTGATTTATTTTTTATTTAAGTAGAACTTTAATTTAAGTTGTCTATTAGTTTGATGTTAATAATAGACATATCACATCTTCAATAAAATATAATGATCCTCACAATTAATGATCCTTCATTAATCTAATGATCATTTAAATTAATCTATCTTACTTTAATATCCCATTACATTACTTACTATAATTTTCTTCCTAGAAATTACTCTCATTCAAATCATCCACTCTAATTTCAAACCCAATATGTTTGCTTCATAAAGAGTTTCATTAATTTTTAGCTCTTCTCATTTTTTATTATTCCTCAAGACATGACCATCCAATTGCTTCTTCTTATAATAGTAATAAAGAAGAAACCTAGAGCATGATAAATGAGATGAGTCAAACATAATGTCTCTTATGATAATTAATAAACTCATGCTATCAAATAGAGTTATTCTAGATTTAGTTTTCTCTAAAACTAATCTAATATCTAGAAAATAATCAAAAAAACTCCTAAGATGCATGCATTTCTTCTAAATTCTAACTATAAGGTTAAATGGCATTATTGAATACATCATAATGTACAATATCATTACATGACCCATAAAATTAAGGGCTTACACATGAAAATAAGTATAATTTTTCTAGTACATTATACACTAAATTTTTCAATAGTATAATTTGATGCCTTAAGAATCAACTATAACACTCAGAAGTACCAAAGGAAAATGAGTGTGTTGATCAGCAACATATGTACAAGAAAAGAAATATCTAGTACTGGAAAATAAGATGTTATTCCACTCACTACCACTAAAACCTAAAAGAGGATAATTCTAAGGTTCATAGACAAATACAAGTATAACTTCTAGTTTTAAGTTCTTTAAAGAGAAGGCTCACTGCAAATATATGTCATTATACTAGACATAAGCAACGTGATTTTCCATAATTTAAAAGAACTTTTAGCTAAAATCAATAGTTATATATTCATGATATTTAAGTCTACTAATTCTATATTCCAATTAACACATAATAGGTTGATTCTAGTTCTTTATATGTTTTCTTACCAAAAATCAACAAATAACTAACATGAGTGTTGGTAAAAAAAATTAAATGTTCAAGTTATCATAAACCATAATAAACTGTTCTAGTTATGCTTTAGGATACCTTATAAATTCTGGTGTTTAATCAGAATTTAGTATCAATACTTAAGCTGCGTTATGACAGTTGTGAGGTTTGCATAGCCAACATAAAGTCACTCTTACATTAAATTCTCATCTTACTTGTTATCAATATCTGGATAGAAACATTTATAAGATAGAACTAGATGATACTATATACTTTCACAACTCTTGTTATCAATTTTTTTAACAAAAGACAAATGAGACCTATAAATGCCATCCATTAAAATCAAAACTTCATGAGAAATCATGACATGGTTGATGAGGATGATTTTTCATATATCTCATTCTAAGTGATTTTAAAATCATGTGTTGGATGCCATAAAAATCACTAGGCTTAAGGAATAAGTATGGGTCCACCCAAAGTTATATTTCACTGACATTAATGGAACTTATTTCAAATGGAATATTCAGACATAAGTTATAATTTTACGACTATTTACTTGTATCTAATCTGACTTCTATGGTCCACGGTCTTAAAGAGATCCATTCATATATAACTAACATGCTTTCTTCTAAATATGTCCCTAAGTTTCATATCGACGTTAAGGAAATCAAACCAAGTCTAGTATATTAATGAAATGTTCCTACGTCACGTACATCATTGAAACTTCTCTTGTAGCTTTCAAAGAGATTCGAAGATCAGTGGGAGCATTAAGTATCTTAATCATAACTTGTAAGATTTGCAAGATGTGGGGGTGAAAAATTGATATTAACTCAATTACACCTCTTGTATAAGATATTGCTCCAACACAAAATTGTTTTATCATAACTTATTTCCTTAGAATTCAACAATACTCTTACAAAAGTTTCATTGGTACTTAAATATGGGCATAATCAGATTTCTTATCATAACTAAAGTAATCCTCAAAATAAGAGAAACTACAATGACTAGTTTCTCCATTAGAATCTACTGGTATTTAAATATTGACCCTAAGCATGCCAATTTCCTAAAGGTTTCTAAGGTCAGTGGGAGCAGTAAAAGTCCTTAAAATGACTTATCATAAGTACAAGAGGCGGGGGGGGGGGGGGGGGGGAAAGAGTCATTAAATTTTACTCCAAATTTAACTCCGATTACACCTCTTGTACACTATACTGCACCAACTCTTATACACTTAGAATCCTGAAAATGATAGCAACCTAAACAAGAGCTAATCCATAAAAACCGAAACTTCTAATAAACCAAATAATTAACTCAGGAGGTCATCTAGGTTTTAAAAACCTACTAACTTTGATGATTATATAACCTCCTTAACTAAAGTTGAAATGGATGATGAAAAGTTTACTGATCCTACATCTTCTAATTAAACCATTAATATCAATCAATCTTCTAAATGAAATAAAACTATCATTAGCAATCTAAATTAAATTCTATAAGTCAGAATAACGTTTGGGATTTGGTTGAATCACCTAAGAGCGTTCATAACTAAACTAAATCCTAAGACAAACGTAAGGCACTAAGAAGCATGATTGATTATTAAAGGTTATATTCAAGAGGGAATAAATCATCAAAGAATCTTTCCCATATTACAAAAGATTTCTTTGAGGATCATCATTGTTGTTCAAGTAGCTTATAATATTTAATAGCTACATTACATGAACATTTAAACAACTTTTCCTAACAACTGGCTTGCATATTTACATGTTCATAAAGCAACTTGAAGTTCTAAACTGAAGGTCAAAGAACACTTAGTCTGTAAGTCAATATATTCCATTTATGGGTTAATGCAAACATTAGAAATGTGATGAAACATTTATACAATAATTTTCATCAACAACTAAATGGATCAATGTACCTACCTCAAAATAAGTGGGAGCAACTAAAAACAAACTTGTCCTTATATAGATGACATTCTTTTGACAAACATATGTTACATAAGTCTAAGTATTGTTTGTACATACTTTGATATGATAAATCTCTTACGTGATAAATATCATAACATACTGAGATAGACTCGAAAGGACATTATTTTTGTTCTATAAGCATTAACTTAAAAGGGTCCTTGTACATGTAACACGCAATAACGCTCTCCTTTAGAGGATAATAGGATCACTGAGATTATTTCCTTGTGCTTCATTAAGTAGAAGCCTTATATAGGTACAAGTCTATACTCGTTCAGATATTACTCAAATTGCAACACACTAGATATGTCTAGATTAACGCGAAGCATCTAAAAGAGTATTGAAATATCTTTAAAGGAAACGAGAGACTATAATTTAAGAGAATAAGTGAGAATTCAAGCCGGTTGATTACTATAAACTTCGTCATATTCAAAAATAAGAAAATGTAATTTTCGGGATATATTCTTATGTCAGAAGATAATCTATCTTATGGAGGAGCCATAATGAACTGATAACAACAATCTAAATTTTAACGACATAATATGTTGATTAAATCTCAACGCAATTGTCAATAAATGTTGTTGAAATTTATCATTGGACTCATAAGTTTATTAACTCCATATAAATTATATATTGAAGACTTATTGTGATAAAGTCAGCTACCATGTTTTCTCAAACAGTAACAGTTCAAGAGGTGATGCATTAAATTTCGATATGAAATAAATTATTCGTTTATGAACGAAAAATTCTCATATCGAATACATTTATGATATGCTTAAGGATCCTATAACTAAAGGTCTATTACCCGTAAGTCTTATGAAAGCGCTTATAATAAAGACGGGATTATTTATGACCATGTATAATAGTATATCGTTATAATAATGACTAATTTTAATTGACTAATTATTAATTTTCCTCGCCAGTTTTGATTTTGTATGTCTCTTAATATGTTCTGCATGCCTAATGACATATAGACAAATTAGTATACAAATCAAATATTCTAAAGGGCTTACTTGAAAATTTTGATCATAACTACTTAGGTTTTAAACAAGGACTGCAGTATGATTAATGGGGGTCTTGAGCTGATGTTCAATTCAATGATTGTATTTCTCTGCTCCAGTTTGAGTTTAAAGCTAAAATGAGTGTTAAAATCTGCAGACTAATCTAACACTCATAATAAATGATTATTCGGCCAAGTGGGAGAATGTAAGAATAAATATATGGATATATATATATATATTTATGTATGGCCATCATTATCATTTATATAATAATAGATCAAAATAATTAAATTATACCTTATTATTATATTAGCTAGGTAACTGTTGATGGACCATATTACCATTACTTGCTAATCAAGGGTTTCCCCTTGGGTGTATATAAATACATGGAAGAGATTAATTAACATCATAAGAAAAACATAACTCTCACATTAAGTAATTCGTGACCCCTATATCTCTTCATAATTCGGTTTCCTCAAGAACCCTAATCCCCATCACTAATATACATCCTAAAGGGGAACTCGATCAAGCTGACAATCATGTCGTCTACATCCTTCTTCGAACGGTTACTACTTCCCCTACTGTAACAGATATGTTTTACTTATGGGTTTATCATAACATTCATGTTTTTTATTACATACGTGAAGAACTAATCAACAGTAAGAGTTTACAAAATCACAAAGGAAAATGCCGAAGTTCGTGATTCTTACTGAGTCGAGCGAGTCAGTTAACTCAACCAGGGATTGACTTTTTGGTCAACCTTCGACACGCATCGTTCCCGAAGTGATTGCAGTTCCTATAATTGATATTGTAACTACTCCCAGGATACTCTTTTGCCATCTTTTTAATGAATTCTTTGACATTCTTTTTCACTCAATTATTTTCTTCCTATTAAAATCGATTTTCTTGCATGTAAACCTTGAAAATGTGTTGGTTCTAGTTTAACAATCCCGTAAACTGGCCAAAATTAAAAAGTTATAAATTTGTAAAGGCGTATCATGACAACCAAATTACTGTCCATATATAATTAGATTTTTGGTTGACATATCTAGCCCATAAAAACAGGTTGTGTTCAGTTTTACATGTTTAATTAAACGGGTCATGATTGTGTTGACCTGTTTAACTTGTATAGTTAGACGGATCGACCCGCCAACATATTCAATTAAACAGACCGACCTAAAACCCATTTATGACAAGTTAACTGTTAACTGATCATTCTATGTCAAAAGAAAGTCAACATTTGACTTTTAGAGTGTCAAACTAGTTGGTTTAACATTTTAACCATCAAAATGAACGAGAATTAAATTGTTATAATACTAACATTATCAAAGATTATAAACCTTAAACGTGAACATCAACTCTGCATAATATTAGCAACTCCAACCAACAATACAACAAATATTTAAAACAAAAAATAGTAAAAAGAAAAATGAAAAATCAAACCTTCAACACCAGAGTGATAGAATCCAAGACCGAACCAATACGAGTATTGATTAATTGGCTTAAGATCATACAAGTTTATATACACCAGAGTCCCTGACTTCTTTTTCTTGTGAATCATCCCACACAACATCTTTCAATACTGTAAAAGAAAAAATAAACGAAGATGAACACGTGAGATTTACGTGGCTAGGTAGGCTTGCCTACATCCACGTGCTGCAACAAAGATATTTTCATTATTGTTTGCTGTCTTACTCGTGAGGAATTACAAAAGGTTAGATATAAATAAATACAAGATTAGGGGTTTCTACTTGTGCACCAAGAAAACTAATATCGGGCTATAGTTAAATAAAACGGGCCAGACCTGTCAACTAGTCTTTAATTTAATTAATCTGCCATTGAAATATCTTCTAAACCGGACCTAATTAAGCCTCCACAAACCTAACAAAAGTATGTATTATATCTACATTTTAATGACGTATACGAAGTCTTATATATTGCTAAATGCACCAAGAAAACTAATATCGGGCTATAGTTAAATAAAACGGGCCAGACCTGTCAACTAGTCTTTAATTTAATTAATCTGCCATTGAAATATCTTCTAAACCGGGCCTAATTAAGCCTCCATAAACCCAACAAAAGTATGTATTATATCTACATTTTGATGACGTATACGAAGTCTTATATATTGCTACAATATTTTTACAATTTTAGTTAAGTGAATGAAATTTTAGTTAAGCGAATGATATAACTCGGCTGTTAAGTGAATGATATAACTCGGTCGGGCCATGCGTTACATCTTGATTGAAATTAATTTGCAGCTTATAGTGGTTTGGTGCAAACTCCAGCCAAGTTTGTGTATGCTATTAATTTGTGTTTTGCAGCAGTACTAACTAAAGTTAGTTATTTAATAACAATGACTAATTTGTTATAGCAAAGTAAATAAACATGATTGAACTATGTTGTTTTATCATATATTTAAAACTAATTAAAAAACTTTAATGTATTGACAAGGCATACACATTAGACCACACGTAGTGGCAGCGTTTTCCTTTCAAAACGAGACCACAACGAAGAGCACAACCCCCCCCCCCCCCCCCCCTGTTTTCATGTTCGTTTTGGCTTGGTTCGTTGTGTAGACCACGAAAGTGGGGTGGGGGGGAAGGCTATCCGCTATCCAATCAATGCTTTTTCAATTTTAATTTATATTAGAAAATTAAAAAACTAATAATTGTGTAATGATTGAAAGGGGGTTACGAGTCATTTTACCACTCCACCACATTTTGCAAAATTAATCATTGCTAACTGGGACGCCATGTGTCCACAACCCCTTTTTGTGCTTAGTTATCATTGCACGTTGTCTTAAAAGCAAAAAGTAGTTTACTGTGAGCCTATTTTCTTGAAGAATATTCTCTTTCCTGTTTCATAAACTATGGCAATATATTGTTAACATCATAACTAATCACAAAAATAGATACATGTAACACTTTTCTAGTCACGTAAAACACCAAAATATTTAGGTATATCTCATTTCTTTACAAATGATAAATATTCACAGTTGTAACCCATCACATTCCGTTCCTACGAACATCAACGTAAGCCATTAACATGCCATAATTTATTTCACTTCACGTATACAATGACCGATCTAGCAAAAAATGGTGATTGTGGGCGTTGAGACAAAGTTTAAGGTTTAGAGCTTAGTGTTGAAAATGTTTCTACTTGTTATGTCTAGCTGCAGCAACTGCTGGTCTAGGCGGTATTTCGTTCCAACCATCGGGAAGAAGACAAGAGTAAAGAAAATCTACAAAATCGCAAAACAAAGAAAACGTCAATAGCATTCAAATAGCGGTATAAAAAGTGGTAAAAAGTTACTCAAGATTTCTTGATTAAGATTATCTTACTGAGTCGAGCGAGTCGGTTGACCCAACCTGGGATTGACTTTTTGGTCAACCTTCGACATGTATCGTTTGCGAAATGATTGCAGTTCCTATAAATGATGTTGTAACTATTCCCAGGATACTCTTTTGCCACCTTTCTTATGAACTCTTGACATTCTTTTTCACTCAATTCTGTTCTCCCTATTAAAATGGATTTTCTTACATGTAAACCTTGAAAATTTCTTGGTTCCAGTTTAACAATCCCGGGTTTTGAACTGTCACTACCCCCAAATGCATACTCGACCCCATAAACTGACCAAATACGAAAAGTTAATTAACGTGTAAACAAGTATAAAGTATCATCGAACCCATATTTGTTGGCCTTCAAATCATAATATCAGGTTCTAGGTTGGCATATATAACCCGTTGAAAAATGAGTCATGTTCAAATTGACTTGTTTAATTAAACGAGTCGTTTTTGGGTTGACCTGTTTAGCCCGTTTAGTTAAACAGGTCAATCTGCCAACATGTATAATTTAAAAGATCAGCCCACTAACAGATTTATGGCCCATTTAACCAATTTTTTACTACCCACCAACCTGATTAACACGCTTACAACTTGATTTTAAATAAATGGTTTAAACAGATTTAGTTCATGTTACATGATTTTAGTGTGTGGGATTATGGTCGATTTTTTGCCATGCGTAAAAATATAAATCACCTTCGGGTTGTGCAATTCAACGATTCAAAAAGCTTTAAGACAGGTTAACTGATAAGGAAAATAGCAAAGATCAAACCTTGAACACCAGAGTGATAGAATCCAAGACCGAACCAATACGCGTAGCGATTAACAGGCATAAGATCATACACATTTATATACACCGGAGTCCCTGTCTTCTTTTTCTCGCGGATCATCCCACACAACATCTTTCAATAATTCCAAAAATACCCTTTACAATTCACATAAAACCCATGAAAAAAATCATCAAATTCACCCTTTTTTTCTATTTGATTGATCGAATATTTATGGAATTAAAATCGATGGATTGGGTTTGGTGTTGTGGTTTATGGGAATTGAATAACTAGAAAAAAAATCCCAAACAAAGGCTCTAGAGGATGGATCATCTACCTTCATAATCTGTGTTATTGTTTCAAAAGAATCGGAGGCAGATGGGTTGTCATGTTTTTCCAAGATATTCGGTTTTTGTTCCTCATTTTCAAATATTTGAAAACTAACGTCACAACTACAGTTCTATTTTTGGAATTAGTTTATCTTTTCTTTTTAATTAAGGAAGAATTATATAAATTCAAATGTGTTATGAATGAACCATAATGTGGTGACTTTTCACATACATAACTTACATACTTAATTAAGTTTGTATTAAGTTCTAGCCTTATAAACACTGGCTATTGTATTTGGTATGACATATCATCTCAATAAAAAAGAACTTTCCTCTTTCTCTATTTCTCACTTTCTTTCTATTCTATGTTTACATGCATATTCGACGTAGTTAATAGGTCGTTGTTTTAAAACAAAATGTTAAATGTGTTTTAAGTCAAATAAATATTGGGCTTGGTTAATGAGTTAACTAAGGGCCAAAATTACTAATTATGGTATTTTGTTCCGGAGGGAATTCATATTGAGTTTTTTTATCAAAATGGGGGAGGAGGGAAAGATATTTACCAAAATGGATGATTTGAAAAGTATTTACCAAAATAGGTTTTTTCTTATAATTTATAAACCTATGATTTTCTTACTTTCATTCTTATTGAGTAAAACAATTTATATTAGAAAATTCTTATTGATTAAAATAATTTATATTAAAATAATTATATAAAAACATAGATATAGTAATGAGTTAAAAATAATTTCTACTATTTTTTATATTTTTTTTCCGTTTATAACAAAAATGTTCAAACATGTTTTTATAAATTGTTCTTATATTCATACTTTTAGTTGGTTATCAAAACAGATTAAAATAATTCTTGTGTTCATGTTTTTTTTTGGTTTGTTATTGTTTTTCTTCGAGGTTTTTCTTTCACACATATATATATAGAATTAGGTTTATTTCAGAAGTATTCTTAGTGTGAGAAGTAATTACAACCAATCATATTTTTTTTTTATTTTTCCTTTAAATTATACATAAGGGTATATTTGTAAACTATCCTAATATTATATTTGGTAACTTTTAATTGCTGGGCTGTTTCAAATATTATACTCTTTCCTAAATATTATCTGCTTATCACCAAAATCAATCGTTCAAGAACAAAAAACACCGACACTCACAATCCCAGATTTCTATAAACAAAATCGTTAGTTCGATATTCATTCCTTATTATTTGTGAAACGAAAATGCCTAATTCAATTTCAAGATTCAGTAATCGACTGTTCAGCGTAATTTTATTATGCCCTAAATCGATTTCAATTTTGATGAATTCACGCGATTCTCACAAGAAGACACATCGAATCATTATCAGTGAATTCAGGTTTCAATCTATTCCTTTCAACTTCAATTTTAAGCATTCTTTTTTGACTAATAGGATTATACTCATATGTGTATCTGCTCAATTTTAGTTTTTTATGATTAGGCTTGAGTATAACTTTTAGGATATAATTCCAGTAATTAATGGTGACTTTTATATGAGATTATGACTTACTAGACATTTAATATGCTTTATGATACATTTAATGGTTGGTTTTTATTGAATTCCAGTTGGTCTAAGTTAAGTATCTGGGTATGTCATAGATTTATTCTTTTTTAATGCAAGATCAAATTCATTAAGTTTTAGACGTTTAACTGAAAATACAGCCATAATTGGATCAATATCGTTATAAAACTCTTGGTTTCCCTTCATTCATTTACCTCACCTCCTTGTTCCCCCCTTTATCTTCCACAAACCAAGTAAACTATTATCCTTTTATAGTTTTGTTGATTTGATGATCTCATGATATTCATTGTTCATATTGATTTTCTAAATAGGTGTAATGGATAATGAATCAACTATACATCATTCTCAGTCACGCGGCACATCAACGATTTTGAAGGCAAGTTTCACATTTTGATGAAATGCTTATTTTATTATATTAAACATCCATCAGACTTTCTTTTATCCATTTTTCCATCGTAACAATTTTGTGTAGGCATTTCTGTTTTGGGCTACACGTCTTTTTTATAATGTTTAGTATTTGTTTACTGATGTGTACAACTTTTTGTTGAGGCTGATAATTATTTTTGTTAATCTATGTAGGTAGCTTGACTGTTTTTTATAACGTATAGTTCTTTAACTGGGGAGGAAGCGAAGAAGAAAGGCATAAACCAAAGAGGTTCTGTAAAAAATGTAATATACATGAACGTGGTAATGACTCCCGTAATCGTGAGAAACTTCTAAAAGAAAATGAGCGAAAGCAAAAAGAAAGGGAGCAACTTTGAAAAGAAAGGGAAAAAGATAGGGACCAAATGCGAAAGAAAAGGGCAGCATCGAGGGGTAAACAACTTATAGAAAGCGACGAAACCGAAGATTCATATGAAAGCGATGAAGTCGAAGAATCTGATGAAAACCATGAATCCTATTCGACTTCCGATGAATAAATATGTGTTGCTTATTTTATCCTATATTCTACAAATTTTACGATGTGTTCTTAATGTCTGTATTTGTATTCTATGTTGGTTTTCACAATCGAATCATCCATATAAATTTTTAACAGTTGTGCACCATTACTATTCCAATTCCTGCTTTTCATTAACAATTTTTATGCGTCATTCACATATGTATGTTTGTATGGGTTTATTTGTAGGTACATATGTATTTGTGTAGGCATGTATGTATGTCGTCATGTGCGTAGGTACATACGTATGTGTATGTATGTACGTATGTGTGTAGGTTCGTATATGTACGCTTGTTCGTACGCATATGATGACGTGCGTAACTCTGTATTTAGTTATGTATGTAGGAATGCACGTACGTATGTACATGTATGTGGGTGCGTATGTGTGTATGTATGTTGTCATGTACATAGAAACGTACATATATATATGTGGGGGCATACGTATGTTTGTAGGTTAATTAGGAATATGCAGGTTCGTATGTTTGTGTGTACATACATACGTATGAACGTACGTATTTGTGTAGATCTGTATGTATGTTTGTGCATACATATATGATGGCGTATGTAAGTATGCATTTAGCTAAGTATGTATTATGTAGGGTACGTACATACTTACGCACATGACTACGAACTTACTTATGTCTGTATGCCTTTATACAGGGACGTATGTAGGTGTGTATGTTCGCATCTTTGTATGTATGTACGCATGTAGTTATGTTTGTATATTCGTATGTATTTAGGTCTACAGGTATGCAAGTCTGACGTGTGCGAACACATTTATATTTGATTATAAATTTTTTAGGTGACAAACAACTCAAGAATCTCGAAGAATTCTTGCCCGTAAGAATTCCAAAGGTTAACAAGCTTTAAAGCGCTAAAATTTTCATTCTAAAAATCATACAAGTTTCCATGTTGACACATACGGTCAACTTTTTTTAACACAACTGTATAATGTAGTCAAATGTCACTATTATGACTAGAAACCAGGCATCTATTGATACAATTGTTATTTTTTTTAACATATATCAATCTTATTACAAATTACCAGTAACGTAGGCATATATTCAACCATATCAGAATTATTCAATCGGGAACATCAAAACAGATACCCATTATATGTAAAGTAAGCTTAGAATAAACGACGTAAAAAATACATCGGGCACCATCAAACAATGTACATAACAAAAATGTTCATTTCATAAACAAACTTAACCATTCAGTTAATACTTTCAAAAGTAACCAAGCACATAATTAAGTCAGAAAAACCAAATTTACATACATGTAGGAAACATCATACATAACTATCATGAGCTCACAACGTTTCAACCAAACAAAATAATGTTTAAAGACTAACAAAACCTAATACCATTTATTATAACTATACAAGCCTTGATCAACCAAAACGTCATTCCTTCATGAGAGCTTTCATTATTCTTTTTTTTTATGAGTGTTGTCCTGCACTCATTATTTTAGTTGTATCCATGTTCTAAACATCTATTACATACAAAACAAGAATGATATAATGTTATTAAAAATATTGATGATGCCTAAAACTATCAAGTATCTACATAAACTTTTTTAAACAAATGAAATGACCAAAATACCATTTTTTATTCGTCTAGAACCAGAGGTTACATCCATGCTCCTTTTACCTGTTACACAACATACAGCACATCCAATATTATGGTTTTTTTTTTATTTTGTTGTCAAATCCTTTGATATTTATTTATGCAACACCCTCAACTTATAACGAAACACTAATTTAAGAACAATATAATGGATTAAAAAAGGAACCATTTCTTTATGTATATTCTTGTCTTATTCATTAACTGGATTTGATGCAACATTTCTAAACCTGAAAAACGTTGTTTTCTTCGCGATCCTTTCACCCTCAAAAGTTGTACTAACTAGTTACGTGCAATACACTATGCTCAACAACCACTAACAGTGAACATAATAATAAACTTTTATTATTGGACATAGTGAAAGAACGCAATTACGAGTTTGACTGGCGAATATTAATCACAGTCAATTATTAAATGCTTGGTGTAAGCACCAATAAGTACATAATGTAATGACATCTATAGTCTTACACATAATGCATATCCTGTGCATGTGTTGAAACGTATATAAAACTCCCAAATCTTCTATTACTACTCACTACACAAAAAATATCGCATGCATAGACTTTGTAAATGAACTAGCACATGGCATCCTAAGGATACAGTAATATGTTACTCAAGTACGAATCATACACCATAAATATTACTCCTAAAACAGGGGCTCAAGCAATTACACCAACTCCTATTACTCAACTTTAATAACTACACAATCTAACAAGATGAAAACACCTGGTCGAATCATCAATATTACTAACTTCACCATACAAATAAATGTATAGACATTCAAAATAAACATAACCATGTCCTCGAAAGAGTACTGTAGCATCAACTAGTTACATTACACCACATGTCTGTTCTTCAATAATTAAGCATTCACAACATATATTACTTACTACATAGCACGATTACATTTTTTCAATCTTTGTAAAACAACACATGAACCTACTGTGAGGAATGTTTTCACTTTATATTTTATCAAAATTATATCTATCTTTAACAAACAAAAAATAAATATACCAAATTATTATGTGTAGGGCACTATGGTAAACTATAGCTAAGTTAATCGATGTGTATGCCTTGTAAGTTCATATGCTGCTTTGATTCTAAAACACACCAAAATTTTACTACATACCTTTAATCCCTTTCCTAGGATTCAGCCATTGTAGCATATGAACCCCCTGTTAAGATTCAAAACACACCAATAGAGCCAAGATGAAGGATTGCTTCTTATACATACACAAACAGAATCAACACAATTTAAACTTGTCAATGTTGTGAATCAACGCGAGGAGTGTAGGGCACTATGATAAACTACATGTAAATTATGTCGAAGTGTATGTTTTATTTCTAAAAAATAGCATAAATTTTATTACATACCTTTAATTTCTTGCCTAGGGTTTAGTCACTGTAGCATATGAAAAACCCCCAATTGAGCTTCAAAACACACCAATAAAGATCCAAGATGAAGGGTTGCTTCTGATATATACACAAACAGAATCAACAGACTTTAAAATCGTTGATTTTGTGTCAATTTCATATGATGAGACAGATTTCAGGCAAGTAGTGATGGAGCCGTTTTGGAGTGATTGTAGGAATCTAAAGACGTTACTTATTGTAAGCTACATAAAATTTACCCATTTGTCCTTTTAAGCACAAAACATCTGTACAAAGGTTCAAAATATTTACAAAAAAGCCATTGTTTATCTTAAACCATTGATTTGTGTAATGAATGGTTGAGATCCACTTCTCACGCTTCTCACTATAATATCACTTCTCGCAAGATCCATCCCCTATATATATATATATATATATATTTGGGTATAACATATTTATAAATGATAATGCAATTGTTTTATGCAAGAAAAAAAACAAACAAACTTTTAAGTTATTTTAAGATATAAAAAACATGAGAGAGAGAGAGCATACACGGTCGTGTTTAACGTTTTTCTTGGTGTTCGGGATTTAAAATTTGTTGAGTGTCACTACTTGCATGAACCTAACCAATTTTGACTGAAGATCGATACCGATGGTATCGGCATTTGTTTTTATGGTTTTTACTTATGTGTATAATTATATTTTCCGACATTTCGGCATAAATTTTGTTGAAACAAAGTTTTATTTAAAATACATTTTTTTTGATATCATAAGATTTACAGGGTCGAGTGCAAGTACCATACCAATACCGATGGCAAACCGAACCAAGTCCGACTAAATAGTATTGGTACCAATATCGATATAAATCTAACGAAATTTTTAAAAACTATTGTATAAGAAAATAACTTAAAGATATATCAATAATAAATTAATTATAAAACAAAGAGAATAAAAAACCAAAAAATAGTCTTAGTCGGATTTTTTTTTAAAAGCAAATAAAAAGATTATGAATATAAGAAACTGTTTTCAAAAACATTTTTTTAATATTTTTATTTTGTCCGAAATGAAAAACAAAAAATATAAGTTTTATTTCTATTTTATTTTTTTTATCTATGCTTCTTATATAGAACTTTTAATAGGAATTATTTTATTAAATAAAATTAAGCATGAAAAAAGTTAAGTTTATAAGAAAAAAACTATTTTGATAAATACTTTTCAAATCATCTATTTTGGTAAATACTTTTTCCCCTTCTCTATTTTGGTAAAAGACTCAATTCTTGTTACTAATCAATTGTGAGATTAATTAAGTTTAGTCACAAAATCTTAGTTCCACTCCACTCTAGGGTAGCCTCATTACACCTCTTTATGACTGTACCCAGTCTTGGGCGAGTAGGGATGATCCGGTACCATCCGGTACCGTCGTGCGTCGGTACCGAATACGTACCAAAGTTTTAAGTTTCGTATCGTTATTTCCTAAAATTTATCTTAAATACCGCTTACCGTACCGGTACCGATACCGAACCGAAAATTTCGATACCGGTACCAAGAATTTACGATTTTCGAGATCGGGATTTTTGATACCGGTATCGGTCGATACCAGTAGGGTACTGATCTCATCCCTATGTGTGAGTGCGACTCATAATTTTTTTTTTTACCTTTCTCGTCACAAATATCTTTTTTTTTCGTGTAGGTGAATTGATATCAACATAATAAACAATCATGGTATTTCTAATAAACTATCTAGTATTTTATTAATCCAAGAAAACTGACTCAAAGAATTAGATCACAACCCTTACCATAACTCGACATTTATAATCTAACTTAGACTAGTTAGACAATACATAGGATTGCTAACAAAATAATAAAAACAATAATTCAAACTTGATAATTATCTCAAACCCTTTAATTAACTATCCTCGCACTCCAAAACTCCTTCCATATACTACAAGTTACATATATAATTAAAGGATGGTTTGGTCATTAAAGTCCCACATTTTTTTATCTTAATTAATACTTATTTATCTAGAGATGAAAAAGAAACCATTTTTGTATAAATTTACTGCATAAATTTATTGTTAAAACACACGCCTCCCGTCCTTACAAGGCATTCACTATGGTGGTGTTTGTTTTTGCTTAAAACATCTGCAGGAGGCTTATGTTTGCGGGCGCGCAGACATAAGCTTTTGAAGACTGTTTATTTTTTTTTTAAATAAGATCTGCAAACTGCTTTTATGGTCTTAAAAAAGAAACTATTATTTAACTTCTTCACATATCTTCACACTTCTTAACATCCTACCAACACCCAATGTCCAACACCACCACCACCCATCGTCCGCCACCATCACCATTGTCCATCACCATCACCACCAACCATCCGCCACCACCACCATCCATCACCACCACCACCCACCGTCCGCCACAACCACCGTCCACGACCACCACCCACCACCACCACCATCCACCACCACCACCACCCACCACCACCTGTCGGCCACAACCATCGTCCACTACCACCACCCACCATCCGCCACCACCACCACCTACCATCTGCCACCAACACCGTCCACCACCCCCACCACCCACCGTCCGCCACCACCACCGCCCACCACAAACTATTTTACTAGTCTACAGACGTTAAATGACTTCTATCTACTATGATATGTATTATAGGTAACTAATTTTCAGTTTATACAGACGATACTCAGTTTATAAAACAAACAGTATTATATTTTCATATTATAGACCTTCAGACCACATCTTCAGTTACAAACATGAAATCAGATAAAATCAGATTACAGACAGTTTTTGTCTTATTATGTGTCTAATTAATCATATTGTGTGTCCAGCCTGATAAACAATATTCTTTGATAAACAATATTCATTTTTGCATAAATTTATTGTTAAAACACACGCATCCCGTCTTTACAAGGCATTCACTATGTGTCTAATTAATCATATTATGTGTCCAGCTTGATAAACTATATTCTTTCATATCCTCTTCACAATATAATTGACGTACATATATAGGAACAAGCAAAACCCTATTTACAAGGAAACATATCTCCTAAATGAATACAATATATTATGAATATTTTCATTCTAATAAACCCCCGCAGTTGGAGCATGGTTCGGCCGAACGCTCAAACAGGATCGAAAATTAAAGACTGAAACAACTCACGAGACAAGCCCTTGGTGAAAATATCAGCGTACTGATACAGAGCTGAAACATGCAATACACGAATGTGAACAAGACGAACCTTCTCCTAGACAAAATGAATATCAATATTGATGTGTTTGGTGCGCTGATGTTGCACTAGGTTCCCCAATAAGTATACAGCTGAAATATTATCACAATACACAATGGTTGCATGTTGAAGAGGCATGTGAAGTTCCAATAGCAGATTTCGTAACCGGAAGGTTTCGGCCACCGCATTTGCTATCCCCTGGTATCCAGCCTCAGCACTAGATCATGCAATTGTTGGTTGGCGTTTCGACGACCAAGAAATCAGATTGTTTCCCAAATAAAACAATAACCAGATGTGAAGCGAAGAGAATCTGGACACCCCTCCCCAGTCGATGTCGGAATAAGCCATTAACAAAAACGGGGAGGAGGCATGAAGGCGGAGACCATAGTCGAGGGTCCCTTAATGTAGCGTTGGATGCGCCGCAAAAACGCAAGATGCGGTTCGCAAGGAGCATGCATGAACAGACAAATCTGTTGAGCTGTGTATGAAATATTCGGACGAGTAAACGTCAGGTATTGTAATGTGCCAGCTATACTCCGATATGATGTGGCATCAGATATTAGTGGACCGGAATTAGTCGTTACTTAGCCCCCGTCTCGATTAGTGTATTGCATGGTTTGCATGAGGACATCTCTGCCTGAGCCAGAATGTCCGAGGCATATTGGGATTGTGACAAGAACATGCCCAAGCTATCACGAGTGACTCTAATACCTAGAAAATGATGCAGAGGTCCTAAGTCCTTCGTGGAAAATTCAGGTGATAGAGATCTGATTATGCGTTGTAAGAAAGTTGAAGATGAGGCCGTCAATGTGATGTCGTCCGCATAGAGAAGTAAATATGCCATGTTAGTACCAACCCAATAGAAAAATAGAGAATTATCACACACACTTTCTTTAAATCCTTTAGAAATAATAAATGAGGAGAACCGTTCAAACCAGTCCCGTGAAGCTTGTTTAAGACCATATAATTGATATATTTAATCTCGATTCGTTAAAGATAAAACCGAGGGTGGCTAGGTCGATCTCAAGGGGAGAATAAGGAGGAGATCAAATTCAAATATATTAAGTTTTATTTATGTTTATCTTTTATTAGTTTTCTAGTTGTAGTCAAATTAGTTTACTAGTTTTCTATTTCTAGTCATGTTAGGATTGTTAGCCTATAAATAGTTGAAGTTTTATTAAAAATAATAAGAGAGAAAGAGAAGTTGAGTTTTGAAGTTAAAAAACTCCATCTGTCCGGTTGTTCCTTCGTTCCAATTTCAATTGTCACAGAGAAAGTTGAGAAGTATAATAATAATATTTTGTTCCTTCTTAGTTCAACAATATTAAATCATCATAGCAATTATTGCTTTGATATTCTTGTTTTACCACCAACCAAAGAAGTCAACAGCAAAGAATATTTTGTTCACGTTACAATCGACTCAATCCAATTTGTTCCTCCTATCAATTGGTATCAAGAGCGTAGGCGATCTACGATTTTTGAGAAGTTCAAGAATAGTGTGGGACGACTAACCACATCAAGTCGGAAACTCGAAGACCGGCTATCATGGCGGATGAAAGACCGGTTGTGCAAGCAAGGGAACCAAGTTCAACTTCGTTGCAGTGTCCGAAGTTAACAAAAATAAACTACAACTCGTGGGTTGTAATTATGGAATCAATCCTTGATGCTCAAGGATTATGGGAGGTGGTGAACGGAGAAGCCATAGATGACAGAAAGAACAAGATGGCTAGGGCTATTATTTTCCAAGCCTTATCGGAAAACGTGTTGATGCAAGTTGCAAGAACCCGTGATGCTCAGGAGATTTGGGAATCACTACGGGTAAGATTCCTTGGGGCTGATCGTGTGCAACAAGCTCGCTTACGATGATTAAAGCGAGATTTTAATCAATTAAAGATGGGTGAAAAAGAATCCGTTGAAGACTTTGCTAGAAAGATAAAGGAATACGCCTCGCAATTTGATAGCTTGGGTAGTCCGATGGAAGATCATGAACTCGTGAAAAAACTGCTCGATAGCCTTCCGGACCGTTTTATTGCTATTATAGCAACTATCGAACAGTGGGCCGATCTTAACACTATGGTGTTTGAAGATTGTATTGCAAGATTAAAGGCTTTTGAAGAAAGAATCAAAGGCAAGGAAGCAATGGTCGAGATGGGAAAATTATTGTATGTCAAAAACGATAATCAAGGGAAAAAGGACACCGATCATGACCGGAAAAATTATGCCCGGGGTCGTGGCTCATCGGGTTATGACCAACGGGGCCGTGGAAGAGGCCGTGGTCGAGGTTCGAGTAGAGGACGGGGTCGGTTCAATCAGAACTATGATAACCAAAGAGACGGTAACCAACCGAACACGAACAACCAAGGCAGAGATGGCAATCAAGGTAATAATCATAATAATCAAAATCAAGGTAGAGATAAAAGCGGTGTTATAATTGTAATGTTTTGGGCCACTTTGCGTGGGAATGTCCGAGACCACCGACTCAAGAAGCGAATCTGAACCAAACCGAGACCAAGCCGCCGACTCTTATAATGGCCTCAGTTGAAGTTGATAAAGAACAAGTTATGTTGAACGAGGAGAAGGTTCATCCAATCTGTTATGCAAACGACTCGGTAAGCGATTCAATTTGGTATTTAGATAATGGGGCGTCTAATCACATGATCAGGTGTGAAGCCCACTTTGCCCAAATTGATTATCGAGTGAGCGGTTTGGTGAAATTTGGAGAGGGATCCAAAGTGAATATTAAAGGGAGAGGTTCCATTATTTTCGATTGCAAGAATGGTGAGCAGCGGGTTATGAATGACGTCTATTACATACCCGACTTATGTAGCAACATATTGAGCATCGGTCAGTTAACCGAAGAAGGGTCTAAGGTTTGGATAGCAAACGACCACTTGTGGCTATACGAGGAACGAGATCGCTTGTTAATGAGAGTCCCGAGAAGTCCAAACCGTCTTTATAAGATCAAGCTCAGAATTGGAACCCCGGTATGTCTTTTAGCTTCCATTAAAGACCAAGGATGGCTATGGCACGCTAGACTTGGTCATGTTAATTTTGATACATTAACTAATATGAAGTCTAAAAATATGGCGCATGGCGATATTCAAACTTTGCATGGTGAGCATGTTTGCAATGCATGTATGCTAGGCAAACATAGTAGAAACCCGTTTCCTAAAACCACCATGTTCCGTGCCATGAGACCATTCGAGTTGGTTCACACCGATTTATGTGGACCAATCTCACCTCCTACTTTGGGAGGAAACCGGTACTTTATGCTTCTTGTAGAGATCATACGAGGTACATGTGGGTTTATACTATTAAAAATAAGAATGATGCTCTGGGTATTTTCAAAAAGTTTAAACAGGAAGTAGAGTTAGAGCATTCGCTAAAGGTTAAAGCTCTAAGAAGCGATCGAGGTGGCGAGTTTCTCAACAAACTTTTCACCGAATATTGTGATCAAGAAGGAGTAAAAAGAATGTTTACCGCTCCTTAATATCCTCAACAAAACGGTGTAGTCGAAAGGCGAAACTGAACGGTCCTAATTGAAATAAGAAGCATGATGAAAGCTATGGACCTTCCACAAAACTTATGGAGAGAAACGGTGAGACACTCGCTTTACTTGTTGAATCGGGTACCTACTAAAGCATTGAAGACAGTAACCCCCTATGAAGCCTTGAAGGGCCGAAAGCCCAACATAACACACTTACGAGTGTTTGGGTGCTTAACGTACATGAAGATACCCACCGCCAACCTCCAAAAATTAGATGACCGAAGCATGGAGGTTGTACATCTTGGAACCGAACCAGGATCAAAAGCTTACAGATTGTACGACCCAGCTCAAAACCGTATTTATGTGAGCCGGGATGTCCGTTTCGAAGAAAGTCAAAAGTTTGACTGGTCCCTACATACCGACTCGTGTCAAGTCGGAACCGGACCTGAGTGGGTTGAATTTATAATCGAGCCGGTCCAAGAAGAAGTTCAACAAGAAATTCCTGTTGAAAACGAAGACCCAACTGACCTTAATGGGCCTGAATTTGAAGACCAACCAGAAGGAAATCCTGAACCTGAGCTGCGAAGAACTGGTCGTTAATCGGTCCCTCCTAAAAGGTTTGAAGATTATGTAATGTTTTGTGAAGGAGAATGTCTTCTCCTAGATGAAGAGCCAACTGCTTTTGAAGAGGCAAAGAATTTCAAAAAATGGTGAGAAGCAATGAGATCCGAATTAGTCTCAATCGAACAAAACAATACGTGGGACTTATGTAGCCTACCACTGGGTCACAAGGCGATTGGTTTGAAGTGGGTGTTTAAAACCAAACGTGATGCAGACGGGTCAATAACAAAGTACAAAGCAAGATTAGTCGCGAAGGGGTACGTGCAAGAGCACGGGGTAGACTTTGATGAGGTTTTTGCCCTGGTGGCGAGAATGGAAACCGTACGTTTGATTTTAGCAATTGCAGCGAATTATGGTTGGTTCGTTTACCATTTGGACGTTAAATCGGCGTTCTTAAACGGCGAACTGAAGGAAGAAGTATATGTGAAGCAACCTCATGGTTTTGAAGTTCCCGGGAAACACGGTATGGTTTATAAGTTACGAAAGGCTTTATATGGTCTTTGCCAAGCCCCACGGGCTTGGAACGAAAAACTCGATAAAACGTTGAAAGGTTTGGATTTTATTCGATGTCCAAGAGAACCAGCGGTGTACAAGCGGAATACAAGAACCGACATTCTCATTGTTGGTGTATATGTCGATGATCTTATCGTGACTGAGTCAAGCCGAGATTGAGAAATTTAAAAGTCAAATGAAGAATGAGTTCGATATGCAAGATCTCGAAATGCTTTCTTACTGTTTGGGCATTGAAGTAACACAAAAGAAGAATGAGATAAAGTTGAAAAAGAAGCTTATGTTAATAAAATTTTAGTGAGTGCAAGTTTAAGTGAGTGCAACCCGACTCGATTTCCTATGGAACATCGGTTGCAAGTGACTAAATATGAAGAAGGAGAACCCGTTGATGCAACCGAATATCGAAGAATAATCGGTAGCTTAAGGTATTTAACACACACGAGGCCTGATTTGAGTTACTCAGTTGGAGTTGCTAGTAGGTTCATGCGAGAACTGAAACAATCCCATATGCAGATTCTAAAGTATATATTACGATATGTACAAGGCACGAGTGGATATGGTTTAACGTATGGATGCGGTAGTAGAGAGTTGGTTGGTTTTTGTGATAGTAGTTATGGTATGGATCAAACGAATGGACGAGGTACCACCGGAATGACGTTTTATTATGGTGGTTTATTGATCTCATGGCTCTCACAAAAGCAACAAACTGTAGCCTTGTCGTTGTGTGAATCTGAGTATATGGCAGCAGCAACCACGGTTTGTCAAGCTATATGGTTAAGTGGATTGTTGAGCGAGTTGACTGGGCATGAAGAAAAGGTGGTGACGTTGCATGTGGATAATAGATCTGCTATTGATTTGATGAAGAATCCCGTGTTTCATGGAAGAAGTAAGCATATCAATATTAGATTTCACTTCATTCGTGAGTGTATTGAACGTGGTGAAGTCCAAGTTGAGCACATTAGTGGAGAGAAACAAAAGGCGGATATTTTAACAAAAGCGTTACCGAAGTTAAAGTTTGAAGAGATGAGGAAATTGCTTGGGATGAAGATCTGAAAGGAACAAATCAAGATTAAGGAGGTGAATGATATATTTAATCCCGATTCGTTAAAGATAACCCCGAGGGTGGCTAGGTCGATCTCAAGGGGAGGATAAGGAGGAGATCAAATTCAAATATATTAAGTTTTATTTATGTTTATCTTTTATTAGTTTTCTAGTTGTAGTCAAATTGGTTTACTAGTTTCCTAATTCTAGTCATGTTAGGATTGCTAGCCTATAAATAGTTGAAGTTTTATTAAAAAACTCCATCTGTTCGGTTGTTCCTTCGTTCCAATTTCAATTGTCACAGAGAAAGTTGAGAAGTATAATAATAATATTTTGTTCCTTCTTAGTTCAACAATATTAAATCATCATAGCAATTATTGCTTTGATATTCTTGTTTTACCTCCAACCAAAGAAGTCAACAGCAAAGAATATTTTGTTCACGTTACAATCGACTCAATCCAATTTGTTTCTCCAGCAATAATGGCTGTTTTAATTTGAAGACCTGGTTCGGTTTGGTTGGGTCTACAAATCTCTTGAAGATGTCCATGTAGAAAAGCATTTTTAACGTCAAGTTGATGTATCGGCTAGGAACGAGACAAACCGAGGGACAACACTATCCGAATAGTAGCCGGTTTAACAACCAGACAAAAAGTCTCATCACAATCTACACCTGGTGTTTGAGACTTTCCATCAACCACTAGTCGGGATTTATATCGATCAAGAGAGCCATCTAATTTAAATTTATGTCTAAACAACCATAAGCTACGAATAGCTGGCTATTGTACCGGGTATGGTACCAAATCCATGTATCATTATCTTTCATGGCTTTAATTTCGTCATTCATTTCCAATCGCCAATTCGGATCTATAAGGCTTGGGTGTAAGTTGTTGGAACATATGAGATGGCTGAGTTGGGTGTGATGGTGTTAAGGTGATATTTAAGATTGCGTTTGGATATTCCGGACTTTGCTCTTGTTTGCATCGGATGTGGGGTGTGAGAAATGGGTAGAGCATCATTTAAATTAGAGGTGGAAGTGGTAGCTATTGGATTTGGTGTGGGTATTGGTCTAAGATGTTGAGGGTCAGTGGTGTGGGCCTGGGTTTTGTCTGTGGTGGGTCGGGTTTGGGATGTGGTGGGCTCGGTTGTGATTTGGGAGGGGCGGGGGTTGATGGTGTTCCATCAATATGATGAGAGACCTTGTAACCTTTAGCGTGGAGGCGGAAGAGCTTTTTACAGGACGAATATGTGCCGATTCACCATCCAGGGGATGGATCTTGGTTTGAATGTTTGTTACATAGTAAACCAGATGAAGAGCCTTGGATTCTTCGGAGGAGGACGAACCTTGGCCTGCCATGGAGTTTTGTGTGAACGGCGATGAAAAAATAAATAAATTAGGATTTACAAGAGTTTTGGTTGTGATACCATGAAAAATCATATTCTTCATATCCGCTTCACAATATAATTAGCGTGCATATATAGGAACAAACAAACACCTATTTACAAGGAAACATATCATCTAAATGAATACAAATATACAATATATTCTAAATATTTCACTATAATACATCTATCTGACCTTACACAATTTAGGGGTGCGCGTGGTGCGGTTCGGTGTGGTTTTCGGCAAAAACCACACCGAGAACAAAAACTTCGGTTTTTGGAGTTTTTGAAACCGTTCAGTTTCGGTTTTGGTTTTTCGGTTTCGGATTTTCGGGTTTTGCCATTTGCGCTTGAAAATTTTTGGCCGAAAAAATAATAAATTCAGGTACAGATAGTTTTGTTAATAGTAAAATAATACACTATTTACATTTGACCAAAAATATTTGAGTCATATATTTATTAAATTCTTACAAATTACTTAATATAAAATATAAAAAAAACTAAGCATTTAGGAATTTGGTTCGATTCAATTTTTCGGATTTTGTTACATGCAATATCAAAACCTAACCGTTAGTTCGGTTTTTAGAAAAACATAAACTAAACCGCCAGTTTTGTTTTGGTTCGGTTTTCTTTATTTGAATTTTTTGGTTTTTTCGGTTTTGGATCGGCTTTTACGGTTTCCTATACACCCTATTACACATGGCCTTCCTATATAATTCATCCCCTAGATTCTAGTTTAGGTCTCAAAACTAAAAGGTAGTACCTAATTTATATAAACTCAAGCCTTGTACCAACTTGATATCAGATACTAATAAGACTGTCTACATCAGTCCATAGCAATTTTTTTCACAAGCAGTTTGGTCAGCATGCCACATCAACTTTCCATTCATTCTTTTCACAAACACTTTTTACCTACACTAATAATATATCCATTCTTTCCACAAACAATCTCATAATTTCCATATTCCCAATATGGTGGACCCACCAACTAGGGGTGTGCAATGGCTATGACCCGGACCGTTTACATGGAACCAGAACCGGAACCGGAACCATTTAAAAAAAAATTAAAAACAATAAAGAAATAAAGTTTGAATCATGAAATTTTAAAATATTACCGATTAAAGAAAGATAATAGATTAAACCAGTAAGTTTGAAATTAAAGAAAGATAAAAATTAAAAACAATAAAGAAATAAAGTTTGAACCATGAAAATTTAAAATATTACCGATTTATAAGAACCATAATATATAAAAGGTGCATATGCCTCACCAATGCATGTTTAAATTATTGAAAAACAGGTGTTTGAGAAATGCAGAGAGAAGCCGAAGACGGGTTTCACGGTTCTGATTTGGTTCGCCGGGTACGGCCCGGAACCGACCCGTTACTCGTTTCAAGCTAAATTTCAGAACCGGACCCGTACATGGTTTCAAATAACGGTTCCATTATACGGGTTTTGTAAAGCGGGTACATGGGTTTCACGGGTTGGAACCGTGACCTGCACACCCCTACCACCAACCACCCTTCTTCACCATCTATGAGAAAGGATCTTCAATGATGGATGGCCTCTACCTCAACCTCCACAATACTTTCCTTTTCTATCATTTTCACAAATCTCCTCTACATAAGCTATGGATGACCCTGATACGGAAGGTTTAAATAACACCTAGTTAGCTTAAACTCTAGCTCCGATGCCAACTTGTCACACCTTAAAACATGGACGCATGACTTTTGCTAGTCTTTCACATCATACATAACAAAAGTTCTACAAAACATAAATCTAAAACCAATCAAACCCGACATCCTACCCAACTAATCATACATTAAAGTTAAAATAACATGATTGTCGGGCATGCCCTTTTGACTTCTACCATAACTTACCCAAAAAGACGTGCTAAAAGCGTCAAATTTAGCTGGTAAAATTATCGTTCACACACTTATAAAACTGTTCACCACATATAAAACACAATTAACATGTTTATAAATATTCATAAAAAACGTTAAAAGTATGTTCACCTCCTTTCATCATATCATTTGCGGCATTCCATAAAACTGATACCAATATTCATAAAATCAGTTAATAGATTTACAAACATCTGTCACCTTCCTTGACCCCATAAAACGTTTCATAAAACACTCCATGAAGCATCCCTCTTTTTCGTACAAGCCAATGGATCATCATAGCAGTGTGATATCATACCTCTCGCCAGCACATGGTCCTTCACCACCAAATCTTTGGTATATCCAACACCAACATGAGACTCTTAGTCCAATAACAATCAATCCCGACAACATCCGTTAAAATAACACTTGATCATTACAACTTTACCCCCTTTTCATGGAAAACCGGCTTTCAAAACCCTCTAAATCCTTCAAAAACATATTTATAAACATCCAAAAAATGATAACTAATCATACCACTTACACATCCAAATATTGTGTTTGAATGTGAGGTTGATAAAAGTTTTTAAGTTCTCTTCATTATGTGAGATTCCCATGAATCGTAGTATTCATTTTAAATAAACTAGACACAAGTATTTTAGCACACACTTATATCAGTTTTCCTTAAGTGGATTCCTGTGTTTACTCGGTGTTCATAAGGGTAAGAGGGGTGGCCACTCAAGGTATCCTAATACCCACCAATTCATGTCATTTATACCATAAACCATCCTAAATTCACTTAAACAATAGGCAACACTTCTCTCAATAACTCAACTCTCACTTCTATCCACACAGGCACACGCACAACACATGCTCTCACTCTCCATCGGATAGTATTCACTCATCTCCTTCTCTCAGGTTACACAATGTTTAATTTAGGAAAACAAGGTCATGTAGTCAGATAATGTTTTAAGCTTATTCTTGCTTTGATTAAAAACTTCAGTACCACATTTTTCATTTTGAGTTGTCTATAGAATTAGTGTTCCAATATGATATCTAGCTAGCTAACATCCTCATCATTTTCAAATATTCAGCTTTGACAACCAAAGTTATATCTGAATTTATATTTTGCTAAATTGATTTTCCGGAACTCATCATACTCATCAATCCTAGCACGACCGTAAACCTGACTCATATAACTGGATCAAACAAATGTACTTACTGATAGATTATACTATAGTTGTAAATATGCTAAATAGATTTAAGACAAAACAGCAAAAGGCGTCCTTTATGTTTGGACGTTTTTTCAATAGGCGTCCTTTCGCGAAACAAATGGCAGAAAGCATACTGTATGTTTCAAATTTTTTTCACGTTAGGTCCTTTAGCCCTAACCCTGTTAAATATTTTTGTTAAATTTAGTCATGTGCAATGTACATGAGAGTACTTTTGTAACTTTACACATTATTTAATAATAAAAACTAAATAAACATTTAAATTTAAGAAAAATAAACCCCCCCCCCTCTCTCTCTCTGATTCTCCTAAAGACCACCACCCCTACCATCACCAACCAAACAAGCACCACCACCCACCATCTGTCGCCACCTCCACCCACAACCACCACGACCACTAACCGTCGGCTGCCTCCACTGTAACTCCCACTGTAAGAACCCTAAATCCCCAATACTCATCATTTACAAAATCAAAAACCCTAACTTTCGCCCTAATCCATCTCTACCCATCTCCATCTTGCCGTTAAATATATGGCCGGCCACCATCTAGCCATGACCACCACCACATTGCCGGCAACCATTACAACCATCGCCGGTGACCACCACCACATCGCCGGCAACCATTACAATTCGCCAATTGATGTTACCACTGGTCTACTCAATTTCAGATCTGTAAACATCCTTCTTATTCAATCGCAGATCTAGAACGAGTAAACGTGATAAAATCGTGTGTTTCCGGCGGCCTGCTTCATCAATCCAACCATGGTTATGGAGGTTGCAGAGAAAGTAGAGAGAGAATAGAGATGGAGATTGAATGTATCTCTTACCTGGAAGTTTACCCACTTTACCCACTTGATTTGGATCTGTAAACCTGAAACCCTAAATTTGTTCTTGAACCAGATCTTTAAACCAAAACGGATGAAGATGGTCGCCGGACGGTGGTGTGGGTGGTCGCAAGACGGTGTGGTGGCGGTGGTCAGAGAGAGAAAAAGAAAAAGAGGTGAGAGAGAGAGTGTGTGTGTGAATTTAAGATATATATATATATAGAATATTTATTTTTTCAATTATTAAATAAATATGTAAATGTACAAAACTACCCTCATGTGCCTTACGCATGACCGGATTTAACGAGAAAAGTTAGGTCAAAAGGACATAAGGTGATATAGTTTTTAAACAAAAAAGATGCTTTCTGTCATTAAGTTTGCGAAAGGATGACCATTGAAAAAACGTGCAAACATAAAGGACTAGTTTTGCTGTTTTGTCTAGATTTAATCATAATAAATATTAAGTCATAATAAATATCTTAAACGAATTCACATGTTTCTTACCTCAATATTTAATATAGTTTTGGAAGCGATCACTGGCTCAAAACTCATGATAATCAAAGACGATAAATCGAATTAAGGTTCTAAGAACAAAGTTCTTTATCATTAAAATTCAATCAAAAATTCTCATCTCTTCTCATATCTTCAAATCCAAAATTACACTAAAAATCACTATTTTTTCTCTTTCCTATTAAATTAAATAATACTTTTCTATACAATTATTATTATATTTTCTATTTTCTCCGCTTACAACCACTTTCGACAAATATTAAAAAATTATAGACGGTGAGCAGTATCCTTCAAATATACAGAAAAATCACTGCATTTTCTCTCTACTCTATTCACAACATCTTAAACCAATCCCTACATTATAAAAAACTTCTCTCACAAAAAAAAAAAAAAGAGAGAGATAGGATGTGAATACTCTAACTTATACTAAACATGAATCTTAGGAAGATTTAAAAAATAGGAAACTTGATTTTTAAACAAATATTAAAAGATAATAAGAATCTGAATTCAAATAAGAAAATAATTCGCATCAATATCACCTCATGAATGACCCTAAGAGTATGTTTGGTTGAAGGTAATGGAATGTAGAGGGAATGGAATGAGAGAAGGAATTGACAAGGTAATAAAATAGATCATCACCATTCCTTTGTCTTGTTTGGTTAACCTATAGGAATGAAATCAATTATTAATTTTTATTGTTTGGTATCCAAAAAATTTGTAGAAATGAAATAGAAATAAAAAACTCCTATCTCAAAATACTTTTTAACAAAAAAAAATGGCGACGGTGGTAGCTCCGGCAATGAAAACGGTGGTGGCGGTGGCGATGGTGGTGGTTTCGGCAGAGTTGGTGGTGGTGCCGATGGTAGTGGTGGTGGTGGTTGTTAGATGGTGGTGGTGTTAAGAAAGTAGGGTGAAGGAGGAATGAAATGAAAAAAAAGAAGGGTGGTGGGAATGAATGGTTTTGATGAAATGAGATTCCATATTTAATGAATGATTCCATTCCCTTGAGCAACCAAACACCGCTTTTTTCATTCCCACGTAATGAATCATTCCATTCCTACTGTCATTCATACATACCAAACGCTACCTAACCCTACGTACCATCTTCAAGCAAACTTATTAACTTCACAATCAGGTCATCAAAATATCTCCCCTCTATATAACAAAATATTAAAAAAAAATACTCAAAAAACAATAATTAAAACAATATTATTTGGCATATCTTCTTGGACCAAGGAGAAAATAGCAATTAATACCCCCATCACATGGAGTGTTTTCATGACCATGTAAAAATAATCAAAGCACAATATGGACCCCTTTAATCCAAATATTCAAATCAATGCACCTTAAAACAATCAATCCACACCATGCATGTTTCCCATAACCCCCCATAAAGCCTTGATTGCCATATGAATTCTGACTAGATTCACATTCACTAGTTATGGGCATCACACCAACTTCAAGATCAAATTAAATTTGTCCCCTTTTCTAAATAACCACTTGTCCACAAATCTGTCAATGCTAACACGAATTTGACTAGCTTTTGTTACACTTCTTGATTATTAACTTTTCACGTTTGTTCCCGAACACGGGCTTTTCTTGTTGACGAACTTGAAGACCGAGAAGTCGACACGGGTTGAGTTTTAGCTGCCGGTGAAAACCTGCTCGAATCACTTTTAAGTTTCGTTTCATTATTGGAACCGTCTTCTGCTTTAATTTGTCTCACTTTTGTCTCGTTTAATCCAGCCGGAAGAACACAATTGCAAAGAAAACCTATAAAGGAACAACTTATTATATATATAGCAACCAACATTGTTTATTAATCATACATAATATCTTACACTATTCATCATCATCATCATCGTACTCAGTATATCCCACCAATAGCAATGCTATGGTAGGGTTTGAGGAGGGTAAGATGTAGACAGCCTTACCTCTATCCCATAGGGATAGAGAGGCTGCTTCCGGTGAGACCCCCGGCTCGATAGTAGTTTTGCATCAAGCCTTGGACATAAGGCACATAGCACTCAATCATCAGGACACCGGCTGATCGGTGCATGTGCCCTTGTCTTTCGGCTATCAACGCCACCACATGATGCCTGATTAACCTTCCGCCACTTTTAACGTTATTTTCACGAGATTAGTAAAATAACGTCAAAATTAGTGCAATTTTACTTTTGCCCACCCGAGGGTTCACACATATATACATTATATGCGCGCACCGCAAGCAGGGCGTAACATAGTTATGAGCAACATAGTTATGAGCAAAACCAGATCCACATTTTGTGTTTATATCATAAATGCAGATGTTTCTTGTAACATAAAAAAACTAATCTTGATTCATGAGTTGCGAATTTTATTGATAATAAGCATGGGATCATGTGGGATTTTGCCTAGGTCTACTATATTCTATTCAAATTTCAAACTTGTTTCCTACACAAAGAACATCATACTTGAATCGACAAATAAATTAATCTTGTTAACCCAAAATTGACTGTAAATGTTTGAAATTTAGGGGCAAATTGTTGACTTCAGGAGTCAAACAAACACCAAAGTATGTAAATTTTATGAAAAAAATTCCATCTTTTTATAGATATTAGAACTATAATCTAACTTAAAGTTGAAGTTAACTTGTACATGTTTTAAAGGCAAGTTCAACCAAATATTGAGCAAACTTTATAAATCTTGAAATGCACTCTATCAAATAATATGTGTGACACAAATATATAACGAAAAAGATAAATGTGGGATCTTACCAAGTCGAGCAAGTCGATTGACCCAACTAGGAATCGGCCTATTGGTCAACCGAAGACACAAATCATTGCAGAAGTGATTACAATTTCTTGTAATGAGATTATAACTGTTTCCAGTATACTCTGTTGCTAATTTTTCAATAAAGGAACGAACTTCACGCGAACCAGAATCTGTCCTCCCTATTAATATCGATTTCCTAAACGTAAACCCCGGGCATTTTCTTGGCTCAACTTCAAATATACCCGTTGTCGAATGCTCATGCGCACCAAATGCGTATTCTACACCATGCGCTGCCACAAAAATAATAATTGAACTGTCACAATCTAAATATTATAATTATAATAACTATGTTTAAAACACAAAATGTAGGTTTTGAACCAACTTATCAAAACATAAAATGTGTCATCAATAAAAAAACAAACTAGTAGGATAACAATATTAAAATAAATTACTCAATAATATTGCAACAGCCCAAGTAAACCGTGTTAAGATATTTTCCACTTAGCAAAACACGTCTTTGGCACGGTTTACTTGGACTGTTACAGGTATAACCAATGACTAAAATTAAAACAAAATGGTTACAGACCTTGCACACCAGAGTGATAAACACCAAGACCAACCCAATAAGCATAACCATTGATTGGAGTGAGATCATAAACATTCAAATACACAGGAACAGTCCCTGTTTTCTTTTTTCTCGGAATAATCCTGCACAACATCCTTCCTTCTTGTGTCTGAATTTGATCCTCAAAAACTGAAACTGAACTGGGAAATCAAAGGCTCACATAAACCCCACAAAAACTCAATCAATTTCCATCTCAAATCATCAATTTCCAATTCGATTTGAACCGAATTTTATTATGTAAACAGAATCTTCAAGAATGTCAAAATTCGAACGACAGATTGATGATTTCACAATAATTTCGAATTCTGAAACAGGCCCTTTTCAATTGGGATCCAAATTAACAAAACCCAGAAAGATTTTATCTGGAATTGGAGAAATTGGAGGGTTTTGAGGGATTGAGAGGAATTGGGGTTTGATTATTATTATTTTATAATAGGAGTCGATGTGATGAGGAATTGGGGGAATAAAATTTGACCGCTTAGGTGGCATCGGCGGCTTTTTTGGTTAAACTTGAAACAACTTCTCCTTAAAGAAACTATTGTTATAATATTACTGCAAGATTAGCAATTATTCCTTAAACTTGAAGAGTTGAAGATGACAAAACAAACAAGAACATAAGAGATATACATATATATTTCTGAAGAAACACTAACCGGACCCCGGGCAGATTACTGGTAACCTGGGGGTTAGATAGATGTTTCCCACGAGGGGTTAGACCCTTGGAAGATGGTTCTTCTGATAACCTGCAAAACAGACACCGTGAGCTCGTCACTGAGAAGGGGGGGGTTCCTCCTTGTGACCACCCTCCGGCGTGAGAATCAGACTAGATTGCTCTTTAAATATAAAAGTATATTAAGAGATTGCTAGAGCAGATATCAGGTATCTATGATGATAATGTAGTAAGATATGATAAGATGAGATGATCATACCATTTGTGGTATTTATAGCCGAAGGTAGGTTTCCAAGGGGTTTAGCCGGCCCAACACGCTACCAACTGTAACCTATGCACGTGCCCTGCCTGTGAGTGGTGGATAGGTAGCGGCTGACACAGAGCAGGCGTGTCGTGCACTCTTCCTCTTCTGCCAACTACAGGCTAGGCACGTGGTATGGCAGGAGTTGGTGGGTAGGCGGCGGCTATTGGTCACAGTGCTGTGGCGTGCTGTCTGCCATGCTGCTGTCAGTGAGCTGTCGCATCTCTGATCAGATCTTTTGCCCATACCTCGTCAGGTACAGTAAAAGATCCTTCAGTATACGGACTGGCTTATTTGGGCGGGAGTATTCCCCCTCCCGCCTCTGTGCGGGATTGCTCCCGGCTTGGCTCATTCCTTCAGGTGACACTGAACGATTGAGAGCTAAGTGCCTTGTGCGTGTAGCCATGCTGCGCGGGTGGCCTTCCCTAATGGCTTGTATCCGAGGCTGCGGGGACAGGCGGAGTCCTTCACCATTGGGAGGCATTTCCTGCGGGACCAGCTTGCGTACTGCGCGTAAGGACGTCACGTCTCTGAGCATGGTTGGTCCTGCGGATCCAGTTGGTCTCTGCGCAGACGTCCCTGTTTAAGGTGAGTCTTGCGGGTCTAACTGGGCTCTGCTGGGACCTACCTCTTCAAGTCCCCCCAGTCCAATGTTCTTCTCATGAGTGTTTAATGAAGTGAGGTGAACTTTTAGACTTGAGCAAAGGGTTTTGAAAAGGGTTTTGTAAGGTTTTCCATGGGGATTCTTTCCGCGGAAGTCCTTGTCACTTGCAGAAATGCCCGAGTTTCCTGCTTGGTCTTTGGGTATGATGCGGGTAGGTCTGTAACCTCCTCGCAAGTCAGGAGCATTGAGTCCCAGTTGTATGTATTTTCCATGAGGTTTTGGTAGTTTTGAACATAGTGATCAATTATGTTAAGACCACCAATTCCATCCTGGAGCTTCAAACAACGTAGTTCTCGATGTTCCCGCTATGCGGGGATGCTATTTCCGCTTCCGTAAGCATTGCCCAGAAGATCCTTCTTGGTTTCAATTCCCAGCGGAGCGCTAGGTATGTGAAGGGTTTTGCCTTAACACTGTACCTGCGCTCGTCTTACAGTTACTTTACTCTCAAGGTATTCCTGGCGTCAATTCCCTGCGGGTGCTAGGTATGTGAAGGGCTTTGCCTTAACACTGTACCCGCATCCGTCTTACGGTTACTTGTTCACCAAGGTTCTTGGCTTCAATTCCCTGCAGGTGCTAGGTATGTGAAGGGTTTTGCCTTAACACTGTACCCGCAGCCGGCTTACGGTTACTTGTTTGCCAAGGTTTATTTGGCTTCAATTCCCTGCGGGTGCTAGGTATGTGAAGGGTTTTGCCTTTACACTGTACCCGCAGCCGGCTTACGGTTTCTTGTTTGCCAAGGTTTATTTGGCTTCAATTCCCTGCGGGTGCTAGGTATGTGAAGGGTTTTGCCTTTACACTGTACCCGCATCCGTCTTACGGTTACTTGCTTGCCAAGGGGTAAGGGGTATTCTCCCGCTTACTTTTTTAATACTTTCGAATTTTGAATTTTGAAATTCGAAGAGTTGGTGAAAAGATAAACCTCTGAAACGTCGTGCGACGGTTTCTTCTGACTGTGTCAGGACGTGCAGGAAGTTATGGTGACGTGACAGAACATGGTCATTCCAGTCGCTTTTTCAGGCGCGTGGGAGCGATTTTTCGGGCGCGTGGCCGCGAAATTACTGGTACACGTCCTTTCAACAGCTGTTGCCAGCTTGCTTTTTGCCACGTGTCATAGTTTCATTGCACATTTGATTTCTCTCTCCTCCGCATTAAATTCACCGCATTAATTGCGATTACTATATAAAGGGGGAGAGGGTTATTTGCAATTCACACTTTCCACTTTCATCTCTTCTTCTCAAGTAATTTCCGGCAAATTTTTCTGTTCAGTAAAGCATTACCCTGAAATCTCTTTTCGTCTTTCTTCCACCATGTCTTCTCATGATGCTGATGACCAGAAAACTGCTGGCGAATGCCAGTGCTCTCTTCCTGTCGATCTGTACCAGTATATCATCAGGAAGTTCATGCTCGAGTCTCTCGAGCCTGAGTTTCCTGAACCCCACCATACTGTGTACGATGCCCCTAGTGGCAAGATCGGGGTTTATGCTGCATTCTTTGTCTACGGGAACCTTAGGTTTCCGTTGACAAAGTTTGTGTACCGTGTTCTAGAGAGGCACGGTGTGCACCTGACAGAGGTGCACCCCATGGCCATTGCCAAGGTCCGGCACTTTGAGTGGGTGTGCCGGATACTGGGCCTTGAGCCCCTCGTTGATCGCCTGATGACCTTCTATACATGGAGGTGCATCCAAGGGTGGTACACTCTTACAACCCGTATCAAGGGTTTAAAGATTTGTACCACCGAGCGGAGTCTTCGCTCATGGAGAAGAGAGTTCTTCTTCATATCCGCTCGCGCCATCCCCATCGCCATGAAGTTCAAGAATGGCCAGGCGCTTCTGAACCTTCCCGCCCTCAACTACGAGGAGGCGGAATGGTTCTCGAAGATTTCCCGGGTCCAGTCCCCGGTTTTCCGTTTTCCGGAGTCGGCGATGGTGATGTTGGGGATGAGCCGGGTGTGGAAGGCGGCGAATGCGGATAAGGTTCCGATCGTCATTGAATATGGTTCGAACTCTGTCCCTTATGGTACGTTTTGTTTCATTTTGCTGACTTCGATTTTTACCAACTTTCTTGTTGATTTCAGAGGGGAACGATCTTCAGTCGCTCCTGAACCCGCGGGAGGAAGATGGTCCCGCGCGGATGGGTACTCGTGCTCTGGACGAGAACGAGTTGCCCATCTTAGAGCAGACCGCGGGTCGGTTCGTGGAGGTTTACCCGCCAGGCCAAGAGATCCTGAGCCACCGACGGCCAGGTAAGCCTATCTTCTACCCTGAACCTCTCAATGCTGTGCCTGCTGCTGGAGTTCATGACATTTCTTCTTCTGAGGAATCCGCAGAAGGTCCTCCACTGGTGCGGAAGAAAAAGGCTGCCGTCGGGAAGGGCAAGGAGAAGGTGGCCTCTACGGCCGACCCGGTAGTCCTATCTGACTCTGAGTCAGATAATGCAGAGGTGGCGGGGAAGCCCGGTGGTGAGGAGACCACCGCTCCGGAGGCTGCAGGTGTTACCTCCGGGGAGGCAGCGACGGTTACCGGTGTCAAGAGGCCGGCTCCATCGGGTTCTCCCCCGCTCGTCCGTGCGTTCAAGCTCAAGAAACCCCGTGAGTACCCCCATAATTCTTGTCTAGATTTGTTGTTTCAAATAAATTTTTCTAACACTTTTGCTTGTGCAGGTGTGGATGTTGACGCATTCCAGGGTGGAGTTGGAGCAAGTATTCCCCCGCCAATGACGGTAGGCTCGGTCAGCCTTCCCGAGGCGTCGACCCAGGCGTCTACGCCTGCTTCCGCTGGTTCCAGCCTTCCTGAGGCTGTTCCAGCTGAGGTGTCTCCGCCGGCCGTGAGTGCAATTTTTACCGCATCTTTCACGGAGCCGGCGGTTACTGTTGCTGAGGAGGTGGCGCCAAACATGGCTACCACAGCGGCTGCCACTATACCTGCGCCACCGGCACCGACGGCCGGACCATCAGGTATGCGCCAGGTTTCCCGCCGATCTATGCCACCTTCCCGTCTGCCTGACCTGTTGGATGGATTTCCTTTAGGTTCAGGTGATGGGTTTGGCGGCTATCGGCCTGTTATTGACCCTACAGGTACGTAGGGTTCTTTTTCCCTTATATATTTTTATCATCTTTTCCTAACTGCCTTTGTTTCTTTTGCAGTGTCGGATTCCAATGAAGTGTATGTTCCAAGATGGAACATACGCCGAGGAACAACCCTTCGTACCCCTGTGGAGTGCGTGGACTGGGCTCGCCACGCTGCTCCTCATGGTGCGTTGGGGGAAGCCATGGCTAGCTACCAAGAGGGTAGGCTAACCAATGAGCTTCGGGTTCTCCAGGCCCGGACGCAGCCCCGCGTCGAGCTGCTTTGTCGTGAAAACGACAAGTTAAAAGCAGCTCGCGCCAAAGATGTATCTGAAGCGCGGGCTCTTCGGGAGGAGAACCGGCAGTTGGCCGCTGCCGCAGCCGAGAAGGAGAAGGCATTCAAGGCCCTCGAGGTTGAAGTCCAGGCGCGACTCGAGGCCCGCTCCAAGGCTGCCCAAGCTGTGAATGAACAGCTTCGGCTGGCCAAGGAGACTGCGCGAAACTCAACTGAGAGGGCTACCAAGGCTGAAGCTGTTGTTGAGCCGCTTCGCGAAGAGAATGAGCAGCTTAAATGCAAATTAAAGGCTCTTCAGCATGCTCATGACGCCTTGGCAATGGAAGATGCCAAGAAGCTGCAGGAGATCCTTGACCAGAGGGGGGTGCTTGACCGCACTGAAAGGAAACTCAAAAGCGTCGAAGAGGCTGCCGCCAAGGAAGTTCAACTTGCCAACCTTGATAAAAACGGAGCCGAACGTGCTTACAAAGAAAGTCAAGCTACCCTCCAATGGCTGCTTCGAGAAGCGTTGCCTCAGGTATCTTTATCTTTTTCTTTACGCTTTCCGCTCGTAATTAAAAAATGTTCGAACTTGTATTCTTTTGTAGGTTGCGCGTCGGGTCCTTTCAGAGACCTCTTATGACGATGCGATGAGCGCAGCCCTCAACGCTTCTCATGAGGATGGGGAGAAGACTGGCTTCCTGCTTGGTCTAGGGTTTGCTGAGAGAGGCTTTCCGCCCTCCAACTTCCCTTTATTCAATGTTAATACTGAAGCTGCTTATGACCAAGCTGTGAACCAGTACGCTGCCTTCCCGCATCCAGTGGTGGAGAAGGTGAATGAGGCTGCTGCTGCTGATGATGGGCTAAACATCCTTAAGGCTTTCCTTGGGCAGCCACGCTCAGACGGTGCTGGTCCAAGCGGAGGTGGCCCTGAAGCCTGATCCTGAAGATCTCTTCCCACCGCTAGGATAGACTTAGCTTTGTATAGATTTCTTTTAGGCGGGTAGTTACCCGGCCACTGTTGTAATACATCATTGAAATATTAATCTTTTTGCGTATAAGACTGTTATTTCCTTCTTTGGGTTCCTTGCTTTATAAACTTATGACTTGCATACTTAGTTTAAATTAGCAATTTTCCAAGTGTTCAGAATAAGAACCTTTGAACGTGGTTGATAGTGGGTTAAAGTTTCGCTTCCTCCTTCGTGATTGTGCGGGTAGAACCGTCACTTGCACTTGGTAGGATGGCTAAACTTTAACTTTTATCTAACCTGCGTGCTGGTTTTTCTTACTTTTTTAGGATAAGTTAACCTTTGAACGTGGTTGATAATAGGTGTGAAGTTTTGCTTCCTCTTTCGTGATTGTGCGGGTAGAACCGTCACTTGCACTTAGTAGGATGGCAGAACTTTACCCTTATCTGACCTGCGTGTAGGTTTTTCTCATCTTTTGAGGATAAGTTAACCTTTGAACGTGGTTGATAATAGGTGAAGTTTTGCTTCCTCTTTCGTGATTGTGCGGGTAGAACCGTCACTTGCACTTAGTAGGATGGCAGAACTTTACCCTTATCTGACCTGCGTGTAGGTTTTTCTCATCTTTTGAGGATAAGTTAACCTTTGAACGTGGTTGATAATAGGTGAAGTTTTGCTTCCTCTTTCGTGATTGTGCGGGTAGAACCGTCACTTGCACTTAGTAGGATGGCAGAACTTTACCCTTATCTGACCTGCGTGTAGGTTTTTCTCATCTTTTTAAGAATTTTGTTTTGAACCGTTCGACGCGCGGTTGTCGATAGGTTAGTGTTCATTTTCCTTTCATGATTCATGCGGATAGACCGGCACTTTCATTTAATGGGATGAACTCTTTCAACTCACCTGCGTGAAGGTTTGCCACGTTATTGGGTTCGTGCGGGTAAGACCGCCTTCCCACGCAACGACTTCACGTAATGTGAATGTCGTCACCAGTGTTGGATAGTTTTAACCGTTCGACGCGCGGTTGTTGACAGGTTATTCAGTTTCCTTATTGATTCATGCGGATAGACCGGCACTTTCATTTTTGGGTGCTGAACTTTTTCCCCTTCAACTGACCTGCGTGAAGGTTTGTTACGTTATTGGGTTCGTGCGGGTAGGACCGCCTTCCCATGCAATGATTTCACGTAATTATGCGGTGAAAACCGGCATATTAGTGTCCAGAAAAGTATAAATGTAAAATCATCAGCTTCGATGTTCTAGAGAGAATCATTTCCATTAGAAGTGGCTCTTGGCCTTTTCTTTACAAATTGGAATTGATTTACATGCAAACTGTGTAATTGAACTCCCTTCCATGTTGGGATGGGAGTGCCATCGAGCCGATACGCACCTGGTTCGGGATCTCGTTCTTTACGCAGCATGTAGTCTCGTTTTTGAAGCTGGAATTGGTTCGTGTTTTCCCCAGCTGGGGTTCTATACGCACTCGCCTGCCTAGCTTTTATTTCGCCACGAGGTGCGCGAGCGTCCCATCTCTGACGAATGTTTCGACCATGTCTTTTACGTCTATGCATTCTTCAGTGTTGTGGCCTTTTGTTCTGTGATAGTCACAGTACTTGCTCCGATCAGCATCGTGACGATGCCGGATTACTGGAGGCTTTGGCCATGGGAGCTCCTCAGTAGCAAATATGTCAGTGACGCTTTTGGTAAGTGGCGTCCATCTGGAGTTCCGGTGCGGCTTTACATTATCCCTTTCACCCAATCGGTGCTGTAAGCCGGATGAGGTGTCAAAGTTTACCCTTGACTGCCAAATGCCTTGCTTCCGTTTTTTGTTCAATCGGGCGGTGAGGACGTTGTCCTCTCTCGTCTTCTGGGTGTAAAGGTTTGTGTTCTGCGGAAGGTCTCTACCCAGTTGCTTCTCCGTTTCCGCATAGCGTTTGGCTGCTGTCATGATGCCATCCCATGTGGATGGCATTCCATCTTTACCCGTTAGGGTGCGGATAAGCTCTGGGTCTTGCGCGCCCTGGATGAAGGCTGCGCGAACAAGATCCTCGCTGATATTGCCCAAACTTAACTTCTTTGAGTTGAAGCGAGTGATGAAGTTTGGCAGAGATTCATCTTCTTCCCGTGTGCATTTGAGGATTGTCCATTGCTCCTCGGTATACTTTCGCTGCTGGCTGAAGTGTTGGCTAAACTTCTGCTGGAAGTCTGCCCAGTCGTAAATGTGGTTAACCGGTAAACGATCAAACCAAGCCCTAGCAGCCCCCACCAGCGTCATTTGGAACATGTAACACCACGTGGGTTCCGTCCAATTGCTAACGGTTGCCCCCGCTATGAACCTGTTCAAATGATCGTCTGGATCAGATAGGCCGTCATATGTGCCTATGTTAGGCATTTGTTTAGCACTTTTCGGGGCAATTGCTTCAGCAATGTCCCTTGCAAATTTGGACGTTCCTGCATTTGTAACGTTTGGTCTGAACGTTTTAGAGAAGTCTCGTGGACTTCCATCTATGCTTTTTGGTTTGAAGGCTTGTCCAAAATGCCTTTTCGGTTGGGTTTCCGTTTCTTTACGCTTCCCTTTTGCCTTATGACGAGGGTTCGCGTCGGAGTCGGATTCCTCCGAGTCATCCTCCCAGTATTCGAATTCGTCGGCCTGTTGCACGGAACGCAAGCGTTCGTTCAACTCAGCCTGGAATTCCTTTTGTCGTGCCTCCGCCCATGCCTTGACTTCGTCGAGAGTCTGGCGGGGGAGTCTTCGTTTTTCAAACTGGGTATCGGTGGATCCCAGTAGGCGGTCATTTACTGCACTTGCCCCTGCTTTAGTAAGTGGGGTAGTGTTCGTAAAATTTACTTCACTTGCTCCGGCTTCGGTAGCCGGAGTAGTGTTTGTAAAAACTGTGTTGCCGGTATTCCCCCCAATAGCTGGGGTTGTGGTTACCGGAATTTCTCTAACCATCTTTTGTATAAAGTTTTGAAAAAACTGGAGAAAATTGTAGTTCTAGCTTTATGCACGGATGGCGCCAATGAAGAAACACTAACCGGACCCCGGGCAGATTACTGGTAACCTGGGGGTTAGATAGATGTTTCCCACGAGGGGTTAGACCCTTGGAAGATGGTTCTTCTGATAACCTGCAAAACAGACACCGTGAGCTCGTCACTGAGAAGGGGGGGGTTCCTCCTTGAATGAAGAAACACTAACCGGACCCCGGGCAGATTACTGGTAACCTGGGGGTTAGATAGATGTTTCCCACGAGGGGTTAGACCCTTGGAAGATGGTTCTTCTGATAACCTGCAAAACAGACACCGTGAGCTCGTCACTGAGAAGGGGGGGGTTCCTCCTTGTGACCACCCTCCGGCGTGAGAATCAGACTAGATTGCTCTTTAAATACAAAAGTATATTAAGAGATTGCTAGAGCAGATATCAGGTATCTATGATGATAATGTAGTAAGATATGATAAGATGAGATGATCATACCATTTGTGGTATTTATAGCCGAAGGTAGGTTTCCAAGGGGTTTAGCCGGCCCAACACGCTACCAACTGTAACCTATGCACGTGCCCTGCCTGTGAGTGGTGGATAGGTAGCGGCTGACACAGAGCAGGCGTGTCGTGCACTCTTCCTCTTCTGCCAACTACAGGCTAGGCACGTGGTATGGCAGGAGTTGGTGGGTAGGCGGCGGCTATTGGTCACAGTGCTGTGGCGTGCTGTCTGCCATGCTGCTGTCAGTGAGCTGTCGCATCTCTGATCAGATCTTTTGCCCATACCTCGTCAGGTACAGTAAAAGATCCTTCAGTATACGGACTGGCTTATTTGGGCGGGAGTATTCCCCCTCCCGCCTCTGTGCGGGATTGCTCCCGGCTTGGCTCATTCCTTCAGGTGACTGAACGATTGAGAGCTAAGTGCCTTGTGCGTGTAGCCATGCTGCGCGGGTGGCCTTCCCTAATGGCTTGTATCCGAGGCTGCGGGGACAGGCGGAGTCCTTCACCATTGGGAGGCATTTCCTGCGGGACCAGCTTGCGTACTGCGCGTAAGGACGTCACGTCTCTGAGCATGGTTGGTCCTGCGGATCCAGTTGGTCTCTGCGCAGACGTCCCTGTTTAAGGTGAGTCTTGCGGGTCTAACTGGGCTCTGCTGGGACCTACCTCTTCATATGAACATAAGAGATATACATATATATTTCGTAACTCCTTTTGATTGTCTGTATCACTTATTGTTACAAATATAAGATATATATACACACTTTACATTCACTATTTGGGGGACATAAGCTAATAATTTGATTGAAGACTTTCACCATCCACATTTTTACCCACACGTTAGTTGAAGACTTTCACATGCAAATGTTTCCATCCATTCACATGGATGTTTTACCCACACGTTAGTTGAAGACTTTCACATGCAAATATTTCCATCCATTCACATGGATGTTTTACCCACACGTTATAACGCTCCCCCTTGGATGAAACATTTTCAAACTTCGGGATATTGAATTACTGCCTCATTAAAAACCTTGCTAAAGAAAAACCCAATGGGAAAAAAACTTTAGCTAAGGGAAAAAGAGTGCAGTATATAGCTCCCCCTCAAATTGCAGGTCGTTACATTGTTCGTACATGGCGCATGCCAATATCATGAACATGTTTCCTGAATGTTGCTGTGGGAAGTGCTTTTGTGAAAAGATCAGCTGAGTTGTTGCTGGACTGGACATATCTCATTTCAACCTGATTGTCTTTAATAAGGTCTCGAGTATACTCAAAGTATCTTGGTGGTATATGCTTTGTTCTGTCACTTTTGATATATCCTTCCTTCATTTGCGAGACACAAGCTGCATTATCTTCATAGATAGGAGTTGGAATTCGATCTTTCTCTAGTCCACAAGAAATCAATATGTGTCGTGACATAGATCTTAACCATACACATTCTCTTGAAGCTTCATGCAATGCAATGACTTCAGCATGATTTGAAGATGTTGCAATGAGTGTTTGTTTCTGAGAACGCCATGAAATCGCAGTTCCTCCATTCTTAAATATGTATCCAGTTTGAGATTTTGCTTTATGGGGATCAGATAAATAACCTGCATCTGCATAACCAACTAACCCTTCTTTTGAATCGTTAGGATAAAATAAACCTAAATCAGCAGTTCCTTTTAGATACCGAAAAATATGTTTAATGCCATTCCAATGTCTTTTAGTAGGGGATGAACTGAATCTTGCCAATAAGTTAACTGCAAAAGAAATGTCAGGTCTTGTACAGTTAGTAAGATACATAAGTGCTCCAATTGCACTGAGGTATGGTACTTCGGGACCAAGAATCTCTTCATTATCTTCGCAAGGACGAAATGGATCATTGTCAACATTGAGTGATCTAACAACCATCGGTGTGCTTAAAGGATTTGTTTTGTCCATATTGAAATGTTTTAAGAGTTTCTCAGTATAAGTTGACTGATGCACAAGTATCCCATTATGCATATGCTCAATTTGTAAACCAAGACAATATTTGGTTTTTCCAAGATCTTTCATTTCGAATTCTTTCTTTAAAAGAGCAATTGCTTCATTAATTTCCTTTTGTGTCCCAATTAAATTTAGATCGTCAACATACACAGCTATGATCACATATCCTGATGTTGTCTTCTTGATGAAGACACATGGACAAATAAGATTATTTGTGTATCCTTTGCTTATCAAATAATCACTCAAACGATTGTACCACATCCTTCCAGATTGTTTCAGTCCATACAAGGATCTTTGTAATTTGATGGAATACATTTCCTTAGGCTTTGAGCTTATTGCATCGGGGAGTTTAAATCCTTCAGGAATTTTCATATAGATGTCACTATCTAGTGATCCATACAAGTAAGCTGTGACAACATCCATAAGGCGCATCTCTAAATTTTTAGAGACTGCTAAGCTGATTAAATATCTAAACGTAATAGCATCCATGACAGGAGAATACGTTTCTTCATAGTCAATTCCTGGCCTCTGAGAAAAACCTTGAGCTACAAGTCTTGCTTTATATCTTGTAACTTCATTTTTCTCATTTCGTTTTCTCACAAAAACCCATTTATATCCTACAGGTTTCATTGACTTTGGTGTAATGACAATAGGTCCAAAAACCTTTCGATTGTTTAGTGAGTTTAATTCAGCTTGCATAGCATCTTTCCATTTGTTCCAATCTTGTCGATTTTTACAATCATCTACAGATTTTGGTTCAGGGTCATCATTTTCTTCCATGATATCGCTTGCCACAGAATAAGAAAATATATCATCAATATTTTCCATTTCATCTCGATCCCACATTATATGTGATTTACCATAGTTTATTGACAATTCTTTATTGGAATCATTTATTTCTTCCTGAGGAAATGTTATATCATTTATTCTTTCCTGAGGGAAGGTTTTGTCAATCATTCCTTCCTTAGGGTCAGTATCCTTCTCAGAACCCTTTCTTTTTCGAGGATTTTTATCCTTTGAACCGATTGGCCTTCCACGTTTTAAACGTTTTTGAGATTCATGAGGCGCATTATTATGGTTTTGCTTGCTTGGAATCTCAACTCGAGCTGGAGCATTAGCAGCTGGTATATGAGATTTAGTGACCCTGTTTATATCAGTAAATGCATCAGGTAACTGATTTGCAATTTCTTGTAGATGTATTATTTTTTGAACCTCTGTCTCACTTTGTTTTGATCTTGGGTCTAGGTGTAACAATGATGGCACACACCATGATATATCTCTTTCTTGCCTTTTCATTTCTCCCCCTAATGCTGGGAACATTGTCTCGTTAAAATGACAATCAGCAAAACGTGCTGTAAATACATCACCTGTTAAAGGTTCAAGGTATCTTATGATGGAAGATGTTTCATATCCAACATATATTCCCAACCTTCTTTGGGGACCCATTTTTGTGCGTTGTGGTGGTGCAATAGGAACATACATAGCACAACCAAAAATTCTAAGATGAGAGATATTTGGCTCATTTCCAGAAACAAGTTGTGTGGGAGAGTATTTATGATTTGCACTTGGTCTCATGCGGATTAATGATCCAGCATGCATAATTGCATGACCCCAAATAGAAACAGGGAGTTTTGTCCTCATTATTAATGGTCTAGCTATTAGCTGAAGGCGTTTGATCAACGACTCGGCTAAGCCATTTTGTGTGTGTACATGAGCAACAGGGTGTTCTACAACAATTCCCACAGACATGCAATAATCATCAAAAGCATGTGATGTAAATTCTCCCGCATTATCAAGCCTTACTCTTTTAATGGTATAATCCGGAAAATGTGCACGTAATTTGATAATTTGAGCAAGAAATTTTGCAAAAGCAACATTACGAGTCGATAATAAAGAGATATTAGACCATCTGCTGGATGCGTCTATTAAGACCATGAAGTATCTAAATGGTCCACATGGTGGATGAATTGGTCCACATATGTCACCTTGAATTCGTTCAAGAAACATTGGTGTTTCTTTATCGACTTTTAATGGCGAAGGCCTTGTAATTAATTTTCCAAGAGAACAAGATGTACATTGAGGCATTTTATCTATTTTATGGATCTTTTGACCTTTCAGTGGATGCCCATGTGTATTTTCAATGATCCTTTTCATCATTGTGGATCCTGGATGGCCTAATCTGTCATGCCATAAGTTTATGATACCAGAATCGCAACAATTTTCTTTGACTGCCATATGTGCTTGAGGCACATTTATATATGTATAATGCAAACCAGAATGGAGCATTGGCAATTTTTCCAATATTTGATCTTTGCTTATGATATGCAAATATTTTTCATTACTAACAGTCCTTGACTGAGTATCATATCCATTATGATATATGTTTCTGAAACTCAACAAATTTCTTGTTGATTTTGGGGAAAATAAAGCATTTTCTATTTTGAGCTTTGTACCATTTGGTAATGCTAAATTAGCTTTTCCCACTCCTTCTATCAAGTTTGTAGGACCTGATATTGTATTGATGATCCCTTTTGTTGGTTTCAGTTCATAAAAATATTTTTTAGATCTAAGTATAGTATGCGTGGCTCCACTATCCGCTATACATATATCTTCTTCATTTGTTTGATCTTGTGCTCCGGTGATTTTCATTTTAAATCTTGAAAAATATTAAGAGAAAAAAAATAAGTGTATAACGAAGACATATGATATTTTAATAAGAACTTTAATTGAAACACAAGTAGTACATGGAAGAGAAACTACATAATTAAAGATAATGAGAACACACTTAATAATTGCATCTAATTATAGTAGTCAAGCAACTTTGTTTCAAAGTTCCATCCCAAAGTCTTCAACGCTCAGCTCAGCATTGATATTATTAAAGTTATCAACATGGTTCACTTCTTTCTCTTTTCCTTTTAGAGAGGCTTGGTACAGTTCACACAGATGTGGAGCTGTGCGACAAGCCTTTGCCCAGTGGTTTGTACTTCCACATCTAAAACATGAAGTGCCATTGTTTTCGGACCTACCAGCTTCATTCCATTTATTTTGGTGGTTGGAATTAGTATTGTGTGGGACATGATAATTATTGGCTCTCTGGTTACGACCACGACCACGGCCACGACCACGACCGTAAGAGTTATTGTTCCATTTGAATGGATGCTTACGATCATTAAAATGCCTTTTGTCAAAATGACCACGTCCACGTCCACGGCCTCGTCCTCGACTTTGTTCCCATTTATGATCAGAATTTTTATGAGAACTTTTGTGAGCAACATGTGCTTCTGGTATTGCTAATGAACCCGTGGGACGAGATTGATGATTTTTCATCAATAATTCATTATTTTTCTTGGCTACAAGGAGTAATGCATTTAGATCAGAGTATCTCTTAAAATTCTGCAAACGATAATGTGTTTGCAAGTTTATATTTGATGCATGAAACGTGGAGAAAGTTTTCTCTAACTTTTCTTCCTCTGTTACGGGATACCCACAAAATTCTAGCTTTGAACAAATTCGGTATAAAGCAGAGGTGTAATCATTTACCCTCTTAAAATCTTGGAACCTAAGACTGTTCCATTCATCTCTAGAAGTAGGAAGTAAAACTTCCTTTAGATGACCGAATCTGCTTTTCAAATCTTCCCATATCATATATGGGTTATCATAATTAAAATACTCATGCTGTAGCAATTCATCAATATGTTTATGGATGAAAACATCAGCTCTTGCTTTATCCTGGTCAGAGCAATCATTGTATTCTTGGATTGCGTCTAACACATCCATAGATTTTAAATGTCTTTTGACATTTGCTGTCCAAGACATATAATTTTCTCCAAAAATGTTGAGTGCTGGGAATTCGAGTTTTGCTATATTTGACATTTTGTTGCTAAACATAATAGAGCAAATAATAAGATAAATATTAGAATCCATATATATCAATCAACAATGAGATACAATACATTGGTAGAGCTATAAACATATAAAAGAAAAAGAACATGCCGAACTCTTCAGATGGGAGATTAAAAATTAGAATGAGAAGTAGTATAAGCATTATAGTGACCAACATCAAAACCGGGTGAATCATTTTGAGAATTTTATCTTGGATAAATTTAATAAGAAGAATGTTTGTTGTAAATGAAATGGGGTTAATGATTGGTTATTTATAGTGGAGGTTTATAACCCATTTATAACGGTTATATTACCGTTTATAACGGTAATATTACCGTTTGTGTGTGTGTGTATATATATAATATATAATATTAATTATTTTAAAGTAAGATAATAAATAAGATATTAAATACAGTTTATTTTATAAAATATATATATAATTAGTATGCACAATAATAAGAATAAAATTGTTAGTGTAAATAAATCTAACTTCTAAAATAGTTATCAAATTTTAATAACAATGTTTATACACATTATTGCTATTACTCAGTATATTAGTTAGTATATGTATATGCATAGATATATATCTAATGTACATAATTAAAGAAGTGTTTATGATGCTTATGTAGATACCTTTGTGTCTATTACCTTTCTTGATTAGGATATAAGCGGCTCGTGCTGATAACGTGTTATAATATTACTACAAGATTAGCAATTATTCCTTAAACTTGAAGAGTTGAAGATGACAAAACAAACAAGAACATAAGAGATATACATATATATTTCGTAACTCCTTTTGATTGTCTGTATCACTTATTGTTACAAATATAAGATATATATACACACTTTACATTCACTATTTGGGGGACATAAGCTAATAATTTGATTGAAGACTTTCACCATCCACATTTTTACCCACACGTTAGTTGAAGACTTTCACATGCAAATGTTTCCATCCATTCACATGGATGTTTTACCCACACGTTATAACAACTATATGCTTTTGCTTTGGTTTTTGACTTTTTGGGAATAATATCCTTAAAAAAAAAGAAAAAGAAAAAACAGACTTATAAGAGAAGATTAGTTTGCATATTAAACTTTTATTTAAAATTTGAAACTTTACACATAATTTACTTATACAACTTAAATTCAATTCAAAATATGCATCACTAATTTTTTTTTATAAATATGGTACATCATCGTAAGGTTGCTCAAAGTCGAATATTCGGAGTTTCGGATATCTTAACATTTGATTTCACTATCCAAAATTTAGATATCCGAAATTTCGGATGCGGATATACAAATTGATATTCGAACTAAAAAATTATTATAAAAAAAATTAAATAACTACTTTTAAAAATATTTCAGATATTCGAAAAGTTGTCCGAAAAATCCAAATAAAATTATCAAAAAATTATTCGAGAAGTTATCTGAAAGTCCTAAAATATCTGAAAAGTTATCCGAAATATCCAAAAGTTATCCAAAATTTATAAAAAAATATTATTATTTAATAATTAAAAATATATTCCGGATATTCGAAACATCCGAAAACTTTCAGAATCACTATCCGAATCCGAAAATTAGATATTTGAGATTCGGATATCCGAATTTTCAGATATCCGAATTTTCGGATAATTCGGATTCGGGTTTTCGAATGTTTCGGGTACGAATTTGGATTCAGCTTTTTTTTTAACACCCCTACTTGCATGCATATATATCTTTTTAAGTTAATAATTAAAATGTCACTTATATCCTGTTTAATTAATGTGATTTCTTAAAACACCTATAGTATAATTATTTTATCCTAATTTTTGTTAGAAAAAAAAAACCTTAAAATTTAACTGAACTCTTTTAATACAAATATTTATAGAGATTTTCTAACATGTATTATATTGCATTTTTCATAGGTGTGCAAGTGAGAAAAATTAGTTCGGGAGCTCAAGCTAAATCGTTTTAGCTTTAACATGAGTCTGAAGTTAATTCGCTTAGCTTAACATGAGTTTAGCTCAATTTTTAAATGGTAACAACCTTTGCAAAGTTGACAAAATCATTTAGGCTTAATTCAGTCGTTTTTGTTAATTTTTCCAATAAAGATATGATCATGTATGATATATTGATAATCTGGGGATGCGGTAATCGATTCCCCAATCGAGGGACTCTTGGCTAATAATGAATCGAACTTCATCGTCATTCTTTCCTAAGAACGGTCGAACAGATGGACAAGAAGTTTTAATTATAGTGTACAACTGTGCATAAATAATGTTGCTGAACAAACTGGGCTTAAACAATTTGGGCCTTAATGGCTTCAAGTTACGTTCATATTGGGCCTTAAATATGTTAACATTGGAAATTTGGAACTAAAAGTTTGTCAGGTATTACTAACAATGTTTTAAAAACCGATATTTTATTCGTACCGGATTAGACTAAAAAAATAGTATAACCGGTTGAACAGGTTTGTACCGTGATATTCAACTGGGTTACATAGTTTACCTTATTATTTCATATAAATGCAACTTTTGTTCAAAAAACCCAAAAAAACATATGATTCCATAATAAATATCATTTAAAAGTTAATTCATGTTCAAAAAACAATATAAAAGCACTTGACTTTCAAACAAAGTTCTTTTAAAATAAAGGTGCACAATAGATTTATGCCATCGAAGTGTTGCATGCATTGAGTTCACGATCGCTTAAAAGATGAAATTTACTCTCATCGTCATCCTCATTAACAAGAGTAAGTACTTTTATTTTCAACAATAATAAATATGAAGTTTTAGTTACCTATAATCATAATATACAAAATAGACATGAAATACGTAAAATATACAAAAAAATGGGCCCGAAACATAAAAATTTGGTAGGCTTTTAAACTGGTATAAATCGGTTTTTTTATGAAAACCGGCCAGTTTAATGTTCCATAAAACTGCTCAAATATACTGGGTACAAAATACGGGTTGCTCACCGAAATCCGGTTCAACCGGCTGGTTTAAACCGGTTTTTAAAACACTGATTACTAGAATAATATCTATATCATCTTATGCCAGTCGTTCGTACATAATAAGATACTATCTAATGAATTATTTTGTGTTTCTAAAATGGAAATTCCCAAAATAAGCATTTATGAAAACAAATTTCTATTTTTAGGTACCATTTGAAAAAAATTTCAAAAGTAGGTATTATAAACTAATTGTGACGATTATTGTAGAACCAATTAAAACTTGTCGCGTGTCCTTAAACTAACTGTAACGAGTACGCTCACTAATCATTTACTCGTCATAACTAAATAAGTTTCATGCCTCGTAATCAACGCCCACGAGTATTCTTATGTCCTTTAGTCGCGACGACTAGTTTACCCGGTTTACATCCCCTACACGAGTAGTTTATTAGTAGTTAACTCGTCACGACTAGTTTAACCTTATACCTCGTCGCGATTAAAGGACTTATGAATTATTCGTGGGCGTTGATTACGAGGCATGAAACTTATTTAGTTATGGTGAGTAAATGATTAATGAACATGCTCGTTATGGTTAGTTTAAGGACACGTGGCAAGTTCTAATTGGCTTCTACAAACTACTCGTTACGAGTAGTTTATAATACCTATTTCTGGATCTTTTTGCAAATGGTACCTAAAACTAGAAATTCGTTTTCATGAATGTTTATTTTGGGAATTTTCCCTTCTAAAATCGGTGTTTAGGAAGAAATTATGGGAGCAACTGCCACATTTCTCTTCAACAATCTTTAAAGGATAATTCCCTTATAAGAGAGGTCTTAGGTTCGAATTTTGCATTCTTACTTCTAATTTGCTCAGCACAAATTGCAGCTTATCAAATCTCATTGGTTAGTTTTGTAAGGATGAGGTCCTAAGACTTTACAAGTAACCAGTCCTTATGGTTAAAGAAAATCTTCATGACCTTTTATGGCCGTAAAACCTTCGTTGTAGTTGTTATTGTAGTCTGATTCCAGTCATCACAGTTGAGGTCAACTGTCAAGATCTTGATGATTTAAGAATGTGCATCTTGGATTCTTTTATTCAAATCGTGTCATTAAATCGTACTTAACCAGCCTTTGATTCATGTAATTTGCCTTCAATTGAGAATCAGAGACATTTTAGTTCACTTATTGCCTCTAGTGGGGGATCATGGACATCGATTCATGCAACTAGCTCCCAATAGGGGGATCATCAATATCAGGGCTGGCCCTTGGGGGTGGGGCTGGGTGGTCGATGGCCACATGCCTGACACCCCGTTAGGCCCGGAATTTAGAAAAAAAGTTATATGTATTTTTATTAAAAATATTATGTATATTTAACGTTTAAACACAATTGCATAACCATTAGCTTAGTCCAGTGGCAAATGAGTATTACTCATAATCAGGTAGGTGTGGGTTCTAGCCCCACTTAAGACATGTTTTATCTTTTTTTATATACTAAAGTTTTTTCCATAACCCAAATTATAACCAAGTAAGTCCATATAAAAATTAAACTGCTTAAATCTAACAAAATACTTCTTTTACTTAAGGCTCAAAAAAATTTTCACCTTCAGCCTAAAAATGTTATTGCTTTCTCGGAGCCGACCCTGATCGATAATCCAATTAATAGAATATCGAATTTTGAAAAGGTCGTCAGTGCGGTGAGAAAATAGTTTTATGTACCCTAATATCTCATGCAGTATCTATTTTAATGGTTGTTTTTCAACCCATAGCTTTGAGGTTTGGTTATTGATCAAGCATGGATATATATGTTTTTCGAGCTATACTATCTATTTAAATTGAACCATATTAATCTACGTGTATAATGAAATCATCATTATTATAAAACTAGGATTTTATCCGAGGCATCATTATTATAAAACTAGTATTTTATCCGGCGCATTGCGTCAGGACAGATTGGTAACATTCGGGCGGTGGTAAAACCCAAGCGTTGCTAGTCTCAAGTGTTGAGATGATAAGTCGACACGAATTCGGTCGGTTTCGGTTAGGTGTGTTATTTACTGGAACTATAACAAAAAAAAATAATAATAAAATCGTGGACCAATGGAGTGGAGTCGATCGGTAAAAATTGATCGTTAGTAAAACCCAACCTTTGTCGATCCGAGGTGTTGAAGCTGTCAGCCTACACAAATTAGGTCGGTTTCCGTCACGTTCGTTACGGTACAAAAACTAAAAAAATAGCGTTCAGTTGGTTTTCGTTACGCTCGCGATGGTCCTAGAACTAACACAAGATGCGGTGGGTTTACGCGAATCCGGCCGTTTTCCGTAATGTTTGTTACGATACCATAACCAAAACAAAACATAAACAAAATTGATTTTCAATCGATTTTTGTTATGTATGTTATGAACTTGAACTAAATCAAAAAAACAAATACCACTAGTAAGTTCCAAATTATTATATATAATAATTGTATTGTACCCGGTGGTAAAACCTTCATGTTGAAACCGGGTGCTGGTAAAACCCAAGCGTTACGTTGGTGAGTTGACGGGAATTAAGTTGGCATCGTTTACGTTCGTTATGGTATAGATACCATTGGTAAAACCTTAGCGTTAAACCCAAAAAATATATTTGTCAAATTACGTATAAAAAATAAATTATTTAAAATGATGTTTGTTTGGTTGGTAAACCTGGGTGGTGGTAAAACCCAACGCTGTCAGTCCCATGCATTGAGATGGTAATTGGACACGAATTCGGTCGGTTTTGTTATGGTACTGGAGCTACAAAAGGGAAAATATAAAAATTGACTGGACCAAAGGGTGGTGTCGATCGGTAAACCCAGGTGTTGGTAAACCCGAGTGTTGTCGGTCCCGGGCGATAAGGTAGTAAGTCTATGCGAGTTCGGTTAGTTTCCTTCACGTCTGTTACATTATTGAAATTAAAACAAACAAAAAAAATTGTCGTTTAGTCGATACCGAAACGAAAAAAAATTGCTGTAGACAAGTAAGGTGCCGCCATTTGGTCGGCTTCCATTATGCTCGTTACGATACCGAACGAAGAAAAAAACAATTACTATGAACAAGTAAGATATATACAAGTCGTCCAATGACTACTTTAGCGGCACCAAACTTTACATTTATATATATATTAGATAATTGCGAAACATCGATATATTACCACATGTTTTAAATTTGCTTATCATTGTTTACTTTTTAGATATCATTATAATATTTTGTTGTATCCCGTTTATCTTTTTCAATATATAACTAACATTTAAATATACATAATAATGGGAGATTTACGCATCATCACCATTCTTTATTTTACGTTTTTTTTACTCTTGACCCAACACCTTTCATAATTTATAAATATGTCATAAAATATTTTTTAGTTTTAACCTTTAACATTTTGTCATTTTTAATTTTGTTCTCATATATTTTTCATCTTTTACAATTTTTTTTAAGGATTCGGTCTAAATTTAACGAGTTAATACGTTTCAATGCGTACGTATGGTTCAACGTTTTTTTATGTCTATTTTTTCCCCTTTAATGATCTCATCGCGACACTTAGATGTGAAGTTGACTTGGTTATTTTTATTCTGTATTTTACATTTCGGTTTAATATATGTGTGTTAACATGATGCAACAAGCATGTATGATTCAATGTTTTTAGGTCTACCTTTTGTTTGATTTTCTTAATGGTTAACGAAAGTTACTGATCGTGGGTGAGGGATGGTAATTGAAGACGGTGGCGGCGGTGGTCATACTTTCAAACGGAATGGACGTGTAAATATATGATCTTACACCCCTGCCGCAACGCGGGGGTGTTAATAATGTTTTATATATAAAATTAAGTTCTTGGCATGTGATAGGGTTTTGGAAAATAAATAACAAATATTGAAAATAGATATTATTAAATTTATACATAAAATTATTTGTTTATATATGAAATTAAAATTTTTTTTAATCAAAACCTACTTTTGATTTTTTTGAACGACTAATTTAGATAACTAACGGGCCATTGGTCATCTGATCATCTTCATTTCCCGTGCATCAAAGACCACACTTAGGAAGAAAACACATCCTAACTAAGAAAACATTATAACCAACCAAAACCCCAATCTTTAAATATTTTGATAACGTAACGGAGCACAATAAATAATTCCATTGAAATATAAAAAGATAAATAAGAAAAAATGTGTCATCTATTTAGAACCAATAAGAAAATATAGAACTAGTTTATATATAATAAAAAAACGTGTAAGTTTAAATATTAGATAACATGCAGTTCAAAAAAATATATATATTAGATAACATAATCTTGAAGTAAACCAAGTTATTTGGATCTTAACAAATGCAACCAAATCTTTCTTAGATTTTATTATCATATTATTATAATGCAATGCTACCACTTTATGCAAGAAGACAAAGCCTACTTGATTAATTATGCATCATACCTTAATTAAATAAATCTTAAGTACAAATGATTAAACTATACTTTCGTTTAAACAATAATCTTTTTTTTAAAGCTAATATTATTAAAATGAAAAAGGAAACCACTGACTCAAGATAAGCAGCCCAAACAATACAAATGAAAATATATAACATTAACAAAACATGCAATCGCGTATAGTGTAAAATTAACAAAACTAAACCCATACTACTCCAATCTAGACTCGTTCTTTTGCTTCTTTGTTTCAACCATAAGGAGGCCGACTTAATGTCATTCACTAATTTCGTCATCACTAAAGAAGCGCTATTAAAAATAACATCATTCATCGTCAACCATATCGTCCAACACGTCACCACCGTTATAGATTGAATCACATGACACATTTCTTTAAAAATAATATTCTTGGGTTTGTAAGATCTCTTCCACCGACTCAAAATTGGTTTGGCTAGGAATCTTGACCCAGTCATGTATCATCGACCAAATATCATTATTACCCTTGCAGTCAGCAAACAGTTGTTGTGAAGTTTGCACCCTTGCACCCCAAAAACACACTTCACGTCACCAACTGTTATACCCCGCGTATATAGCGTCGCTTTAGTTGCAAGATAGTCCAACAACAATCTCCAAATAAAGCAATTAACCTTAATAGGAACCCTCTTAAGCCAAAATATGAAATTCCGTACTTGATGATCATCAGCATTGTTTAATTCCCACCTCAATGATTTGACCGATAAAACCGAGCATTTGCCATCTATTTCTTGTCACATCCAAGTATTCAGATTTAACGACATGACAACAGATGAAATAATATTAAAAAATATTTGCAAATCAATTTGCAACCGAGCCAATTTAGGCTTTTTTTTATTCCTTTTTCCCACCAGTGTCCTCTGTCAATTTCAATTGACAGAGGGCAAACGATCCTCCATTTTGGGTTTCTTCGTTTAGGGTTTATAAGGGTTGGAATTGATTTGGGTTTGTGTTTAAATACTTTCAGCTTCATACTTTAAACAAATTAATAGTTGGTTTAGCTAGCCAAGGCATGTGTGTTAAGACAGCGACCTGTCTAGGGCGCATGTTCAAGCCTCCCATGGACCATTTTTATTTCTTTTTATTTTCTTTTGTTTTACTTAAATATTAATATTCAGCAAAATCTATAATAAAAACTAATATCATATTCATTCGTTTAACAGATCGAACCTCAGTAAACCTTCAAAATAAATTCTTGGTTAACGTTTCCGTACATGTATATATAAATATATATAGTTTTTTTTACATATATTTACAACTTCATATTTTCTAGATTTAAAAACTTGAATTTTAAAAGATAAATAACTAAGAATAGTTTTTACTCAACTAAACGAACCGTTCATCTCGAAACCTTCAAACCAAGTTTTTGTTCAATATATATATATACACACACACACACACACATAATATTAAATTAGTATTTATTTGTTTAAAAATCAAAAAGTAATGATATTTTAGCCGGTTACGCTTTTAATTCGATTTTAACAAAACTGAATGAAATATATTCAATGCTTTATCGATCTCCAAATCCGTTATAAACCCATCAAGTTATGTTTTGTTCGTTTCTATGAGTAGTTTATTTATTTAGTTGTGCCGTTATAATTACGACTTATCTTTGAGACTCCATGTGGAATCACCTAACTTATCTTCGCCGTAATCGTTACCTTCTTCTCGTCACGTTTACCTTATTCTCTAAGGTGAGTAATCACATCCCCCTTTTCCTATTTTTGTTTTGGGGGCATTATGCGCATTAGAAATTATTATTATACTCAAACCAATTCCATTATTTGTGTGGTTGTGGTATTGCTCAATTAATTGTTGGTTGCTATTTGAATATGTGTTTACTGCTTTATGTTTGGTTGGTCTCTCATCCTCATCCTCATAGTATGACCATACGCCGTCCGAGTAGACATGTCCAAAGCTAGTGGCATGTTCGAAAAGACACAATTGTTTATTGGTTATGAATTCGTCCGAGTAAACATGTCCGTAATCTAGTGGCATGATTGAAAAGACACTTATACTTGTTTATATTAATTGATGCTATTCACATACGTAAAGCATTGCTTATTTCTCATTGTTATTATATTTATACTGAACCGTGGTTACTCGCTCAACATGTGTTGTTGACAAATTATTTTTTCGCATAATGCAGATTGTTATAAGAAGTTATTTAAAGTGAACAACATAGACTTGGACTTTAGGATAAAAATTATAGAAGTCTAAATGTTGTATTAAAATTTTTTAACTTTGAATTGTTTATGTATGATTGATGTGAATAAATAAATTTAGATATTGACACTTATTATTATATTTAGTGTCTTTGAGCTATGATACAAATTATGTTGCGCCCCGGCATGTTCCGTCGTAGGTTGGGGTGTGACAGATAAAAACCTGCGTGACCAAGGAAACTTCGAATGGATTTAACAGATGTGGGTGGTGGAAGTTTTGAAATGAATTCAAATTTAGCTCTATCCACCTCTAGTCCTACTTGAGAGATTTTGTTCCCGAGAACAATGCCTTCTTTGACCATAAAGTGATATTTTTTCCAATTTAACACAAGGCTGGCTTCCTCACATCAAGCTAACATCCTTTTTAGATTTTCAAAGCAACGATTAATGAAATCTCCAAAGACGGAGAAGTCATCCATGAAGAGTACCACTGAATCCTCAATCATGTCATGAAAGATAGCTACCATACAACGTTGAAAAGTAGCTGGAGCATTACACAATCCAAAGGGCATTCCTCGGTAAGCGAATGTGTCATATGTGCATGTGAATGTTGTTATCTCCTGATCTTCATGTGAGATTGGAACTTGAAATAAACAGAGAATCCGTCAAGTAGTACATTTTTCCTGATTGACGCTGGAGCATCTGATCAATGAACAGGAGAGGAAAGTGGTCTTTCCTAGTTGCATCGTTGAGTTGGCAATAGTCGATGCAAAAATGCCATCTCGTGACGGTTCCCTTAGGAATGAACTCACTCTTGTCATTCCTGACTACCGTGATTCCTCCTTTCTTTAGGACTACTTGAACATGACTTACCTATGGAGAATCGAATATGGAATAAATCAAGCATGCATCAAGCAGTTTGAGAACTTCCTTCTTCACCACGTCTCGCATATTTGGATTTAATGTCTTCTTCCATTAGAATCTTGTGAGGACAAAATGACAAGCTGATGCCTTTGATATCCATGATTTTCCAAGCGATGACTTTCTTGTGTGACTTGAGAACTTAAAGTAATCTTTTTTTCTCATTGCTCGAAATATCAGAAGAAACGATGACAGGTAAATGAGAATTGCCTTCAAGGAAAGCGTACTTGAGGTGTTTGGGTAATTCTTTGAGTTCTAGGGTAGGCGGATCTTCAATAGAAGGTGTGGCTTTGGGTTCTAGATCTCTATCTACTGTTTCAAACTTCTCTTGCGAGTTGTTTTCTTCCATTGGACTAACTTCATCCTTTGAATTGAAGGCATGTGCCTTCTCCTCAATCAGTTTTGTGTCGCATGCTCCTTTTTCAGTTGGATGAAGGCTCACTATTGATTCACACATATCTAAGAGGTATGCGGAATCATCAGTGTATTATGGATGTTTCATTGATTTACCTATGTCAAAAGGTACCTAATAGTGAGTTTTCCGGTGCAAACATCTATGAGTGCTCTAGCAGTATCTAAGAATGGTCTTCCTAGGATAAGGGGTATGAAGTTGTCTTCATCCATGTCTAGAATTTCGAAGTCGACTTAAAAGACAAATTTGTAGAGGTTCTCCAGGTCCTAGCTTGTAGAAACCCTTATAAGGCATTAAGTTGATGCTAACTCCTAGGTTGGCTAAGGCATTGCTAACAAACAAGTTTCCTGTTAAACAGGGGGTAGTGAAACTTCCAGGGTCAGTGATCTTTTTTGGAAGCTTATTTTGGAGAATGGCGGAGCATACTTCACTGAGTATCACATGTGATAGTTTCTCTAGATTCCTTTTGTTGGATAGAACCTCTTTTAAGAACTTTGTATATTTTGGCATTTTGGAAATGGCTTCTATGAATGGAAGGTTAATATGCATTTGCTTAAAGAGTTATAGGAATTTGACATATTTTGCCTCCATCTTTTCCTTTTTCAGTCGGGCTAGATAACGAATTAGTGGAACATATGGTTTAACAGGTTCTTTGACAGGTTTAGGAGTAGTTGGATTTGGTTGATTGTTGGGTGTGTCAAGAACCTCAATCTCACCTTCAGATTGAATAGGCATGACTTGTTAGTTGTTTGTAGCAGTTCTGCCACTTCTTAAGGATATGGCATTGACTTGACCGTTTTGGTTAGTAGCCGTGTTACTCGGGAGTCCTACAGGCTATTTCTTAAAAAGTAGCCGGGCTAACTGACCTACTTGGTTTTCAATGTTTTGAAAGAAGCCTTTTGGTTCCTTAGCTCCACTTCGTTCTTCAGGAAGTGGTCTTCGGTCAATTTGTTCAAAGCTTTAGTAATCAGTACTTGCTATGAGCCCCGCCAGAAAAGTCTCCACTGTAGATCCACCATTTGGTTATTGGCTGACACTTGCACCTTGGTTCTTGTATGGTGTAACATCCAATACTTTTCAAACCCAAAAACCCGACCCATTTTAAATTTTCGGTTTTGTTTATATATATATATATGCAATAATAATATTATCGAGGATTCATGTTTATCGCTCGTTTGTTTATATTTGTTTTTTCAATTTACGAAATTCCAAGATTTAAAGTTGTCACACCCCGACTTAGGGCCTAGGAGTGTGACCAATGGTTGGTACATGTTTTGTAAATATATCAGAGTTTTGGGTAATTTTTAGCGGAAGACTTTAAAGGTTTAATATAATATTATTTCACATTGAAAATTTACTTGGGAATTAAATACCCAAGTTTAAAGTTATACAAAACATTGTTTTATCAAATATTACAAGGACTTGTATATTAAAAACTGAGCCATCAAGTACGAGAACTTCTATCTCCGGGATGACCCTAATCCTTGTATCTAGTATCCATCAAACTTAGTTACCTGCAAGTGGGATTAAAATACGTCAGCTATGTGCTGGTGAATCGTTATGACTCAAAAAGCATATAAATAACAATCATAATACAAATATAGTTTTCTTGACAAGCTCAGCAGATATATTGCTATACCTGGTATATGTAACACTGCCCTACATACACACAAGTCACCGAGCCACGTAACCCATACCGGAGAAACTATATATGACCATTAGCCCGCGGCCACGTAGCCTTTGACTGTTTAGGCTTAACGGTTATGTTTGGATCCAGACACATGTGTATTCGGTCTGAGTTGTTTTATTCTCTACTTTGTATTATAAAGTTTTAGGCTTAACGGTTATGTTTGGATCACGTAATCTCATGTAATTGTTTGACTGACTCTATAAGACAAACAACCTGTCTATCATATAGAGTATAAATATGTTTTGACTGTTTGTAAAGGTTTAACGTATTCACATGTATTGATGATGTGATTGTTTGAAAACTTTTCTTGATTGCGAATGATTGTTAATCTATAAACAAATAGGTTTGAATGATCACCTTGATGGTGTTTCTTGACAAGAATGCAGACTTTAAGTCTGGTTTTTAACCTTGATTAGGTTTGTGAATGTTTGAAATCATGATTGTATTAGTGTGACGTTTGGTATAGCATGCTTTGGCCTAATGATGCTAGACTGTCGCTATCTAGTCAAAAACAATTAAATCAAGGTCCTAATCACCTAAGCTAGTCAGGATAAGTAGGGTGTCGAACCACGAGGAGTATGTGGTCAGTGTGCAGTGAAAATGATTTCTAACATTATGAAGAAATTCAATTAATGAAGTGCTGATCCACTAGCAAACAATTTGATTTTAATATTGATTAAACACGTAAACAACTTTCAAGCAATTAACAAAGACAAGTCACACCCGGGGATTTAAGCAAGTAAACAAACAGCTATCTCATGCAACTTAACAGATTAACAATCAATGATCAACACAGATTGACTAACTAGATAAACCTTAGGCATCCACACTTACTAACACACGACACTGGTTATCAAACGGTCCCTGCCAGTGTGACTCAACTAAGAGAAAGCGTATGCTTCATCATATTCAACTAGTCAACACAATCCTATAAGCAATTATCATAGCAATTGGCACAATAATCATTCTGATCGAAATAAACCTAAAGTGACTAAGTGCACAATAATACTAGACATCTATACTCATAGATTAATCAAAGATGGCTACAATTAGTTCGTTCTTAATACATGAGAAAAACTGAAAGATGTTGGGTCGGATTTATGATAAGGAAGATTGGAATCTTCTCAACCTCCTCAGAAAAACGGCTAAGTATGGACTTCGAGCAAGTCTAGACGATCGAGCATGGTTTTACTACTTCGAGCAAGGTCTTCAGAACCTTAAATGGTTAATTCTTCAAAGTGTTAAGGCTTCGAGCAAGCTACACTTCAATTTTACACGATTTTATTCGTTACAACTATTTGGATGGTATTACATAGCCTTATTCATATTTGTGCATTTATGAAACTATTTGTGAACTATATTTTATGCCTTAGGATATTGTAGACTTGTTTATGGTCTTATATTCCTTATGGTTATACATATTACTTGTGGTCTAGGCTCGAGGTTGCTATTAGGCCTAGCATTAATTCCTAGTATTAAACGATTTTTCAGGATGAAACGTTTTAAACGGTTTTATATAGGCTTGCTAGCATATGGTAGGCCTTGGGATGTTAATATATATATATATACACACACACGCACACACACACACATTATTGTTTGGCCTCTATTTGGCGATGTTGTAGTCGTTTCGACTATTGACGTTGCGTATGCCTACTTCGTGTTTGCATACGAATGGATGGTGATCTTGGCCGGGCCAAAATGTACGACTCAGGTTCTTAAATCCTGTGGCGGGCCCTGAAAAGCCCGTGAGGGGGGAGGCTCGTGTGGCATGATCATCATCGGATGTTACGTGTTTGGGTTGTACGTGTGCTCGACCCTGATGTTATTACCTGGATGAGATGTTACGTGTTTGGGTTGTACGTGTGCTCGACCCTGATGTTATTATTTGGATGGTATTTATAGGGATATAAATATATGGACGTATATAGATGTCTAAGTACGAATACTTAGTGTTGATGATGGCCTAACTGTTCGTATCCCGTATTATATTGTAGACTCTTGGAATGTTTTATAATCCCGTTTTTATATTTAAACCCTTGGAATGATTTATTTAAATGTCTATTATTAGAACTTGAACTTACTCCGCTCAAACTGACTTTGTGTGTATGTTAGTATGAGTTTCAGGTTTAGAGGAGGATGTTTACTGCTTGGACGTGCTCGAGACTACTTGGACGATTGAAGGCATAACTAGTTGGAGATTAATACGCAAACTGTTTTCTTTTCATTTATTACTTTAAACATTTAAATTATGGTTTTGGGAACTTGGTTTTTAGTACTTGTGATTTTCCGCTGTTTATTACTCTGAACCGAATTTTAATAAGATGAAATGGTTTGACTTTAAATTTTTGAGAATTTTTGGATATGATTACCAACTGTAGGATTCCCGGGATTCGGGGTCTTACACGTTGGTATCAGAGCCATGGTTCGAGGGATTCGAGCATCCTCGAATGCTTGGACTCGAACTGTAAAGGAAAAGATTAGTATGCCCACAACGAGTAGCTGCATGCCAAGAGGTAACTTTAATTGTTAGTCATTCCTTTGAATGTAAGATTTCCAGTATGTGATTAATTGTTAAGTGTTAGATAGAGTGCTAATATGGTTAGGGGCCGGGGGTGATTAGGACGGGCGGGTAAAGTAAACGACTAATTACACTTGATCAACGTCATTAGCAGTTTACCCTTACCTTACATGTTCTAAATGCCACTGGTACTTGACCGTGTTAAAATTCTGTCTTTGTAGGGATAAGTCATGCTTAATACTCGTACTGCTAAGAGAGGTCGTCTGTGTGTTCGTGGCTGTGGTTGTAAACCACGTGCCGAGGCTGAGAGTGAGATTCCTACATCCCAGCAGGAGGAAACCCCGATTCCTGAGGAAGGGGATAACCCCGCCTTAGATCTTGCTATACGCGCGGCCATCGCAGATGAGGTTTACCAGGTTCTTCATAGCGTTATTCCCGAGATTGTTGCTGAGGCCGTTAGGGTTGCAAAAGAGTCAATGGATGGTAAGGGTGCGGATAAGCAAGGAAAGGGTCGAGAAACTCATGTTGAAGACGAGGTAGTGGTATCTAGTGATAAGGAGGAAGAAGCTCGTGCGGTTAGTGTGCCTACTAAAGGATGTTCGTATGGGGATTTCAAGAAGTGCGACCCTCCCGTTTTCGATGGTACCAAAGATGCGTTGCCGGCTCATCAGTGGGTTAGAGAGATGGAAGACGTATTGAGGGTCAGTAAGTGCAAAAGGGAGGACACGGTGACTTATGCAACTGCCTCGTTTCGTTCTGAGGCGCTGTGTTGGTGGGATAATCTAGCTCAGGCTATGGGTGGTCATTCAATTAGGAGGATGGCTTGGGAAGAGTTGAAGCAGTTGGTTATCGATCATTTTTGCCCTCCGCATGAATTAGATAAGATGGAGCAGGACTTCTTAGCTCTAGAAGCGGGTGATATGTCACATCGAGAGTATACTACAAAATTCAACCAATTGGCTTGTTTATGTCCCCATCTAGTTACACCTGAAGGTAAAAGAATCAAAAAGTACGTAAAGGGTCTTCCGGCAGATGTTCGTAGGGGTGTGGTGACCACTGACATGAGCTCCTTCCATTCGGTGGTTACCCTGGCAGGTACGTTGTATGAACATAGAGAGATGGTGAGCCCAACTGAGTCTGGGGAAGATTGGAAACAGAGCTCTAACTCCAATGGCAAGCGTTATGGGGGCAATGATTCTGTGTCAGACGGGAAGGAAGCGAGGGCAAGGACGTTGGATCGTAATGGTAAAAGGTATAGCGATAGATGCAGGAAGTGTGGGAAACCCCATAGGGGGGAGTGTAGGCTTGGGACTATCCCTTGTTTTAGTTGTGGGGAGACGGGACACCCCCACTATGAGTGATCGTCGTTGACATGTTACCGGTGTGAGGGGTCTGGTCATTTGGCCTCTCGATGTACTGAAAATAAGGTGGGAGGTTCTGAGCGGGGAAACTCTTCTAGGGTTAAGTTGGAAGACAAGCCCAAGGCTAAGGTTAGGGCCTTCAGTATCTCTACGAAGGAGACAGAGGAGGACACGGAAGCGATTTCAGGTAATTCCTTGCGTTCGTATTAATCATTTAAATATTTTACCGACTATTTCTTTTCTTATCGAAAGCTCTTGTGTGTCATAGTTTGACTAGAATGTAGTACGCTATCTTCAGTAGCGATCCTATTTATACCCGTTCTGTGTATGATGTGATGCTTTAAATTGTCGCAACCCGCGCTTGTTCCTGTGTAGCGGGATTCGGGGACGAATCCCATTCTTAGGGGAGTAGACTTGTAATGTCCGTAAATTTCCGACAAAAGGCTTAAACTTGTAGGATCTCGTGCACTTTTCGAGCTTGACCCGGTACTCTCCTGGGAGCTCCTTGCAACCCTCGTAAGCTTATCATACGTAACTTTTCTCGCAAGTTCAACAATTAGTAAAGTGGAGGGGCCAGAATGTTATTTTGTTATTATATATTATATATAAAAAAAATTAAACCTAACCCTAACTAGTGGTCCGATCGGCACCCAAGACCCCCCCCCCATTCTCGATTTTCGTGCAAGACCAGCCCATTCCCCACCATCCAAACTTCTATTCCAGGTCGATATTAGATGTCTACAACTCTTTTTCACCTTAGTTCATCCTTATGGCGCGTTTATTCGTCGAAATTCGGTTGTTTTTAGGCTTGTAGGGTGGTTGTCCAATTGAGCAATTCCGGGGCTGTTTTGATTGGGGTTTTTACACCAAAATCTTACTAGGTATGTCACTTACATCATACTAAAATTTCATGGTCATTGGAATTGGTTAGGTCGGCCAATTGTTAATAGTTTGAAAACTAGGATTCCGTTGACTAGTTTGTGAGTTGTTGTGTTTAACGCGCTGTTTGAGGGAATTGACAACCAATTTGAATGTTGTAGACTCGGCATGATATGTTGGCTGTGAAAAACTGATTTTTTTTGAGTATTTGGGGTGAATTGGTTGTCGGTTACTTGAACGGGTTGGTACGGCGCAAATTCGCGTTTATTGGTAATTGCGAATTACCGACCCATTCAACTCGTGTAGCGTCGTGTGGACTTGTTGGCTGTGATTTTACTAAATTTGGTCCCCCGGGGATGAGTCGGTATCTAAGTGCATAAACAACCCGTTAACGCGCGTATTCGATAAAGTCATCAACTTTCGGGGGTAAATTGGGAACCCTTTGTCCCCGGGATTAACTAACGGTGGTTTTGGTAAATACATGGCCTCGGGGGCTGATGTAATTGAATTTGGTAATGTCAAAGCTTTAGGTCAATCAAATCATGTTAGAACGTCTAGTAGGATAAACGAGTCGGTACATTTAGTTAGTAATCTTTGTGTGCAATACGACAGGCTTGTAAACTGTGGATTGGCTTTGAGGTTATCAAACCCTTTGGTATTTGTGTGGCTCGTCTCAGGTGAGTTCATGATGCCCCTTTTTACTCTTTTCAAGTTTTGGGCTAGCATGCACACTGTAATACAATTTTACACGATTTTACTCGTTACAACTATTTGGATGGTATTACATAGACTTATTCATATTTGTGCATTTATGAAACTATTTGTGAACTATATTTTATGCCTTAGGATATTGTAGACTCATTTATTGTCTTATATTCCTTAAGGTTATACATATTACTTGGGTCTAGGCTCGAGGTTGCTATTAGGCCTAGCATTAATTCCTAGTATTAAATGATTTTTCTGGATGAAACGTTTTAAACGGTTTTATATTGGCTTGCTAGTATATGGTAGGCCTTGGGATGTTAATATATATATATATATATACACATTATTGTTTGGCCTCTATTTGGCGATGTTGTAGTCGTTTCGACTATTGATGTTGCGTATGCCTACTTCGTGTTTGCATACGAATGGATGGTGATCTTGGCCGGGCCAAAATGTACGACTCAGGTTCTTAAATCCTGTGGCGGGCCCTGAAAAGCCCGTGAGGGGGGAGGCTCGTGTGGCATGATCATCATCGGATGTTACGTGTTTGGGTTGTACGTGTGCTCGACCCTGATGTTATTACCTGGATGAGATGTTACGTGTGCTCGACCCTGATGTTATTATTTGGATGGTATTTATAGGGATATAAATATATGGACGTATATAGATGTCTAAGTACGAATACTTAGTGTTGATGATGGCCTAACTGTTCGTATCCCGTATTATATTGTAGACTCTTGGAATGTTTTATAATCCCGTTTTTATATTTAAACCCTTGGAATGATTTATTTAAATGTCTATTATTAAAACTTGAACTCACTCAGCTCAAGCTGACTTTGTGTGTATGTTAGTGTGAGTTTCAGGTTTAGAGGAGGATGCTTACCGCATGGACGTGCTCGAGACTACTTGGACGGTTGAAGGCATAACTAGTCGGAGATTAATACGCAAACTGTTTTCTTTTCATTTATTACTTTAAACATTTAAATTATGGTTTTGGGAACTTGGTTTTTAGTACTTGTGATTTTCCGCTGTTTATTACTCTGAACCGAATTTTGATAAGATGAAATGGTTTGACTTTAAATTTTTGAGAATTTTTGGATATGATTACCAACTGTAGGATTCCCGGGATTCGGGGTCTTATAACAGAACGGATATGATCGAGCACATGGGGACAAGCATGGATGCAATAAGAAGATTTCAAGTGATCAAAGCAAGGACTTCAAGCACAGTTCAGTTCCCGAGCAAGATTTACATCCGAGCATGATAAATATTGCTGAATAAGAAAGGCTGAAGACATCAAGAAGAATGAGCTTGCTCGATGGATTGGTTCGAGCAAAGCATGGACTAGTCAAGAAGATTGAAGTCTACTGGAAGGGAATATCTTCACTGAAGATATTCTAAGTAAAGTATGCTCGAGGACCGTCAACGAGCACACCTAGCATAGTGAGTTTGCTCGAGCAAGATTGTTACCTTGCTCGAGGACTCAACACTTGTATTATTTTGTATTTCATTATGTAATGATTATGAACTTTTAGAAGGAATGTCAGGGTCTATAAATAGGGTCCTAGGTTTCCATTTAGGACACAGATTTCCAGACGGAAAACAGGCTGGCACACACTGAATACGAAAAACATTCCAAAGAATATTCCTTTTGTTTTTCCTCGTACAGCCGCCACCGTCACACAAAACTCTAGACATTCCTTTCACTGTTTCATTAATGAATCATTTAATACAGTGAATCTTTTCCTTTGAATGAGCATTTATTGATTATCTATTATTGTTTTGTGTTTATTTATCTACACTCCTTCGTTCCCACTCGTTGGATATCCTGATTCCGCCGGGATATTCAACAGGTCTTTTGGGTATTCGAGTCGGTGGGTTCTTGTCAACCTTTGCTAAGGTTTCACCCGATTCACGGTCCTGACAAGTGGTATCAGAGCTTGAGTAAACTCACTAAAGGCCACGGGACTGAAGGTGTGTAATAATGCTTGAAGCTTTACTCTGTCTTTACTGATACAAACTCCAGATCTGCTGAAATGGAAGACCTAGAAGTATCCACAAACAAGATTCCAAGGTTGCTTGGACAAGAAAACTTCATAAAATGGAAGGTGCTCTTTGAAGCAGCTGTGAACTACAATGACCCAGAGCTCTGGACTTCCATCACTGAAGGAAACTATGTTCCTTCAACAGCTCCAAACAACAACGCAACCGTTGAACTGAAGATGAAGAAGAGAGATGATAAAGCTCTGTCTATGCTGAAATTAGGGCTTTCTTGGGAAATCTTGACAACTGTAAATCATCATAAGACCACAAAGGGTATGTATGATGCAGTTATTGAAATGTTTGAAGGGAATACTGAATTGAGAGACATCAAGAAAGACAGATTGAAATAGTAGCTTGACAGATTCAAGTTTAAGGAAGGAGAAAGACTAAAGTCAGTTCTGCAAAGGTTCATGATGATTGTGAATGAAATTAGAACAACAGACCTTCAGATATCTGATTTTGATCTGAACAAGAAACTTTTATCATCTCTGTCTGGTGAGTAGTACATTGCCAGCAGGTTCATAAAAAAAAGGCCAGTTTTCCAAACTTTAAATTGGATGATGTGATTGCCTTTCTCAAGGCTGCAGAACATGAGATGATTGAGAAACCATATGATTCCAGAGGACAAGCCAAGTTTTCAAATGAACAATGCGCTTGTAGCACCAATGGGCAACCTCTCAGTCAAGAATCAACAGCCTATTGTTGAGGAACCATCAGAAACAAGCTCATCTTGCATCAGCCAATCAAGATTCAATGTTTAGCTGATTGAAGATGACACACCATCTCCAGAAAATGGGCAGACTACATTCATGCAGCACAACCCAACTCAAGGAACAGACTACCAGGCCTTGTTCTCCATGTTCACTGAGTCATACCATGCCTTTGTGGCCAAGAATCTGATAAATACAAGCATTGTGCAAGAAGATCTAGAACAAATAGATGCTGATGATTTAGAAGATATGGACATTAAATGGCAAGCAGCTATGCTAGCAGTGAGGAGCAAGAGATTGTATAACAGGACAGGTAGAACAAGCTTCAATGGTCCAACTGAAAGAATTGGATTTGACAAATTGAAGGCCATCTGTTATAACTGTCAACAACCTGGACACTTTGCCAGAGAATGTAACATTCCAAGGAAAGCTGGAAATCAATTGAATCAAAATCAATTCTACCAGAACCAGAATCAAAATTTCCAGCAGCAAAGGAATCAGATTACCAACCAAAACCCCTACCAAAATCCAAACAGACCCCAACAGCAAACATTTCAACCTCAAAGAAACAACCAAATGCAGGCTCACACAAACCAGAACAGAAAAAATCAGAACAATGTGAACCAGCAGAGAGACCAAGGAAATGTTGCTGTTATCAGGGTGCCACAGGATGGGGAATTTGATTGGAGCAATCATGCTGCTGAAATAGAGAGGGCAAATGTTGCTTTTATGGCAAAAGTGCATGACCAGGCTGAATCTTCAAATACTCAGGTACAATCTGATGTCTCAATTTCTGATCTTCTTATTACTATTAATCAACTTAATCAGGAGATTTGAAAATGGAAAACTGAGTGTGGGAGGAAGGAAGCCTTCTTGAATGTTTATGAAACAAGTGAAGCAACATATGAAAGTCAAATCAAAGGACTTGAAGATAACTGTATGATGGCATACCAGACCCAATCAAGAATGACAATTGAAATTGAAGGGTTGAAGAAGATGTATGCAGAAGAGAAAGTGAAGAATGCTGAATTGCTAATTCAAATGGATTTCTTGAAGAACCTTGTTTCTACTGGCAATATCGTGGGTTATGTTGATACAATGACTGATTAAGAGAAGTATAAAAAGGCGCTTCCACCTTTTTGTGACAGCTACTAACTGAAAGTAGACAAGGAGAGTATAAGTGAATACCTTAAGCAATTCAAGAATGTTTTTGATGATAAGGCTGAGTTTGTTAAGCAGTATGCTGATGTGATTGTGAACAAAGATGGAGAGTTTGCTATAAATCAGAGTGAGAAGCAAGAGACTGAGAAAACTGAAAAGATTGAAGGTAAGAAGAACTGGAGTGAGTACTCCAGTGAGGATAGTAACTGTAGCTGTGAGAGCTCTAAGTCATCTAAGAGCAAGAAGAAGAAGAAAAGATCAAGCAAAAAGAAGAGTGAAAAGATTCATCTTCTTCCAAAGATGACTCCAAAGATGAAAAGGCATTATAAGAAAATGAGAAGAGAACATGTGGTATTTGACATCTGTGCTAGACCACAAACTGAGATCAAGAAAAGAAAAGAAGAAACTATGAAATCTACTTATGATCAGTCACATCCACCAATATACCCAGTTTTCTTTAATCATGCGTTATTTGATATTGGGGATGTTGATTATGTGCCAATAAGAAGATATTCAAGAGAAGAAGAAGGAAGCTCATTAAGAACTCCCTCCAAGATGAAGAAAATAGTGTTTGTCAAAGAAAAGCATCCATAGGCAATTGACATCAGTGAACCAATCAAGATGGATTTCTCTAACACTTTGTGTCCAAAGACCTCTTTAGGCTTTGACTTTCCCAAACCCAGTGACAAAATCAAAGACAAACAATTGCTTGAAGACATGGGAAGCTATGCCAAGGTCTGGTGCAAGAAGTGTGATGCATATGGTCATCACACTGATTCTTGCTGGATTCTTGAGGACACCTTTGAAATTCCTGATGTGGTAAGTGGATTTGATATGAAGAGTTACAAAAAGATGTATCAGAATTACTTGAGTGGAAATAGGAAACCATCTGGTTATATGGAACAAAAAAAGATTCTTGAAAGAAAACTCAAGACCATTCTGAAAATCAAAGTAAATGAGAAAGAGCCACATAAAGCTGAGAAGAACAAAATGTCAACTAATAAGGGAAAAGCAAAGATCAGACCTGGAGTTCTTAATGGTGATGAAAAGTTTCTGTTAAAAAAGGAAATTGGTTCCAATGGAAGACAAAGAAGGAGGTGATTGAAAAGAAAACCTATGTGATTGAGCAGACAGAAGAAATAATCAAATCACAAGCAGTGAAGAATGGGTCAGATTTTGACACAGAAGAAGATTGTGAAATTGTGTATGAAGACCCATCTCCTGTTCCACTTCCAACCCCTGATGAATCTTCCACTGACAATGAATTACAAACTGATGCAGTTTGTAAATCAGATTCAAACTAATTCTGTTTTATGTGTATGTGCAGGAACAGTACTTGAACAAAAATGACTCATGGTATATGGACAGTGGATGTTCCAGGCACATGACCTGTGACAGGAGTGTGTTAATCAATTATGAAAAGAAATATGTAGGGCCAGTTGCCTTTGGGAGTGATGAAAATGGAGGTAAAATTTTTGGTAGAGGAACACTCACAAATGGCAAAGTATCCTTTGAGAATGTACTGCATGTTGAAGGACTGCAATACAATTTGCTTAGCATTTCTCAAGTCTGTGAAAAAGGATACAAGGTGGCTTTCAATGATGAACACTGCCTGATATTGAAGCCTGAATTTGTGATTCCAACTGATATGATTATGATGATGGCTCCAATAAATGGCAACCTCTATGAACTGAGAATAAACAATGCAACTTCAAGAGGTGGTTCATGCTTTGTGTCAAAAGCAACTGAAAATGAAACTAAGCTATGGCATAGGAAGATGTGTCATGTGAACTTAAAGAACATGAACAAACTTGTAATAGGTGAACATGTTGTTGGCCTTCCCATAAGAGAGTTCAAATTGGAAGAAAAATGCACATCTTGCCTGAAAGGGAAACAACACAAATCCTCACATAAAAGCAAAATGATAAACACTATTGATGAGGTATGGGAACTGTTACACATGGATCTATTTGGTCCTGTAAGTGTTCCAAGTATTGGGAAGAAAAGATACTGCCTGGTGATTACTGATGACAATTCAAGGTTTACTTGGGTACACTTTATGGGAAGCAAAGATGAAACTGGAGAGTTGATCAGAACGTATGTGCTAAAAATGGAAAATCAGCTTGAGAGGAAGGTGAAGGTCATTAGAAGTGACAATGGGACAGAGTTCAAGAATGGAACTATGGATAAATTCTGCACTTCTAAGGGTATCTTTCAACAATACAGTGCTCCCAGAACTCCTGGACAAAATGGTGTTGCAGAAAAAAGAAAAAGAACATTAATTGAAGCTGCAAGGACCATGATTGCTTATGCAAACCTGCCAGTCACTTTCAGGGCAGAAGCAATCAACACTGCATGTTATGTGCAGAACGGGGTTCTATTGAACAAGGCTCAAAATAAGACTCCATATGAAGTTATTTTTAAAAGAAAGCCTTATGTGAAGTTCTTAAAGCCTTTTGGATGCAAATGCTCACTCCTGAATACAAAGGACTATTTGAACAAGTTCCAGTCCAAAGCACTGGAATGTTTCTTTGTGGGCTATTCATCTCATTCAAAAGCTTATAGAGTCTATGTGAAAGAGCACATGGTGGTTCTTGAGTCTTCTAATATACTTTTCAATGAAAACCATTTCAATAATGTTGAAGGACCAAATTGGCTGTTTGACTTGGAAAAGATGATCAAGTCCTTCAAAATCTACAGTGAAGATATGAATGACAGCATGTACAGAACCAGACTTGAAGATAAAGAAATGCAAAGACAAGTTGATCTGGACAAGCTATGGTCATCTGTTGCTCCTGATTCTAATGGATTTAACTTTGAAAGGAACAACCGTCAAGCTGCTGAAGTTGATACAAATGGACAAGATGATGCATTGGAAGTCTCTAATGAAGGACCAAGTGAAGTAGGGAGTGAACCAATTCAAAGTCAGCAACCTGTTCAGACTAAAAGGATAAATCAATTTGAAGATAGGTTCCAGTCTTTGTTTGACTCTCTACAATTTGGGTCAAATGAAGCATCTTCATCAGAGATAAATCAAGTTCAAGCAAATGAAGAATCCCAAGTGAGAATTGAAGATGAATCTGCTGAGTTAAATAAGACAAATCTAGAGACAGAAGTTTCTGCACAACAAGTTGTGCAGACCACCTCTGTTGAAAGAAACCATCCCGCAGAAAACATAATAGGAGACTTGCATGAAAGAGTGACAAGAAGTTCTTCTGAAAAGGCAAACATCTTCCTGTATACTTGCTTCTTATCCCAAGTTGAACCAAAGAACATTAATCAAGCTTTGAAAGACAACAGCTGGGTAGAAGCTATGCAGGAGGAATTAGCCCAATTCAGAGACTTACATGTATGGGACTTGGTTGACAAGCCCAGAGGAAAGTATGCTATTGGCACAAAATGGGTCTTCAGAAACAAAAAGGATGAAAGAGGAATTGTTATTAAGAACAAAGCAAGACTGGTAGCTCTAGGATGCTTACAAGAGGAAGGAGTGGACTTTGACGAAGTTTTTGCTCCAGTTGCAAGACTAGAAGCAATCAGAATCTTTCTAGCATATGAAGCATCCATGAATATAAAGGTCTATCAATTGGATGTAAAGTCTGCATTTTTGAGTGAAAAAATTGATGAAGAAGTCTATGTCACTCAACCTCCTGGATTTGAAGATCCATTGCATCCCAACAAGGTTTACAAGCTCTTACATCAAGCACCAAGAGGTTGGTATGATGAGCTGTCAAATCATTTGTTGGAAAATGGTTTCTACAGAGGGGCAATTGACAAGACTCTTTTCTACAAAAGGAGGAACAAAGATCTGCTGCTGCTGCAAGTGTATGTGGATGACATTATCTTTGGCTCTACAAATGAACAGATGTGCAAAGAGTTTGAGCAAGTAATGAAATCCTAGTACAAGATGAGCTCAATGGGAGAAATGAATTTCTTCCTTGGACTTCAAGTACAACAGAAAGCTGATGGCATCTTCATAAATCAATCCGAATATGTACAAGAGATTCTTAATAAATTCAAGTGCCAAGACTTCAAGACAGTGTCCATACCAATGGATACACATGAGAAAATGGTACCTGATGAAAAGGGGGAGCCAGTGGACCAGCATGAATACATGGCCAAGATAGGATCATTGATGTATCTAACAGCATCTAGGCCAGATATTATGTTTGCTGTGTGTGTCTGTGCAAGATTTCAAGCTAACCCCAAGGTTTCACATATGCTAGCATTTAAGAGGATTTTCAGATATTTAAAGGGAAAACCAGATTTGGGGATTTGGTATCCAAAGAACCCTTCCTTTGACTTGATGCCTACTCAGACAGTGACTATGATGGTTGCAACATGAGTAGAAAATCAACCTCTGGAGGATGCCAGTTTCTAGGGAACAGGCTGGTGTCTTGGCAATGCAAGAAGCAAACTAAAGTTTCAATCTCCACTGCTGAAGCTGAGTATATTGCTGCATCTGCTTGCTGTGCACAGGTTTTGTGGATTCAAAATCAACTGCTGGACTATGGTCTGAATTTCTTACTTACTCCTATCTTAATTGATAATACTGCTGCTATGTTTATTGTTAAGAATCCAGTCCAACATTCTAAGACTAAGCACATTGAAATTAGACATCATTTCATTAGGGATTGTCAAGAAAAAGGGCTAATAGAAATGAAAAGGGTATACACATTTGATAATTTGGCCGATTTGTTCACCAAACCTTTAGATAAGACCAGGTTTCATTTTCTGTTAAAATGCCTAGGAATGATAAATGCTGATGAGGTCTGATTTAGGATGTGTGCTCAAGTGAGGTGCTTACTGATGATCTATGTTACTCACTTTGAATGTTTGCATGATAAAATTGCTATGCTTATATGATTACTCAAATTGCATGAATCATGTTTGTGACTGTTCTTGTGTGAAATTTCTGTTAACTGTGTTGATTACAGCTTTTAGTACTTTGATCTGTACCTGCATGATGAATTTTTATGATTCTAAGTACTTCAAGCATGAATATGTGCTTGATAATGTGCTTGTTGCTCTTTGAGCACAAGCATAGGCTCCTGTAAGACTATTCTAAGTCATTCGAGCACAGATGTCATAGCTCAACAGCTCGAGCATAGAATGCTGTCTTGAAAACTTGTGCAAGTGTTTCGAGCATGCTTCTGTGGTAGATGGGTGGTTAATGCTCTTCGAGCACAAACAATCCATACTTGGGGTTTTTCTTAAGTAACTCAAGCATGAGTGTTGTTACCAGTGGTCGAGCATGTACATGTGTTCAAGATACCGTGCTTATTCTTGGCAAATTACTGCTCGAGCACAAAGTTGAAGTTTTTCGAGCACAATCATTGAAATGATATATTTCTAAGGTTGCTCGATAGACTTTCGAGCATGCTTGACAGACTTAAGTGATGATTTGTTGGTTCTATGCTATCTGAATGTTTGTGTTTTGATTATGTGATAGTGTATGCTTGTTACAAATGCTTAAATGACAACACCATCTTTAAAAATCACCATTCTTCAATTGAACTCTCAAAAGGAAATGGTTTTTAAAATTGGTAAAAGTTTTTGACTAACAACACTGTTTTCGGTGATATTGAATAACAGAAATGATAATATTATCCAAGTTCCCAGCGTCAAGGAAGCAAGAAACTATTTTTCTGGGACATTGAATCCAACCTAAAATGGGAAATGATAGAAAACTATTTAAGATAACTAACCCATGGATTATAAGTTCAAAAGGCTTTGAGTACAGCCATTGGCAAAGTATGGTAGCTTTCCATAGTCTGTAGTTGCAATATGTGATATACACTTATATTTGCTAAGTATGATGTGGTGAAACATTGGAAAATAAGGTATGTTCTCTAGCATATCTCTCCGAGGTCATTATCCAATCATACACGAGCCCGTTGGTGTTTCTGGTCTATAAATTATCTATTAAGTATTTGAGGAGAAATAAATTATTGATTTATGGAAAACCTCTCAAAAGAAAAGAGAAAGAAAGAGTTTGAAAAGCATAAAAAGGTCAAAAGTATAATATATATATAAATAAGTTATCTGATTTCATGACTTAAGGGGCACTAAGGGAACTACAGGGGTGGGGCATACAAGTAAGTCCTAAACACCCTGAATGTAAGGCATGTAAGTTCGGATGGCATGTAAGTCCAACGTTCAACCTTACAGTCTGTTATCAAAGACAAAATATAAATAAATAACTGCTCTAGTATACAAAAATCAATTTTGACCAGGGCATCAGGGGGTCGGAGTTAATTCGGGGTGATTTGGAGAAAGTTAAATATGCTTTGAGAAGAGATTAGAGGCAATCTGAAGCTATAATGATAACCATTCCTATCTTATGCTCTAATTGAATCCTAAATGTATCACAGAAAGCAATGACCATTATGCTAAGTATACCTGCTGTCAACCTGACTTGAGTCATAATAACACTGATCATGAAGTGGTGTGATCGTTGTTTTAAATGGTCTGATCCCATGTTGAGATCTTTCCAAATGACTTAAAATGAATTTTATTTTGAACTGGATTTTGATCTCTTATTCACCTTAAACTAATTGCTCAATTTAATTTACTGTTCTGCAATGATTATTCTTTGGTGAAAGTTAATATTTGAGCACAAGGCATGACTAATCATGTCTTGGATCTGTGACATAACAGTTGTGGTTCTCAAAACTGAATTGAACTTTAAGTTAACTGTTTCGAGCACAAAGACTGTGCTTACTTATGTATTGCTGCTTCGGGTATACTGTGTGACGTGTGAGTTGACTATCTGTTTCGAGTATGACATGAAAATTTGCTGTTAAGTGTTTTAAGCATGCATCTTATCTTTGAGTACCTGCTACGTTATGAAAATTGATGTGATGTGTTTCGAGCATGATTGCATGGAAGGTAGTTAAGATCTAAGTTTTCGAGCACAAAGAACTGAATGATAGGAGACATTTATGTGTTTCGAGCATCATTGTGTGCTAGATACTTAGGTATAAGAATTCGAGCTAAGGAACTTGATGGAACATTTTTTAATAGTTCAAGCAAACTTGAGAGCTAGACACTTAGGCTGTGAGTTAGAGTACAGGAATAGGCAAGATTTAATCTGCTAAGGCTTTCGAGCATAGAAGTACGTCGAGCACATAGGGCTATAGAGACTAGAGCAAAGTTTCTAACGCTGGAATACATCTCGAGCATAGAGTAGTGATGATATATTTCTAAGTATCTCGAGCATGATGCATAGTCGAGTAAGGTCTGCTTACTTGTATGATTCAGGACTTTATATTGAATAGACAAGTACACTCAAGCACACTACACCTCGAGTATGACTCGATACTCCAGTAAGTTGAAAATTTTGGGAAGACAATCGAGCATAAGTCTAGAGGAATACTGCTCTGTCTCATATACGGGTTGTACCGTGTACTGGAGCAAGGACAGAATATTCCAAGTACATCGAGCAAGGGTTGTACCATGTACTCGTGTACAGAGGGGGCCAGCTTTTACTTTGGCTTTATGCTCGAGCAAGGGAGGTACAATTAAATTTGAAATTAAATGACAACTGTCGTGTGCTAGACGACAAACCAAGGTACTGTACCACCCACTCGTTAGGTATAAAAGGGGGACTTAGAAACTTTTTCACATCTCTCTTCCTTTTTTAAATCTAATCGCAAAAAACCTCTTGCTCGTGCTATCTCCCTCTTGCTCGCTCCTTTAATACTTGTTTACTTTTACTTCAATTACAGCCATTAGCTCTGTTTCGACTTCGGTAAGACATCGTTATTCGATAATCGTCACACCAATTTTGGAATTAGGGTTTCTAATTGAACTATTGACTAACTGTTTACTTGTTCTTGCAGGTATGCATATTTCTATAGAATAGATTATTGAAGACACCATTAATCATCTATCTATTCCCATATATTAGTTCTGCAACCTTATGTACTGACAATTTTTCTTGTTCTTGTAGAACTGATGGCTTTTAAATTTGAAAAGAGGCACAATATGTGCGCTCAGTTAGAGCTTAATGAAGAAAACATGGAGTTAGAAGTCATGATAAATTTTCTAAGAAACTCAAATTTACGAATGGCACTGACAGAAAACCCCACACTCTACAAGAACCATCTTACTAACTTTTGGCAGTCTGCAACCTATGTCAATGATGTGAATGGGAAGAGGATCAAGGCATCTATGTTAAACAATGATATTGAAATTACAGAGGCTTCCATTCGAGCTGCATTAAACCTCAATGATAACTTTGAAGCTCAACAATGGTATTCAGTTCCAAGATTACTGTGAGTCTTTCAAGAGACCATGGGCTATCAAGGAGGTGTAAAAGAGGGACAATTTCAGAAGGGGAGCTTTCCATTACTCTACAGGTTCCTGATTCATCATGTGATTCAGTCCCTATATCCGTGGAGAGGGACTTGGACTTTGTTAAGTAGAGAGATTGGGACTCTCACTGTAGCCATTCTTTACCAGCAACCCTTCAATATTTCCAGACTCATCTTTTAAAGGTTAATTTCAAATACAGAGAAGCCAGTCAATCAAAGATTCATTATGTATCCACATTTTCTACAGATCTTAATAAACAGAGCTCTACCAAAAATTCAAAGGACAGGGCAGATTTTGAAGTTGCAAGATCCAAATATTTGCAAAAGAATGAAAGATGCTCAGAGTAAATTCATTGATAATGATGAATGGGATGTGCTTCCATGGTTGCTCGTACCAGAAGTAGGGGCTATCAATGTACCAAGGACCCCAGGGAATAGTGATGATGAAGATAGTGATGGCGCAGATGACGATAACCAACATAATGATGGAGGAGATGGTCTGGAAGGGGGAAATGAAATGTTTATTGGTAATGATGATGCTGCACAAGAGGCGATTGGAGTGAATGTGCCTTTGATTGATCAAGTTGCATATAAGGTAGACGATACATAGGAGGTCCATGAGGAGGTGAATGACACAAGTGTGAGTCCAACTTCTCCGCTACCGAGCAAATGGATGATGATACCTTTGTAGCTGATGTTGTATCAAATGTTACTGCAACAATCAAGAAGGTGAATCCACCAGAATCCCCACCACCTGAGGTTTACCATGATGAAACAGATTCCATTGTGGTGGATGATGGAAATGACGATATTCCCTCTTCACCAGCCACCACTGAGCCTGCTTTATCTGAAAACGAGCCAACAGCTAACATTCCTTCACCACCTAAATCAACACATCCCATTCGAGATCAACCTGCTTCTGAACCTACCCCACCAACTCAACCAATCCCATCCTCTGAACCCACTCCAGAGCCACTTCAAGAAGCCCCACCATCAAGCCTTAATCTTTATGACATTGTCTGTGAGAATGCAAGACTTGAGTTTGAGAACATAATGTTAAAAGAACAGAATGCCATTTTAGCTGCAAGGAACTCGTCATTGAAAGATGCACTACATGAAGCTTTATTGAAGATTCGAAACCTCGAGGGGCTTTCTGAGGTTGAGAAGACCTCAGATGCACCAAAACAAGGGGAGAAACCTGAAGGTGTTGAGAGCTTAAAGGTGATTGGAGAGATGTATGAGAGTTCTGAAGAGGAAGTGGTGGAAGTTGGACCATCAGATGCCCTAAACATGTTAAATCAAGCATATGATGATAAGAATCAGAGGATGAGGGGGAGAAAAAAGAAGAAAAAAAAACCCAAGAAGAAATTCAGAAAAGAAAAGCTAAGGGAAAGGGGGTTGCACTTACTGATGATGATCTACACCCCCTGCCCCAGCATACAGTTCAGTCTGATGATATTTTATACAAAGAGAATGTAGTTGATCCAGATGTGGCTGAAGCTGAATCTGTAAAGACAGCTATAAACTTAATGAATGAAGAGTTGGAGAATTTGGAGGAGGAGGAAATTCCTCAGGAAGTCATTGAAGCCTTAATAAACATGAAAGAAAAAGAGGAGGAAAATGAAAGGATGATGAAAGAGGCAGATGATGCCATTAAAGTTACAATTGAAGTTGAACAAGAATCTACACAGACTGAAGAGCCAGTTATCACCGATCCTGAAGAGCCAATAACCAATGAACCAGAACAATCAGTGACTGAATCTGAAAATCCTGAAAAGGAACAAGAACTTGGCTTGAGATCAGTTGTCCATGAAGAAGATGAAACCATTGAAGTCTCAGCAATTACTATGGTTAAATTGGTTATAATAAAGGATCTTACACTCATTCTGAATAACCCAGAGAGACATCATCCAGAGATAGTGATAACAGCAAGAAAGGCTCAACAAGACTTCATTAATTTGAGTAAAGAAGGAGAACCAAGAGTTGAAGAGCATGTTGAACCAAATGAGCCCATTATTCAAGAAATTACTGAAGAATCTGAAGAGACTTATATAGATGAACCTATTATTGAAGAATCAGAGTCAGTGGATGAGGAAATCATAATTGAAGAACCAGAAACTGAAGTAGAGCAACCTGACACATCCACTCCAACTCAATCATCTTTGAAAAGAAAAGCTGCATCTGAAGTTGAGACACCAAAAACTAAAAGACAGAAATCTGTAAAGAAAATGGTGTACAAATTGAGATCAGAAAAGTTAGAAGAAAGAAGGAGGGCTCAATTTGCAAATGTTGAAGAACCAATGATTGAGGCTCTTCATAATCTTGAATATGTGATTGATTTGGAAGTTGAGAATGAAGACAATGAGGAGTCTAAGGAGACTGAAATGGAAAATGAAGATAGAGACTATTTGATGAGCTTGGGCTATGGCTTGAAACATCTTCAAAGATTATCCAATGAAGTCATAGCCTCTGAAGCTGAAGGATGGAGAGAGAGACAATAGAAGGAAATTTCTGATAAAGGCTGAGTATAAGCCTGCATTTTTAAAGCTACAATCCTTTGACTCCATTGATAAATTGTACAAAAAGGCTCTAGTCGATGACATGGCAAAGGTGATTGAAGATGTGAATAAATGAAGAACTAATGATGACAGGGAATATGAATCAGTTAAGGAGAAACATAAAGATATTCAATTCCTGCAAATTCATGGATTTAAATATGAGTCATTGATCAATCTCACCTTGGAGGAGCTGAAGAAGAAAGTTCAAAATGTGAAAGACTCTCATGCAAGAAAACAGACAGCTGCAAATCTTGAAAGAGAGAAAAGAGAAAATGAGCAGAAAGAAAAAGAGAGAATTGAATCTGAGAAGAAAGAAACTGAGGCAAAAGAATGGTTTCAAGACCCCAAGAGAGTCCAAACTTTAAAAGAGCTAGTAATGAACAAGGGAATGTCCAAAGATAAGTTCAATAGAATGCCCCATGCTCAACTACTAGAGATATACAAAAGGGAGCAAAGAATGTACATAGAGACAGAAAGAAAGTTGCAGGAAGATAGAAGATCTAGTGAGAGAAGAAATGATGAGTGCATTGCACAGGAAGGGAGTTGGAATGGGAAGATTGATTTCACAAAATGATGAGACTATCAAGAGATGGTATGAGGAAGAAGGGCTTGGTGCACAAAAGAAAACTCAGCAACGAAGCACAAGCCGGACTCAAAGGTCAGAGGTTGTGAGGCCAGAACCACCACATGATGTAAATTTTCCCACACATCTCTTCTTCGATAGACGATCAAAGACCTTGAGAGTCATTACTGAAGATAAGGAAGAACATCTCATCATCTTTAGGGATGATTTGAGAAATTTCATGAAAGAACAACTAACCAGGATGGCTGAATTGACCTTGTATGACAATCAAATCAGAAGTCAGACAACTGGTCAACAAAGAAATGATCTCTCAAGATTTTAAAAGGAACAGGCAGAAAGGGGGTTCCCATTTTTGCAACAGAAGAAAAGGGAGATACAAAGCCAGGTAGAGAGGGAGAAAAGAAACAAACGGATAAATGAAGTGCACACCTCAGAGCTCTCCCTCTTTGATGCCAAGAAACAAAAGACTCAAGCAAGCAGCTCACATTATAAAAGGAAGACTTTGAAAGAGTGCTTGGTGATGAGGGAAGTAATGAAGGAACCAAACTCAAGGGTGCAACAATTCGGAAGAATCACGTACATAACGTACAATCAGCATAATGTTTCAATCACTTTGAGAAACGAGTCTGGAATACCCATTGCAGTGATAAAACATGATGAAGATCTCAAGTTTATGCATCCACAGGATCTTCAAGACTTAATTGATGCAAAGTTTCCAAATGACTCTTCAGATGCTGTGGAACTGGATATGATCAAACAAAGAGCTGCCTATGTCAAGAGATTAAAAGAAAGATCTAATACAAGGAGCAGAGGAAGAAGATGGCGGAATGGAGCTAATAGATGATGGATTTTATTTCTGTTTATCTTTGTATTTTTGTTTAATTTGTAAAAACTTTAATTTGTAATGCCCATGAGGCAAAATTCCTAATTATGTAATGAAATGACATGTTCTTAAATGACATATATTCTATGTCTGATACATATGTAACTCTATGCAGGTATGTTTTGGTGCATCTGAGCTTGTTCCGATCTAGGGGGAGATTGTTGGGTCGGATTTATGATAAGGAAGATTGGAATCTTCTCAACCTCCTCAGAAAAACGGCTAAGTATGGACTTCGAGCAAGTCTAGACGATCGAGGATGGTTTTACTACTTCGAGCAAGGTCTTCAGAACCTTAAATGGTTAATTCTTCTAAGTGTTAAGGCTTCGAGAAAGCTACACTTCAACAAGCAAGAGTATTCTTCTATCGAGCATGGATTGCCAATCAAGCAAACAGCTTGATCATACAAGTTTTAACCAAGTGTTACGAGCACAAGATGATCGAGCACATGGGGACAAGCATGGATGCAATAAGAAGATGTCAAGTGATCAAAGAAAGGACTTCGAGCACAGTTCAGTTCCCCAGCAAGATTTACATCCGAGCATGATAAAGATTGCTGAATAAGAAAGGCTGAAGACATCAAGATGAATGAGCTTGCTCGATGGATTGGTTCAAGCAAAGCATGGACTAGTCAAGAAGAATGAAGTCTATTGGAAGGGAATATCTTCACTGAAGATATTCTATGTAAAGTATGCTCGAGGACAGTCAACGAGCATACCTAGCATAGTGAGTTTTCTCGAGCAAGATTGTTACCTTGCTCGATGACTCAACACTTGTATTATTTTGTATTTCATTATGTAATGATTAGGAACTTCTAGAAGGAATGTCAGGGTCTATAAATAGGGTCCTAGGTTTCCATTTAGGACACGGATTTCCAGACGGAAAACAGGCTGGCACACACTGAATACGAAAAACATTCCAAAGAATATTCCTTTTGTTTTTCCTCGTACAGCCGCCGCTGTCACACAAAACCCTAGACATTCCTTTCACTGTTTCATTAATGAATCATTTAATACAGTGAATCTTTGTCTTTGAATGTGCATTTATTGACTATCTATTATTGTTTTGTGTTTATTTATCTACACTCCTTCGTTCCCACTCGTTGGATATCCTGATTCCGCCGGGATATTCAACAGGTCTTTTGGGTATTCGAGTCGGTGTGTTCTTGTCAACCTTTGCTAAGGTTTCACCCGATTCACGGTCTTGACAAAAGATACAATACTTTACATCCCGGGCATGACTCGAAGGAACTAGCCGTGCATCGGCATCTCTCGGGCTTCGGTTATGATCTGGTAGGACATGTCTGATGCTTGGAAGTGATGGTAGTTCTCCTTGCTGCTCTGAAAATCGCCTGGAAGGTGAATAATGGGGTCTAGGGTCGTCAAAATGTAATATATGAAAAAACCCTAACTTTCACGATTCTGGGGACCATCGCGTATCGCGATGGTCTCCTCCTCAGGTCCATCGTGCTACGCGATGGACCAAAAGTCAACGCCTGGCCAATATTTCCAGGGCATCGCGCTACGCGATGCCCACCTTCAACACCCATCACGCTACGCGATGGGTCACTTCACTCAGCAAATCCATATTAATGTCTCGATTCGCGTGCTGGATATACCGGGTCTTCATTCCATGCTCGTACAGGTCCAAATTAAGCGCGTTAAGTACCTGTGACCTGAAACACAATAAACATGTATGAAGTACCAAAGTTCCTAAACTAAACGATTAAAACGACTAAGTTAGCAAACTAAAATATGTACAAATAAACCGAACATCACATCCCCATACTTATCTTTTGCTTTCCCTCAAGCAAAACTCTAAAGTAAACATTAACCGCCATCATAGGTCAACCAATTATCACCATTAATACTAGTAAGGTTTAAGGTCATACCTAGTTTCCCAGACTGACACTTTCTAGATTGACAACCCATAAATCAAGTTAATAATATAATAAAACTATAGAATCTCCCAGACAAGTGTACTTTGTTTTCGATTAGGGTATACATGTTCACACCCCTCACACTATCAACACTCCACTCGGTTTAATATCTGGACTAGCAAAAGATGTGCTAGTATATGTCTCTGCCCTCAAATACCTAATATGAGTTACAACTTAATATGCTTGCAGGTCAGTCTTATCTCCACCCATTAACCACCGGTTGCATAAAGACTCGGACTAAGGGTTTTTCTGTGGCTTAGGTTTGGGTGCTGATTAGGCATATTTAGTGACTCAGGTGGATGAAACCCAGTTAAACAAACCAATATACAGACTCACGAATACAAACGGACTGATTACACAATCAACTGGTATTTACATACTCGACTGCTAATAATAACTGAAATACCAAACTGATAACTTCTTTTTGTCTTTTTTTTTTCCAATTTTTTTAGACACTACTGAAATGACTGATAATTACAACTCGGACTTTGACAACTTTACAACTCGTCTGACTAAGTACAACTCGATATATATACAACTCGATGACGAACTGGATTTCATCACACGGGTAAAAATAAAATAAAGGCCAAGGCTGAAATTGTGTGTAATGTGCAGTTTAACAAACGAAAAAGGAGTATGGTCCAAACGGGCTCCTAGGGGATAATGTCGGGTAAGGAATTTATTTAGTGAGGGAAATATGTACGGAATGGGTTTTCTAAAGTCCTAATTTCCATACAGGTGGTGGTATTAAGATCTCGAAAAGCATGTGACAAGCAAGTTCTAATTCTGTAAAACATACCGGTGTCCCTCAATAAATGACAAGACATGTTTTATATCTATTATATAATATGTGTATTAAGTATAGGGGCTAATCTCACAATATGTTTGGAAATATGGGCTGCTGATATGAAACATGTATACCCGTCCCCTTGACTCGTTATCTCGGCCTAAACGATTCCATTTTCAACTTCTCATTTTTAAAAACATTTGTTGGGAAAACTATCGAGAAGTTGAAAAACCAACCATGACCAAAAACCTCTAACTTGGCATTAATAACAATAAGTGACAGTTAATAACTTAAGTTTCTGAATACTGTTCGAGGTACTATCGGGCTAAAAATTTTCAATTTCCCCCCATCCTCACACTTGAGGTTGACATTGTCCTCAATGTTAAAATAATAATAAAATAATTAATAATCATTTGGGGGACGGGGTTGAACTGACAGTTTGACCACTTAAAAACTCGGGGAACAAATGCGATGCACTAAAGCAAATTATACAATTGCATTTCTAACAACTAAAATAAAAATAACAAAATAGTTTATGAAACTGAAATCACCTGATAATAAAGACAATGCAAAGCTAAACTTGGCCCACAACTCTCAACACACTCGTGACACACGTCTCCACCCCTGACCAATTTTGTCTAACCAAATCTGCACAAATCTTGAGACATGTATAAGCAACCACTCACAAGTATAAGACTTATGTCTTTCGAGAGTTAATATTGTTATTATATTATAAAAATCATAACCGAGCCGAGTTAGTCAATTTCATAAAAAATATTGTTAATTAATTAAAAATATTAAAAGACCTAACTCACTTTCGTAGGAATCACGGTTGCATTTAGCGTATGCAACAAGCCCTTTAAACCCCCCGGTAGCCCGGGTGGACGAGTGAGGTCTCGTGAGGGTTTATAGTGAACACACCCACAAAGTTCCAAAGTAACACAAACAAATATACAAATACATACAAATATACATATCAAATACAGCAAACAACCATCACAAGATATATACAAATGTTACCCAACCGGTTACCCATACATGTTTTCCCAAATATAATATAATATTATACGAACCATATGAATAAAAACAAAATAAATGGAAAAGAAACCCAAAACGGTAACCGGCATCTGCTGAACTCCTGTCTAATCTCCTCCCGCTGGATCAGGCTGATCAGCTGCCTGACCCGAGCCAGATGCCTCCGCCTGATCTCCAGCCTGCTGATGTATTTGTAAAGATGCTGGGATCAGTACATGCAGATGAGTAAATAGAATACGAAAATACTCGTCCTGGCGGGCCATGTGAGTCCCCATCTCCATCTGCTGCTGATGTATGCTCTCGAGTGTGACTGGTTGGCGAAGCGGGTGCTGCTGCTGTGGTCTCATAATATGGGGGACATGGACGGGGCTGTCGATGTGTCGGGATACCCATCTGAAGCGCGACAGCCGCGTCCGTCCCCGGAGGTGGTGGTGCCTGAGGACCCTGTCGGACCGGGATGAACGTGGGTGGATCATGAAGCTCACAGTACCCGGCCCTCCGGGCGTCCTCCAAATCATATGGGGTCGTAGCAGGCCCTCGGGTAAAATAGTCAGGCGGGTAACGTCGAATACCCCGAGGCGCTCTGCATTACGAGTGATATACGACCCCAAAGCCAACTGGGCTGACCGGCCCTGCCAACTACAGCTCTGGGAGAACGACGCTAGAAGCTGCGTCGTTATATTGGTCTCCCGGCCCGTAATCATCGATAGCAATGAAAAAAGATCAATGTTGCTGCACTTATCGTGGCCCGAATGACGGCCCACGACAGAGCAAGCAATAATGCGATAAAGGCAACGGTGGACAGGGTCCCGAATGGACGACTTGACAATGGTGCTCTAGTGGGCCCCGTCCGCTATCGTCGCCTAGAACTGGCCCAACTGGGCCTCGGTCAGCCAAAACTCTCTGTCAGTATGTGACAGAAGAGTATAACCCCGGAGGCTCATAAGGAACTCCGGGGTCAACACCTCCTCCGCGGTGTAGTACTCGGTGGCCACGGCGAACTGTGGTACAGACATCTCGAATGTCTGCCGGCCGAGGGCAAAAGACACCGCTAGGGCTCAGAGAAATCGGTGGGCACGTGTCGAAATGTAGAAAAGAACTCACGTGTGAGCTCTACATACTGTACCGAGTCACATGTGAGGACCTGTACCCACTGGTCGCTCAACATCGCCCGGACGGCCACCTCATGGCCCACTGTAGAGAGCACTGGCCAGTCGATCGTCCGGTGTCGGAACAGCTGCATCGCCGCGAAACGACGATACAATGTCTGCTCCTCCGACAAGGGAGCGAATCGAAGAATGATATGAGGGATCTGGCGACCGTCCCCCACGATCCACTCCCGAACCGTATCGGGAGTGATTGGGATCTCATCCCCATCATACCTGATGACCCGTGGTGGGCGCACCACAGGCTGTGGGGGCTCTGGAGAACCTCTCGGACGGGCTACGGGACCACGTCGTCCCGCGCCGGCTGGTCTCTGTCTCTTGCGCCCGGCGGCGCCTGACAAAGGTCCTGGAACGTCCGACATGCTGCACGATACAGATAGAATATCAATAAAAGACACGAAAAACGTGAAAAAATTCGGGATATCCTATTTACATCTAAAATAAATCCAGGTATCTCCGCCCGAATGGAGATTGAGTACGGGCGGATAACCTAAATACAATTAACGCTCAAAATCCCGAACACGACACAACACACGACTTGACTCGATCAAAACTAACTCGAACGACACGAAAACCGACACATAGACTACTGTCTCGAAAAACGTGCAACACAACTAACATAAATCAGAATTCACAAAATCGGGCGGATCGGGCCTCAAAATCCATTTATATTATTATAATATTATTAAATTAAATTATTATGTTATATTAAAATATTATTAAATTTATAGATTCATTAATATTATTTATAAATTAAATTATTAAAATATTAAGTTAATTTAATTAGATTTTATTAGTAGTTTTATTAGTAGTAGCTAAAATTTTAAAATATTATTATATTAGATTATATTAATGTATTAGAAAAATATTATTAATATTATTATTAATTAAAATATTAATATATTTTTATGTGATATTATATATTAGATATTTAAATTAATTTTTATAGTTTTTATATTAAAATAATATTATAATATTAAAATATATTAAAATAATATAAAATTTTAAAATTTTTCTTTTTCTTAGTTTCAACACCCGACCCGACACAACATTTAAATATAACCCGAGACGAAATCTCCCACCAAAAACAATCTGCCAAAACCCGGCACCCGTCCAAAAAAGGACCGACACAAAGTCCGCCCATTACAAACGACTTCAAACCAAATCTAAACTAAACTAGGCTTCGGCTCAAAACTAATAAACCAACAGACCCTCATAACTTGATGAACTCAAAATCCCGACACCCCAAAACAATCTTCCCCCAAACCAAAATCAATTCAACAATAATCGCTTAAACATACCTTGGGAAACGTAAAATTAAACGAAACAGAAGGAGAGTGACGATGGTGAACGCCGAAGACGATGGTGATGGTGAATGTTAGTGATGGTGGAGAATGGTAATGGTGGTTGGTGGCCGGAGATGATGATGATGAGGGTGGATGGTCGTTGGCGGTGGGGGTGAAGTGAGAGAGAGAGAGAGTGAAAGGGCGGTGGTGATGGGTAATCGGCGATGGTTGTGGGTACGGTGGCCGGTGGTGCTCGGAGTGAGAGAGAGAGAGAAGGAGCAGTGGTGATGGGTAATCGGCGATGGTGGTGGGTACGATGGCCGGCTGTGGAAGAGAGAGAGAGGGAGAGATGAATTGAGAAGAAGGAGAGGGAGAGACGGTGGTTATATATATATTATTAATTTTTTTTCAGATTATCCATGGCCCATCACGTAGCGCGATGGGTCATGGTGATAAGGGTCGCGCTACGCGACCCAAATCTGGTCAAATTAGGTTTTGGACACCATCGCGTAGCGCGATGGCGTCTGGTCTGGTTTCATTGTGCTATGCGATGACGTCAGGATTGCCCCAGCCACCATCGCGTCTGGTCTGGCGTCATTGTGCTACGTGATGACGTCAGGATTGCGACAGCGTGACGGTGAGCTGTCCAGGGCCATCGCGCTACACGACATCACCCTGAACACGTTTCCGAAGTCGAAATTTGCAATGCGTACCTGGATTGACTTGAAATTGACCAAATGCTTACCGAACCTCCATGATGCACACTTCACCAAAAGCCTCCCACACTTGGGATTTGCTGCACATAACTCGAGACAAAAATCAAACAACGACTCGACAAACATAAAATAAAATGGAACACACTTACAAACCCCGGGTTGCCTCCCGGTCAGCGCTGAATTACGTGTCTACAGCTCGACAATGCCTCGAATGCTTCAAGAAGTTCCATAAACCGATGAAGTCACCATAGAACTCACGGATTTCTTTTCTCTCTTCCCTTTCCTTACTGTCGGTTTCTCTCCATCTTTCATCTTAAAGCCTCTCTCATTCCAACCTTTCTTCTCACTTCTACCTTTCAGCTCGTTCTTGTCAGTTACAAAAAATCCCTCTCTTGTATGATTTGTGCACGATGGTACACACTTGTCAACAAGAGGGTTAGTAGCATTTTCGAACAATAATAACCGCTTAACACTGTTCCTACACTTAATGCCCAAAAATCCCTCAGCACAATCAATTACCGCATGTGCTGTAGCAAGGAACGGCCTGCCCAGTATGACTTCAGATTGTTTAATATTACCCTTAGCATAATCACGTACAAGGAAGTCAACTGGGTAGCAAAAATCGTCCACTTGAACCATTACATTAGTGACCATGCCCCAGGGGTGTGTATGAATTTATTTGCCAACACCACGGTGGTGTTTACACTCTCTAACTGGACAAACTCATACTGATTATATAAACTGCCGGGCATGACACTAACACATGCTCCAAGATCTAGAAGTGCCTGATCAGTTTTAAATTCTCCAATTTGAATTGATAAAAATGGCACTCCCGGGTCTTGGAGTTTACTTGAGGTGGTATTATCCTCCACCTCCTCATCTCCCGTGTTGGTCAATTTGGCGTTTAGACATTTTTCACAAGTGCAGTTTTCACAAAAAGTTAGTTCATCTGTTTTTAATTTCACTTCATTTTGGAAAACCATTTCATTTTGACCAACACCTTCATTCTCATCACTAACATCATTCACCACCGCCTCAACAAACTACGGTGGCAACTCAACTTCAACACAGGTAATTTCAAAATGAGGTACAAGACTTACCGCGTTAATGTGCACACTATTACCTTTCTTCGAGCTTGAGCTGACATGTTGCGGATTTACTGTGGTATCGTTCGGTAGCTGACCCGCGTTCTTCTGAAATCTCGCCACGTCTGCTGCGAGCTGACCAATCTGCTTTGACATCGCTTCTGCTGACTTGTCTCTTAACTCGAACTGTCTCTGTGTTTCCTTCTGATTATCAGTCACGAGCTTCAACAACAAATCTAACTTTGAGTGTATTGACTCATCTGAATTTCCCGAACTACCCTTCTGCTGGTCCTGATTCTGATTACCTGACGAACTGTTACCCCGGTAACCATCTCTGTTATATCCCCGACTGTCATACTGACTGTTCGAACCACCCTGTCGGTAGCTGTTCTGCTGTCGGTTCTGACTGGACCCCCGAAAGTTCGGGTTCGACTGGTTCGACGCATTCCCGTATTTGAAGTTCGGGTGATTCCTTAGGCCCGGGTGACAAGTGTTTGAATTGAATCCTTGGCCCTTGGACTCCCCGTACGCGTAACTGACTTCCTCCTCATCGGTATACTTGTCATCATCAACCCCAGGGCAATCTTCAACCTTATGCCCCAACTCACCACAATCTGAACAAACCGGGAATTTCACCCCGACTTTACCAACCCCCCTCTTTTTCTCTTTTCGATAACCCGCGAGTTCCCGTTCCAACTCTGCAATTCTGTCTGACTCGCTCGAGGCTGATTTAACTGTTCGGGTGACCCCGACTTTTCGTATTCGTTCAGCTGCTGCTTCTGACTTGGAATCCTCACACATAAACTCAAGGAAATCGCAATCATCCTCTTCTGGTTGGTTCAACAACATCCCATTACATGACAATTTCAGATACTTTCTATCCTCGTAAGTCAACCCGTCAACGAAACATTTCACTAACTCCCACAACTCAATCTGGTGGTGCAGGCATTTCCTGATCATCTCCTTATAACGAATAAGCCTCATGAAATAACTCACCCGGTGACTGTGCAAAATGTCAAATCTCCATCCGGGCTTCGTTAGTCTTCGACTGCGAATAATACTCGTTAAGGAAAACCTGCTGCATCTCGGCCCAACTCTCAATACTGTGCATCGGTAGCGAGTTGAACCAGTGTTTTGCCTTGTCTTTTAATGAAAACTGGAACAACCGCAACCGAACCTCATCTTGATCATAAGTATCATCACCAATAGACCCGCAAATAGCTGAAAAATCTGACAAGTGTGAATACGGGTCTTCTGATCCCAGTTCGTAAAAATGGGGAACTATGTTGATGTAGGACGGACGAGATTTAAGTGTCGGCTGTCCCTGAACATGCACCCGTGGGACAATCGGTGATGCACCATCTGAAATAGCCAGTCTGAATCGACTGTTAACACCCTGAACCGGAGGTGTGTAATTCCTTTGCCTGGCCCTCGGTTCCTCAAAACCTCCCCGATTAACCTGAACCGGCTGTCTCTGTTCCTCCTGATGTCTTCCTATAACACCTTGATCAAGATTCTTGTTCCTCCACCTGTTACCTCTCACCCTAACTGGTTCCTCAACCTCATCAACTTCTTCAACACGCAAACCCGCATTGTCATTTCTCGGCCCAAATTCCTCCTCATCTCCCTCTTCTTCGTCTTCATTGTGAATACTGACATGGTCAAAATCTTGAATAATCGGCTTTCGGTGAAGAGGGGTATTGTTCGGGGCTGATAGCCCGGGTCTGTCATGGTTTTGGTTTCGGTTTCTTGAGTGTCGGGCTGAATTTTGGGGTTGTTGATTGGTGTGTATTGGTGGTGGTAGGTCATTATTTGGTGGGTTTTGATTATTCGGTGGGTTTGGTTCGGGTTGGAAAAAACTAATTTCGGGTGGTGGGTCTTGGTTTTGAATTTGGTTCTGAACTGACCTTCAATATCCGGCTGTCTAATCTGAGCTCGGTTTTGCCGAGCTAAACGTTCAATCTTTGGCTCATAAATCAGTGGGGACCGTCTCCCTAAATGGCGGGTGTGCATAAACCTGCTACCTGCATAAATAACACACCCCGCATAAAATGGGAAAATAAAACTAAACAAAAATTAAAAACAAAAACTAAATTAAACTAAGAAATCAATTAACACAAAACACTAAGCGCACTAACTCCCCGGCAACGGCGCCATTTTGATGCTAGATTGTCGCTATCTAGTCAAAAACAAATAAATCAAGGTCCTAATCACCTAAGCTAGTCAGGATTAGTAGGGTGTCGAACCACGAGGAGTATGTGGTCAGTGTGCAGTGAAAATGATTCCTAACATTATGAAGAGATTCAATTAACGAAGTGCTGATCACACTAGAAAACAATTTGATTTTAATATTGATTAAACACGTAAACAACTTTCAAGCAATTAACAAGGACAAGTCACACCCGGGGATTTAAGTAAGTAAACAAACAGCTATCTCAGGCAACTTAACAGATTAACGATCGATGATCAACCGGGTGCTGCCACGTGTCACCACGTCACTGGATAACGTTGAAATGTGTGCCAGCAACTTCGCGATACGCGAAGATGTTCTGCTCTGCATCTTATTTCAGAAATTTCATTTTCAGTCCTTCTAGTTCCAAATTTGGCATTTTTAGTCCTTTAACTTTTAGAATTTTGCATTTTTAGCCAAAATTGATCAGGGTATTCCCGAGATGTTACATCCTCCCCGCCTTTGGAATAATCTCGTCTTCGGGATTTATTGGAATAAATATGGGTATTTTCTTTTCATTTCTGATTCAAGTTCCCATGTATACTCAGGTCCACGTCTTGAATCCCAATGGACTTTTACTAACTTAAGTCGTTTACGCTTGAGGAATTTAATCATACTATCCTCAATTTGAATTGGTTGCTCTACAAACTTAAGTTATTCATTAATCTCAACATCTTTTAATGGCATAGCGAGGGTTTCATCAACTAGACACTTGCGTAGGTTTGACACATGGAACACATCATGTATGCCTTTCATTTCATCGGGTAACTCTAACCGATATGCAACAGGTCCTATTCTTTCAAGTATTTTGAATGGTCCAACAAAACGCGGACTCAATTTTCCATTCTTCCCAAATCGTACTACACCTTTCCAAGGTGATACTTTAAGTAGTACTTTGTCTCCTATTTGAAATTCCAAAGGCTTGCGACGAACATCTGCATAACTTTTCTGTCTATCTCTTGCCGCTTTCAATCGTTCTCGTATCTGGATTACTTGATCAGTGGTCTTTTGAATGATTTCAGGACCTAATAACTGATTATCCCCTGTTTCTGACCAACATACGGGTGTTCTACATTTCTGTCCATATAATGCTTCAAACGGTGCCATTTGGATACTCGTATGATAACTATTGTTGTATGAAAATTCCATCAACGATAAATGAGTATCCCAACTTCCTTCTAAATCAATCACACATGCACGAAGCATATCCTTTAACGTCTGGATAGTGCGTTCACTTTGACCATCTGTTTGCGGGTGATACGCAGTACTTAAATTCAGTTGCGTTCCCATAGCCTTTTGAAAACTTGTCCAAAATTTTGAAGTGAAACGACTATCTCTATCAGAAATTATAGACAATGGCACACCATGAAAAGATACAATATTTTCAACATATAACCGTGCCAACTTATCCATGTTATAAGATTCTTGTATTGGAATGAAATGAGCCGATTTCGTCAATCTATCTACGATAACCCAGATCGCATCATTTTGTTGAACAGTTTTTGGTAACTTCATAATAAAGTCCATGGTTATCATATCCCATTTCCATATTGGGATTTCAGGTTGCTGTAATAACCCTAACGGCTTTTGGTGTTTGGATTTCACTTTTGAACACGTTAAACACTTGGCAACATATATGGCAATGTCCCTTTTCATGCCAATCCACCAATAATCATTTCTCAAATTATGATACATCTTGTCACTTCCCGGATGCATCATATATTTTGACTTATGAGCCTCATTAAGAATTTTAGTTCTTAATTCTCCAAACATAGGTATCCATATTCTTTTCCCCAGTCGAAGTATTTCATCATCGCCTGTTACTAACTGATCAATCGTTCCATTTTCTTTTTCCGCTTTAATATTTTCTTCTTCAAATGCCAACTTCTGAGCTTCTTTAATTTGATTGATCAAGTCTACTTTAATTTCTAGTCTTAAGGCTCGAACTCTTTTTGGTTTCTCATGTTCCTTTCTGCTCAAGGCATCTGCCACAACGTTTGCTTTCCCTTCATGATATACAATTTCACAGTCATAGTCATTCAAAATTTCCATCCAACGCCTTTGCCTCATACTCAATTCCTTTTGATCAAAAATATGCTTCAAACTCTTGTGATCAGTGTATATGGTAAACTTAACACCATACAAATAATGTCTCCATAGTTTTAATGCAAAAATTATCGCACCCAGTTCTAAATCATGTGTAGTGTAATTCTTTTCATGAAACTTCAATTGTCTTGAAGCATATTGTAAGACCCCGAATCCCGGGAATCCTACAGTTGGTGATTATACACGAAACTTACAAAATTCTTAAACCCAAAACAATTCATTTCATTTCGAAAACCATTTCAGAGTATAATTGAGCGGAAAATCATAATTATTAAAACAAGTTCCCAAAACCCGGGAATTATGCCCAAAACTAAACTTCAATGTATTTAATAAATCTTTAAAAGAAAAGTGTTCATCATTAAAACTTCCGACTAAGTATGCCCTCTACCGTTCAAGTAGCCTCGTGCACGTCCAAGCGGAAACGCATACACCTCCTAACCTGAAACTCACACTAACATGCACACAAAGTCAGCTTGAGCTGAGTGAGTTCAAGTTTTAATAATTTACATCTAAAATAATAATAGTCATAATCATTCCAAGAGTTTTAAAAATAAAACGGGTTACAACAGTTAGGCCATCATCAATAATAAGTAATCATCCTTGTATATGTATATAAACATCCTTATAATCATATATGAACATCCTTATAATTATATATAAACATCCTTGTAAGTATATATGAACGTACTTATAATTATATATAAACATCCTTATAATTATATATAAACATCCTTATAAGTATATATATGAACATTCTTATAATTATATATAAACATCCTTATAAGTATATATATAAACATTCTTATAATTATATATAAACATCCTTGTAAGTATATATGAACATACTTATAATTATATATAAACATCCTTATAATTATATACCTACATATACTTCATCGAAGTAATAACATCAGGGTCGAGCACACGTACAACCCAAACACGTAACATCTCATCCAAGTAATAACATCAGGGTCGAGCACACGTACAACCTAAACACGTAATATCTCATCCAACGTATGCAAACACAAAGTAGGCATACATAACATCCGTAGTCGATAACGACTACTAACATCGTCAAATATTGGCCATACAATAATACATACATACATACATACGATAATATCATCTCAAGGCCTACCCTATACAAGTAAGCCCATCCAAAATAATTTTAAACAATTCATCAAGAAAAATCGCTTAGGTGTGCATGCTAGCCCAAAATCTTAAAAGAGTAAAAAGGGGGCATCATGAACTCAGACGTATTCACCACGAGCTAGATAATCCCTAAGTAATCCTAACATGGTTCGAGTTACCTAAAACCTCGACCTCATAAAACTCAATCATAACAGCCCCCGGGGCCTTACATTCACCCACACGACCCTTAGATACTCCCGGGAATAAAGAATTCCCAATTTACCCCCGAAAGCACTAGGTGACACTAACACGCGCGCCTAAGAGTCGTTTAGGCCATTAACATCCAACTCAGCCCCGCGTGGACCCAACATGATAAAATCACAGCCAATAAGTCCACACGACACTACACGAGTCAAATGGGTCGGTAACTCGCAAGTACAACGCACCTACTATTCAATAAACGCAATTGCGCGTTGTACCGACCCGTTTGAGCAACCGACAACCAATTCAGCCCCATAACTTATAAAAATGATTTTCCAACAGCCCGTACATCAAACCAAGTTCCCCCGAGCTGAATTGGTCGTTAATCACTTCGACCCTCGCGTTAAACGCATAAAACTACAATTCTAGTCAACCGAACACTAACAATCAAACTACAACTAGTTGACCAATCTAATGAACACCAATGAACATGATTTTAAAGTATGATATATGGGAGATACCTAGGAATATTAAGGTGCAAAAACTCACTTCAAACAGGCCCGACAAGAACACAATAGAACATCCACCGGTTAAACCTAAAACGAAGTTATCGATCAATAACAAGTAAAACGTGCAGATTTTAGCATGCGAAGATGCATTTAATTACATAGGATAACCTTTGAAATAAATTATTAATATTTTACCAGACTTTAATAAATGTCTTAGGTTTATAAAAATATTTTTATTATGTTTTTCTAGTGGACACAAAAATCATAAAAATTCCTCGAACACAAAAAGGTATGTGCAGCTATTTCAGTGTGCAACAAAATGGTTTTATTTTTATAAAAATCATTACCCAGCCAAATTAAACGATTCCAATTGGGTTTAGTTCCTAACTCAAAATACTAACTTCCAGAAGTGGAACCAACCAATTTGGACTTGTCAAAAAAGGGTTATAACGTCGGGAAGACAGACCAGAATCCGTCATCCCGCATCAGCTTTGACACTCGATCTTATAAAATCATAAAAAGTATTCAAATCTCGTCCAAAAATTACATATTATACCTTTCTGGAAACTAGACTCAAAGTAAAAAATCATAGAAACAACAATCGATCGAAAACAATAAATTTTCATCGAGTTACAGACCGAACAATAATTGAGTACGAATCTGTCAGAAATCGTTATAACCAAAATTCAACCCTAACGACCAATAAGCGCGTTAATATGATCAATTTAGGTGTAAAAGACTTGTAGGGACATAGTACGAACCTTCAATTGAAGTTTTATGATCACACCTTGGCTGGAAAAAAAGAAAAATCGCAGCTCCTTGGCTGGTCTCTTATCCGATCGGGAATAGGGAAGGGAGGGGGCTAGGGTTTTTAGTTTTAAGATATAAAACAACAAGTTACACTCTAGCACTTCTAATTTGAGAGATATGACAACATGAAAGGAAAGTTTATATAACTTAACGTACCGGTATGACGAAAAGGTTTCCGAGAAATGTCGGTTAAATCCCGAAGAATATAAATACTCTACAAGCTTAAACCCTTTGATCCCGAAAAATTAACGGGTGTTACACATATGCAATGACTTTCTTTCCTTGCATCAAAACACATCCCATACCTGTGTGCGATGCATCACGGTATATAGCAAAGTCATCCTGACCTTCTGGCAAGGCCAAGATTGGCGCATTTGTTAATTTCTCTTTTAATGTCTCAAATGCTTCTTCTTGCTTTGTTCCCTATTCAAACTTGACCGACTTTCAAGTAAGTGTTGTTAGCGGGACAGCTATTCTCAAAAAATTTTGGATAAGCCTTCGATAGTATCCAGCTAGACCTAGAAAACTTCTTACTTGAGTTGGCGTCTTTGGTTTCTCCCATTTGGTTATGGCTTCTATCTTAGTGGGATCGACTTGAATTCGTTTTGCATTTACAATATGACCGAGGAATTGAACTTCCAGTAACCAAAAAATTCACATTTAGAGAACTTGGCATATAACCTTTCTTTCCTCAAGGTTTCTGACATAACTCTCAGATGAACTCAATGATCTTCTTCCGATTTGGAATATATAAGAATATCATCAATGTACACAATAACAAATTTGTCAAGGTATGGCTTGCAAATTCAGTTCATCATATCCATGAATGCCGCCGGAGCATTAGTGAGTCCAAAATGCATAACTGTGAACTCACAATGTCCGTACCTTGTTCTAAATGCTGTTTTAGGAATATCTTCTTCTTGGACCTTTAATTGATGATATCCTGATCTGAGATCAATTTTAGAAAAATAAATTGCACCTTGAAGTTGGTCAAACAGATCATCAATCCTGGGAAGTGGATATTTGTTCTTGATTGTGACCTTATTCAGCTCCCGATAATCTATACACATTCTCATTGAACCATTCTTCTTTTTGACAAACAATATCGGGGCTCCCCACGGCGACGAACTTGGCCTAATGAATCCTTTTTCTAATAATTCATCCAACTGTTTCTTCAATTCCTTCATCTCTGTAGGGGCTAGTCTATAAGGGGACTTAGCTATCGGTGAGGTTCCTGGAACCAAATCAATTTTAAACTCTACCTCTCTGTCTGGCGGAATTCCTGGTAACTCATCAGGAAATACATCTTTAAACTCTGAGACAACTGGTACTTCTTCCAACTTCTTTGATTCGAATTCTTTAGTTACAAAAGCCATAAAATCAAGACATCCCTTTCCTAAACAACGACCAACTTTTATCTTTGAAATTATTCCAACTTTTCCTGCCTCCTTATCTCCAACGATTCGAATGATTTTACTATTTGGTGCTCGAATTTCAATCGTCTTATCACTACATAGAATACGGGCTTGGTTCATAACCAGCCAATCCATTCCTAAAACTAAATCGAATCCTGCTAAGGTCATGGGTAGTAATCGTACAGGTATATCATAACTAGCTAATGAAATTGTTGCGTCACTTAAGGCTTCATTTATTTTAATTAATTCACCATTAGCATTTTCAACCTCAAGATGATCATTCAATTTTACAAGAGGTGTATTTAATAGACTACAAAAATTATGGTCTATGAAACTTTGATTAGCACCGGAGTCAAATAACACTCTAGCATAAACGTTATTGATAGGAAACGTATCGGTAATCACATCCGGTATATCGGCTGCCTTCTGCGTGTCGAGCATGAAAACTCGAGCATTTCCTTTTCTACCCTCGGTTCTTGCACCACTTTCACTTGCACCAGCTGTAGTGATTACTGGCTTCCTCTTCGAGCACTCGGTACTGAAATGCCCCTTTTCTCCACAATCAAAACATACCACGGTTTTTCTTTTGCAATCTGCTTCAACATGACCAGGCTTCTTACAAAAATTACAGGTGACAATGTTGGTTGGTCGTAAACATTTACCATAATGCCTCCTACCACATAACTTATAAATGGGACGAGTGTACATAAATGTCCCTTCCTTCCTCTTCTCAACTTTCCTCACCTTTCCACCAACAGGCGGCTTTTCCTTAACCTTCTTCCTTTCATCTCGATTACGAATCATACCATCCATCAAATATCCAGCTAATTCCATTGCTGACTCAATCGTGGCTGGCATGTGTGAACGAACTAAATCATGGATTTCTATTGGTAATCAGTAAATGTATCTAGTCACCTTATTGAACTCGGGGGTAACCAGATGTGGAACAATGCGACAATACTCCAAAAACTTGGTGTTATATTCCTTTAAATTGGTTCCAACAACCCGGCGATTCCACAACTTCGTTTGGATTTGGTCTATTTCGTTAATTGGACAGAACCTTTTCAAAATCATCTCCTTAAACACCTTCCACTCCAAATTATATAAGTTATCTCTACCTTTAACTTTGATGAGTGTATTCCACCACTCTAATGCCTCTCCCTTAAACATCTGGGAGGTATACTGAACTTTTTCAGTTTCTGAACACTTGCTGATGATCACAATCGATTCCATCTCCTCTAACCATCGGAGGGTTACAATCGTTCCCTTATCTCCATGAAATTCTTTAGGGCTATAAACCTTGAACACCTTAAAATCACAACCTTCATGAAGCTTTGGTTTCTTTGTTTTATTTGGTAGTTCGTTCTCTGCAGTCGAGCTATTAACACTCGCTTCTTCTTTCTTTCCCGATTCTTTCTTTTCTGTTTCCTTCTTTTAAGATTCTTTCTTTTCAGTCTCCTTCTTATTTTGGACAGTTTTGTTTTTGCTTTGGCTTGGTCATTTCGAACGAGAAGCAGTTCAACTTGGATTATTTTTCATTAGTTCAACTAATGGATTAACAACTTCTTTGATCAAGTCACGAATACCACATACATACTCAGGATGTATTGCTCGGATATTTTCATCCACTGTCCTTTCATTGTGGTTATCTTGGACAGTTGGATTACTATCGGCCTTTTTCTTTTCCTGACATTCTGTAAAATTAAAAGTAACAGTAACTTAAAAAAAATAGTAGTACAACACTTTCCATTTCTTTTGATTTATGATACATAGAAAGGGAAATACAACAACAACATAACATAACAACTCCTTCTAATATTTGACCCACTTTTTGACAAGATTTTTCATTTTATCACACTTCTTTATTATTTTCTTCCCTATTTTCTTTTTATCCACTCTTTCATTCCTAAGTTCATCCATCACCGCGTTAGGCGGATTTGGATAGCATGTGGGTGCTGATGCGATAGGGAATAAATATGCATTTTCTCTAGGATACAAGTGGGGATTAGCTACGTATGCCTGCATTTCCTCATCAGGTATGTTGTTGGTGTAAAATTCCTCAATCAAACGTTCTTCCTCTCTTATAGCGTTAGCTTGTTCCGAAATTGTTGGGATGGGACCTACGTAAGGTGGAAATTGGCGATTATCTAGTTCATTTTCTACTTCCTCCTCGGGTTCAGAGGAATCATCCACTGGTATTTGGGGTTGTGCTGGAATACGGCGACTGGGTTCTGCAATGATTTGTGCATTTGGAGGTGGCGATCCGAAATGCCATCTGCTTGGATCCGAGTGACAATTCATCCAGCTAGAGGAATCGGTATATATTTCCTGCTTAAATCTACTCTGAACTTCTACTTCTTCTATCGGGTGATACTGTGGATTGTTCTCAGTTGTGTCATCTGATATTTCAATTGGCATTTGCTGACTACAAGGCATGTATACTGGTTAAGCTCCGTATGGCAGATTCGGAACTATCGACTGTTCCCGGCCGAAAAAATTAGTATAATAACTATTATTGTTGCTGCTTGCCATATCTAGCGGATAAGGAATAGGTGTGGGATTAGTTCTTCAAGCGACTCGATGCTTATGACCAAGATAATTAATATACGACATCTGCACTTAACTAGTCTTAGGGATAGAAAGATTACCAATCCTATCTTATCCCTACATAATAATAAGAGTAATAACAATCTTATGGTTAAAGCTTAGGTACTATTATTATAATACCTAATTCGCTAAAACTGATGCCTCTGATACCAACCTGTCACACCCGACTTAGGGCCTAGGAGTGTGACCAATAGTTGGTACATGTTTTGTAAATATATCAGAGTTTTGGGTAATTTTTAGCGGAAGACTTTAAAGGTTTAATATAATATTATTTCACATTGAAAATTTACTTGGGAATTACATACCCAAGTTTAAAGTTATACAAAACATTGTTTTATCAAATATTACAAGGATTTGTATATTAAAAACTGAGCCATCAAGTACGCGAACTTCTATCTCCGGGATGACCCTAATCCTTGTATCTAGTATCCATCAAACTTAGTTACCTGCAGGTGGGATTAAAATACGTCAGCTATGTGCTGGTGAATCGTTATAACTCAAAAAGCATATAAATAACAATCATAATACAAATATAGTTTTCTTGACAAGCTCAGCAGATATATTGCTATACCTGGTATATGTAACACTGCCCTACACACACACCAGTCTCCGAGCCACGTAGCCCATACCGGAGAAACTATATATGACCATTAGCCCGCGGCCACATAGCCTTTGACTGTTTAGGCTTAACGGTTATGTTTGGATCCAGACACATGTGTATTCGGTCTGAGTTGTTTTATTCTTTACTTTGTATTATAAAGTATTAAGCTTAACGGTTACGTTTGGATCACGTAATCTCATATAATTGTTTGACTGACTCAATAAGACAAACAACCTGTCTATCATATAGAGTATAAATATGTTTTGACTGTTTGTAAAGGTTTAACGTATTCACCTATATTGATGATGTGATTGTTTTAAAACTTTTCTTGATTGCGAATGATTGTTAACCTATAAACAAATAGGTTTGAATGATCACCTTGATGGTGTTTCTTGACTAGACTACAGACTTTATGTCTGGTTTTTAACCTTGATAAGGTTTGTGAATGTTTGAAATCATGATTGTATTAGTGTGATGTTTGGTATAGCATGCTTTGGCCTAATATGGTTTATCACATTGGAAAACTTCTCCAGGTAAGTAAATGGGTCCCGCGGTTGATTGAGATGTGTACGAATTACTTACCTTAGACAAGAAGAGTCTACTAATGATATTCCCTTCTAGTTACTACATGCCCGTCAAAATATAGTTTTGTATAACATTATATTTATAAAAATAATGTTTGGTTGAAATCTGTTCGTGAATGCTTTTGAAAATACTTTCAAGGTTAAAGGCCATAGCATTGACTGAGTCTAAGCTTAATATAATATAATTGATAATAGCTTAGACTTAAATTCTACCTTAGTAGGTGCTTGAAATACTTATGCTAAGGCAGAATGATTACTTAGTTGGTAGAACTTCGTTCCTAACTTGCTTAACTACTCTACGGCTCGTTAACCCTTCAATACTTGCTCAAACTTCATGAAAACGGACCTCGGGACTCCTCGGCAAAGCTAGCACGTTTCCCAATACTAAGTGTGTGAGAATGAGTGTGAAAATTGGATGAAATGGGCTGAACTCGTAGCTGCCTATTTATAGCCTTGGATCATGCATCTTCGCATAACACGAAGATGCAAGCTATGAGTGTTCGCGATACGCGAACTTGCAAAGTCGGCGCCGCAATTTTGCATGTCAACCGGGTGCTGCCACGTCTCACCACGTCACTGGATAACGTTGAAATGTGTGCCAGCAACTTCGCGATACGCGAAGATGTTTTGCTCTGCATCTTCGCGATACGCGAAGATGCATAAATTTCAGAAATTTCATTTTCAGTCCTTCTATTTCCAAATTTGGCATTTCTAGTCCTTTAACTTTCATAATTTTGCATTTTTAGCCCAAAATTGTTCAGGGTATTCCCCAGATGTTACAAAAGTTTCTAGTTAAATGACCCTTCAACTATACGGGTATTATATATCCAAAATATTATAACTTTATTTCATTCTTAATACATTTCAAATTGTTAATGGGACTAAAGTGTAAAATCTGATTTAAATTATATTATAATAATATAAACATCCAGCTGCCCAACACCCCCACCTGAAATCCCGTTTTTCCGGTGACCAAAAATCCGGCGAAGTAATTTCGGCGACCAACAAGAATTCCGGCAAGTTCAAAGCTCCGTAATACAAGCATTTTAAATCAATTAAATCGTTTGACCACCTTAAACCATAATGACACATCAATAATCAACGACCATAACGTATAACAATCACTAATCGATGCGTTTGAAACCGTAATCATCATAACCAGCCGGAAAATGCGTAATTCACAAGAACGCTCATTTAAACATCAAATGTTTCAATTATTAGTATAAATAGGACCTCCACGGTAAGCTAAACTCGTCATAATCTCAAAACCCATTAACATACTCTCTATATCAAGAAATCAACCCGTCAAGGTTCAATTCCAGCCATTCGCCGTTCACCATCATCCTGTCACCATTCTAGGTAATTAAAATATGGTTTGTCAATTTAGCCGATTAATAAACCCCTACAAAGATTTTGTAAACATGGAACCAATTAGGAGAATTGAAACCTTGGTTTTTATGGTGAAGATGATGTTCTTGAAGATGAAGTATTTATTTAGTTTTGTTTCTATGTTGTAACCAAAATAGCAGCTTGGTCCAGTAGTTAGTTCAGTTTGCTGTCTCCATAAGGACCCGGGTTCGAACCCAGGTCAAAGCAATATTTTTGTTTGATTTTTAATCTCTTATATTAAACATTATAAACTATATACATTCTTTTATAAATCATTTTTAAATCAAATAAAAATATTTTTAATCACATAAAATCAATTATAATTTTAGTTTAAAAAAATATTAATTAAATAGTATTAAAGTAATTTAAACCGTTAACATTAAGTTATATTTCCGTTACGTTAGATATATTCTGTTAAACCTTTAAAAGTTAGTCTATAAATTCATTAACATCAATTAGTTAGCCTTTAAACCGTTAACTTTTATTCGATAACCATAAAACCCATCTTGTTAAATCTTCATAATACACTAATGATATTGATTTTGGACAAAGTTTAACCGTTACAACCGGCTTTTCCATAAACGTTAAAATTCTCATACTTGTTGAAACCATATTTAATATAAACGTCAATATTATAATTCTTCTTCGTTAACATAACCTAAGATAAACTTTTCTCATTTAAAATCTGTGTCTTGTATTTATCGTAACTCTCATATTAACATTAAGTCATAATATTAAATAATAAGCATCTTTAAGATTTCGCCAAAACTCAAATATAATATTATAATATAGATACCATAACAATGCCATAAAATACATTAAAATAATGTAAATCCCATTAAACTAAATTATCCTCTTTAACTTTAATCCCAGTAGCTAGTCTTGATTTTTCTTTGCATTTTCATTTATAGTTCGTGACGTTTGACCGTTTCGGCATTCTTTACACTTGCTTTCGGTTTTCGTCCAAGTTATCCCCAAACTCAAAGGTGAGTTTTCATAACCCCTTTTTCATCTTTTAACGTTTTGGGGTGTAGCACATTCCAAACTCTTATTTGCTATTTCATGTTTCATGTTATAAAGTAAAAATTCACACGCGTGTCTTGTATGTATTTGCTTCGTATCATATTTCTTGTAAATTATGTGCTTATGAGCTACTTGTTTATTGTTTTGTTGGTGGAAGAGACTGTAGGTTCCCTGGACGGATCACACGAGATATCCCGATATACACAGGTGCGGAATCCCTGTGTAGATCGTTACGGACGTAGAACACAAACACACGAACACACGAATACGATACGAACAAACTCACGTTATATTAATAACTCAACACGTGATTCTTACAGACTCTCGACCTCACGTCACTTGACTCACTGGTTTACACGAACTCGAACTGACTCACTAAACCATAATCCGTAACCTATATAAATACACGACAACTTCGCCTCAGGCGAAGTTGTCCATAACTTCGCTTGTTCAACAAGTTCGCCTAGGCGAACTTGTCAACAACTTCGCTTGGTTAACAAGTTCGCCTAAGCGAACTTGTCAACAACTTCTCTTTAAACAAACAAACACATAAACAATATTACAGACTCGATTACAGACATTAGACATATGAACTACTGACATTTATGCACCAACAGACTCCCCCTTGGCAGTAGCTTCATATCTTGATCTTTCAGCTCTTGTCTCGTAATCCTGTATCTTCACGCGTGCACTCCTTCTCTAACACACACCGACACAACTCGTTGATACTTTCTTGCTTCGTCCTTCCAAGCTGGAATATAAAAGATTTTCTTCTCGTTAAGCACCTTCAGATCAGCTTGCGATAAGTTAACGAGATGCATCGGATCGTACACTCTAAGAATCTCTTGTTCATCCTCATCTTCCATCACTGCCTCCGCTGTCTCACAATCAACGAACCACCACTTTAGGTCTTTGAGCACATCCTTGGGCATAAGCTTCATCGGTACTTCTTTAAGGCACCAGATTGGTTTATACTTCATAACCATCCAAGGCTTTCCATCAGCTCTCAAACCTCTATCCTTGTCTTCAACAAGTTTCCCTTTCTGTGGTTTCAACAGCTCAAACTTCTTTTCCTTTATGCTCTGATACCAATTGTAGGTTCCCTGGACGGATCACACGAGATATCCCGATATACACAGGTGCGGAATCCCTGTGTAGATCGTTACGGACGTAGAACACAAACACACGAACACACGAATACGATACGAACAAACTCACGTTATATTAATAACTCAACACGTGATTCTTACAGACTCTCGACCTCACGTCACTTGACTCACTGGTTTACACGAACTCGAACTGACTCACTAAACCATAATCCGTAACCTATATAAATACACGACAAGTTCACCTCAGGCGAAGTTGTCCATAACTTCGCTTGTTCAACAAGTTCGCCTCGCTTGTTCGACAAGTTCGCCTAGGCGAACTTGTCAACAACTTCGCTTGGTTAACAAGTTCGCCTAAGCGAACTTGTCAACAACTTCGCTTTAAACAAACAAACACATAAACAATATTACAGACTCGATTACAGACATTAGACATATGAACTACTGACATTTATGCACCAACAGAGACTCATACACATACTCAAACTCAAAGTGGGAGGGTCTGACGGGACGTACCTGCGCTGTCCATTTTTCTTAACTTTTGAATAAATGGCGGTGTCATTATCATTTTCTATACTCCAAGTAGCTCGGAGAACGGGGGTTCCTTAGTAGATTTGACTTATGTCAAGCGAATGGGAATATCATGTATTTATTTTTTTCTTTTACTTTATAGTTGAGACGATACATCTTGACTTGTGAATTTTACACTTTTCATATTATGTATATGCAAAACTTTATGAATTCTCACCAACATTATTGTTGACAAAATATATTATTTTAAACGTGCTGCAGGTTGAAGTTTAAGGATTGAAGACCAGATTAGTTGGATCATTAGGTTACTAGAAACATATCATAATTCAAAGTTATTTTATTGTGTATTTGTGATGTAATGAAATGAAATAAATATAATTATTGTTGCTTTAATAGCGTTACGAGCTTATGAGTGATCTATACATTACACCCTGGCGTATTCTGCTTAAAGTCGGTGTGTTACAGATTGGTAACAAAGCCGTAACTATAAGTTAGGTTGTTAGATGTATCGGCCTAGTATTATTATAGTTTATTTAGGGCCCAATCAGCATATATACTCTATGTGATATGTGTCCGCTTTTATATTAAAAGTTCACTCAAACACTTTTACTTATATTTATGACATCTCATAATGTCGCCTGCACACATTCACACACAAACTCCAAGGCTTAAGCCTAATACAAAGATTTTCGAAAACTTTCAAATCAATTTTTACTTGGGTTTTCCGATATTTCTTCCTCATAAAGATGGTTCTACGTGGCTGGTATGTAGTAAACTGTAAGGGGGACGTGCTTGTTTTCCAAACTCTTGACACCAAGGTTATTGAAACCTAAGGATAAGCAATGCGTACAAATCTAATCAGACGCAGACTCGGTTGCTTACCTAGAGAGTTCGGAAAGGGCATGAAACTTATTAAGCCAAAGCATACCATACCAAACGCCATACGAATCACAACTTTATGTTTTCAAATGTGACTATGTCCGCTTGGTGATAAAACTTAATTATCCTCTTTAACTTTAATCCCGATAGCTAGTCTTGATTTTACTTTGCATTTTCATTTATAGTTCGTGATGTTTGACCGTTTCGGCATTCTTTATACTTGTTTTTGGTTTTCGTACAAGTTATCCCCAAACTCAAAGGTGAGTTTTCAAAACCCCTTTTTCATCTTTTAACATTTTTGTAACGCCCGTTAATTCCGGTTCCAAGAGTTAAAGCTGGTAAAGTATGTTCTATTTTCGGGATTTAACTGACGTTTCTCGGAAGCCTTTACATCATCCTGATACGTTAAAAGACTTAACTTTTCCTTCCATTATGCCTTATGTTTCAAATTGGAGGGACTTGGATGTAACTTTTATTTTATATCATAAAACAAAAGGTTAACCCTAACCCTAACCACAGCAGCCGATCGCAGCTAAGACCCCCTTGCTCGTTTTTCTTCTGCCCAGCCAAGTTTCAGCCGTGAAAACTCCAATTCAAGGTCGGTTTTACGATTCCCCATGTCTTTTACACCTTAATTGATCATATTAACGCGCTTATTGGTCGTTAAGGTTGAGTTTTGATGATAACAGTTTGCTGACAGATTCGTATACGTTTATTGTAGGGTCTGTAACACGATGATAATCCACTGTTTTTGATCGATTCTCGATTCTATGATGTTCTACTTTGAGTCTAGTTTCCAGAAAGGTATAATAGGTAATTTTTGAACGAGATTTGAATGACTTTTATGAATTTATAAAATCGAGTGTCAAAGCTGATGCGGGATGACGGATTCTTGTCTGTCTTCCCGACGTCGTAACTTTTTTTCGACAGGTCCAAATTGGTTGGTTCCACTTCTGGAAGTTAGTATTTTGAGTTAGGAACCAAATCCAATTAGAATCATTTAATTTGACTGGGTAATAATTTTTATAAAAATAAAATCATTTTGTTGCGCACTGAAATAGCTGCACGTACCTTGCTGTGTTGGAGGAATTTTTATAATTTTTGTGTCCAACGGAAAAATATAATAAAAATATTTTTATAAAACTAAGACATTTATTAAAGTCTGTTAAAATTTAATAATTTATTTCAAAGGTTATCCTATGTAATTAAATGCATCTTCGCATGCTAAAATCTACACGTTTTACTCGTTATTAATCGATAAGTTCGTTTTAGGCTTAACCCGTGGATTTGGTTAGTTGAAAGGTTTTAGGGGCTGCAGTAAAGTAATTGGGTATGGGTTGGGCCTTGGGCCAAGTTGTTGAGCCTTGGGCCAAGTGTTGGGCCTTGGGCCAAGTTGGGCCTTGAACCAAAGTGTTGGGCTGGAACGGCCCATTAGGCAAGAGTGTTCTTACGGTCTAGTTTAGTAACGCGTTGTGTACTATTTACAGGCCCTTACTTATGAGTGTGCACTTAGGGGTTTGCTAGCTCGTTGTAGGTGTTCAATTGATTTCAGGTGAGTTCATGATGCCCCTTTTCACTCTTTTTAAGTTTTGGGCTAGCATGCACACCTAAGTGTTTTCTCACTTGATGAAATGTTTTAAATGGTTTTACATAGGCTTGCTAGTATTGGTAGGCCTTGGAATGTTATAGAATGTGTATGTATATATATTTTAGAATGGCCAATATTTGGCGAATGTTGTAGTCGTCTCGACTACTGAATGTTGCGTATGCCTACTTTGTGTTTGCATGCGCCGAATGTTACGTGTTTGGGTTGTACGTTTTCTCGGCCCTGAATGTTATTATTGAATGTTATATATAGTAATGCACGTATAGAGATGCTCATACGTAAGAATGACTATTTATTGAATGTGGTGACCTAACCGATGTACTTCCGTTTGCTGTTTTAAAACCGTTGGAATGATTATCAAGACTTTTGCTACTTATTTAAAACTTGAACTCACTCAGCTTAAGCTGACTTTGTGTGCATGTTAGTGTGAGTTTCAGGTTAGGAAGAGGATGCCTTATCACTTGGACGTGCACGTAGCTACTTGGACGGTGAAGGGCATACTGGAATGAAAAATTGTTTATGAACATTTTATTTCAAAAGACTTATAAAAGTTATACTTAATTTTGGTTTTGGGGTTAAATTCCCGGGTTTTGGGAACTCATTCATTTATTTACGTTTTCCGATGAATTATACTCTGTGATGTTATTTTAATGCAACGGATTGTTTTTAAGTTTTTACGAGTGTTTTGAGGTTACCAACTGTGTGGTTCCCGGGGTTCGGGGCCTTACAAGTTGGTATCAGAGCCTTGGTTCGAGGGATCCGAGCATCCCCGAATGCTTGGACTCGAACTGTAAGAGAAAAAACTAGTATGCCCACAGCGAGTAGCTGCACGCCAAGAGGTAACTTTAAATTGTTTAGTCATTCCTTTGAATTTTAAAGTTTCCAGTATGTGATTAACTGTTTAAGTGTTAGAATGCTAATGTGGTTAGGGGCAGGGGGTGCTTAGGATGGGCCTGTGAAGTAAACGACTAATAACACTTGATCAACGTTATTAGCAGTTTACCCTTACCTTCCATATTCTAAATACCACTTGTGTTTGACTATGTTAGGGTTCCGTCTTTGTAGGGATAGGATTTGGCTAACTCTCGAGTCGTTAGCGATAAAGTTCATCTTATCCATTAAATTCTCCTATTCGTTCCCATCCTCTCGAACGCTTTGCGCGTAATTGTTTAGCTGAGGCGTAGCATGCTGTCACTCTAGGTTCCTTGGTACTTGACCCCTTAAATTCCTCGCCCCTTCAAGAATGTATGTGCAACTGTTTAGCTAAGTAGGAGCGTAATGTTATCCCAGATACTTTTCTAATTGATGAATTACCGGCGGCAGTTTTATTTGATTCGGGCGCCAGTAGAAGTTTTGTGTCTACAGCTTTCTATTCCTCGTTGAATAAATCACCCGAGCGCGTAGTCGATGTGTTTGAGGTTGAGGTCACCGTAGGAAAATCCATGTCCGTGTCTAGGGCTATTCAGGGTTGTTCCATCGAGTTGCCTGGGCTTAGATTTCCGGTGCAGTTGTATTTGATGCCGCTTAGTTGTTACGATGTGGTGCTCGGGATGGATTGGCTCGCGAGTGTTGATGCTCAAATCATTTGTGGTCAGAAACTTGTTCGTCTGAGGGCCCCGGATGGGACTCAAATCACTGTCTTCGGTGATCGGAATGGTGCGACGCCGCATATCATATTTATGCTTAAAGCGGGAAGATTGATGCAGCGGGGTTGCGGGGCGTATCTGGCGTATGCTATAAATATGAAAACCGAGGTGGCTACTGCCGGCGATGTTCCCATGGTTCGGGATTTCCCAGATGTATTTCTAGATGACTTGTCAGATGTGCCACCGGACCGCGAGGTCGAATTCCAGATAGACCTTGTGCCGGGCGCAAAACCCGTTGCTCGAGCCCCTAATCGTCTAGCATCGAATGAGATGAAAGAACTTATGGCCCAGTTGGAAGACTTGCTCGACAAGGGCTTCATTCGACCGAGCATCTCACCTTGGGGTGCCCCGGTCCTGTTCGTTAAGAAGAAGGACGATAGCATGCGAATGTGCATTGACTACCGTGAATTGAATAAGCTCACAGTTAAAATCTGTACCCTCTCCCAAGGATCGACGACTTATTTGATCAGCTCCAAGGAGCTAGTTGGTTCTCTAAGATCGACCTTAGATCCGGGTATAATCAGTTGAAAATTCGGGAGGAAGACATTCCTAACACCGCCTTTCGCACTCGTTATGGACATTATGAGTTCCTCGTGATGTCTTTCGGATTGACCAACGCACCGGCTGCGTTCATGGATCTTATGAACCGGGTGTGTAGACCGATGCTCGATCGCTCTGTTATTGTATTCATCGACGACATCCTTATGTATTCCAAAAGCGAATCCGATCATGCCAGTCATCTCTCGGAAGTTTTGGAGGCTCTGCGAAAGAACAAGTTGTATGCAAAACTTTCTAAGTGTTCCTTCTGGTTACGCGAGGTTCAGTTCTTAGGTCATGTTATTAACCCAAGTGGTATTTTGGTTGACCCTGTAAAGGTGGAAGCCGTAAACGAATGGGAGTCTCCTAAGTCTCCTTTTGAAATCCGTAGCTTTCTGGGTTTGGCGGGGTATTACCGCCGCTTTATTCCCGATTTTTCGAAAATTGCTTCTTCACTGACCAGGTTGACTAAGAAGAGTGTTAAGTTCGTTTGGGGTACTGAGCAGGAGGAGACTTTTCTCGAGTTGAAGAACAGGTTAACGCATATCCTGATTTTAGCTCTACCTGATGGCACCGACGATCTGGTGGTTTATTCTGATGTCTCTTCTCAAGGGCTTGGGTGTGTTTTGATGCAGCGAGGTAGAGTCATCGCTTATGCCTCACGGCAGTTGAAGCCTCACGAGGCGAATTATCCTACTCACGATTTGGAGCTTGCGGCCGTTGTGTTTGCGCTTAAGTTGTGGTGGCATTATTTGTACGGTGTTCCCTGCGTTATCTATACCGATCATAAGAGTTTAAAGTATTTCTTTGAACAAAAGGAAATGAATATGCGCCAGCGTCGATGGTTGGAGTTGATTAAGGATTATGATTTGGAGATTATGTACCACCCAGGTAAGGCTAACGTGGTGGCTGACGCGTTAAGCCGGAAGGAGAGACCGAAGCCGATTCATGTAAAATCTTACCAGCTCATCCTTAAACCCAACATTTTGAAACAAATAGCCAACGTACAGAATGAAGCGTTGCAGGTGGAATGGATTATGTCAGAGCGTATTCGGGGTCAGGAAAAGTTGTTGGAAGACGTCGGTGATGGGGTGAAGTATAAGGATGGGCATTTATGGGTACCGAGGTATGGAGGTTTCAGAGGTAAAATTTTAGATGAGGCGCATAAGTCGCGCTATTCCATTCATCCGGGCGCGACCAAGATGTACCAAGACTTGGAAAAGAATTATTGGTGGCCTGCGATGAAGTTTGAGGTGGCTCAGTATGTAAGTAAGTGTTTGACATGTCTGCAAGTTAAGGCCGAGCATCAGAAGTCGTTTGGGAAACTTCAGCCGTTGGAAATACCTGAGTGGAAATGGGATCATCTTACTATGGATTTCGTGACTAAAAAGCCTCATACTCCTAGGGGTAATTATGACACCATCTGGGTAATCGTGGATAGACTGACCAAGAGCGCTCACTTCTTGCCGATTCGAGAGACTTTTAATTCTGAGCAGCTGGCTGATGTGTTTGTTCGTGAGATCGTCTCTAGGCACGGGGTTCCGGTATCTATTGTTTCGGATAGGGATACGCGTTTCACCTCCAGGTTTTGGAAAAGGTTTCACGAGGAGATGGGCACCAAACTCCTCATCAGTACTGCATACCACCCGCAGACGGATGGTCAGTCTGAGAGGACCATTCAGACTCTCGAGGATATGTTGCGGGCTTGTGTTATTGACTTTGGTGGCAGTCGGGATCGTCACTTACCGTTGGTAGAGTTCTCGTATAATAACAGTTATCACGCCACGATTGGGATGCCACCGTTTGAGATCCTGTATGGTAGGAGGTGTAGGACTCCAGTCTGTTGGGGTTCCATTGGACAGAAACAGTTGGGTAGTTGGAGGTAGTTGAGGCTAAGACTGAGAAGCTTGATAAAATTCAGGCGTTTATGAAGGCCGCCCAGGGCCGATAAAAGTCTTGCGCGGATAAAAGGCGAAGACCTATTATGTTCGAGGCTGGAGATCAGGTTATGTTGAAAGTTTCTCCTTGGAAGGGCATTATTCGTTTCGTAAGAGGGGGAAGCTCAGTCCGAGGTTTATTTGTCCGTTCCATATTTTGGCCCGAGTTGGTGAGGTAGCATATAGGCTGGAATTGCCCGAGGAGCTCGCGGGGATTCATCCTACTTTTCGCATGTCCCATCTGAGGAAATGCTTAGTAGATAAAGAGGCTCATGTGCCTCTTGATGATATTAGCTCGATAGTAAGCTAAACTACGTTGAGCAACCGATTGCTATTCTTAACCGTCAGGAAAGACGTTTAAGGAACAAGGTGGTTAGGCAGGTGAAGGTACCGTGGAGGCACCGTAGGGGTTCCGAGGCAACTTGGGAGTCCGAAGATGAGATGATGAAACTCTACCCGCAGTTATTCCTGTCGCGTCGGGATTCGGGGACGAATCCCATTGTAAGGGGGGTGGACTTGTAACGCCCGTTAATTCCGGTTCCAAGAGTTAATGCTTGTAAAGTACGTTCTATTTTCGGGATTTAATCGACGTTTCTCGGAAGCCTTTACTTCATCCCGGTACGTTAAAAGACTTAACTTTTCCTTCCATTATGCCTTATGTTTCAAATTGGTGGGACTTGGATGTAACTTTTATTTTATATCATAAAACAAAAGGTTAACCCTAACCCTAACCATAGCAACCGATCATAGCTAAGACCCCCCTGCTCGTTTTACTTCTGCCCAGCCAAGTTTCAGCCGTGAAAACTCCAATTCAAGGTCGGTTTTACGATTCCCCATGTCTTTGACACCTTAATTGATCATCTTAACGCGCTTATTGGTCGTTAAGGTTGAGTTTTGATGATAACAGTTTGCTGACAGATTCATATACGTTTATTGTAGGGTCTGTAATGCGATGATAATCCACTTTTTTTGATCGATTCTTGATTCCATGATTTTCTTCTTTGAGTCTAGTTTCCAGAAAGATATAATACGTAATTTTTGGATGAGATTTGAATAGTTTTTATGAATTTATAAAATCGAGTGTCAAAGCTGATGCGGGATGACGGATTCTGGTCTGTCTTCCCAACGTCATAACCTTTTTTTGACAGGTCCAAATTAGTTGGTTCCACTTCTGGAAGTTAGTAATTTGAGTTAGGAACCAAACCCAATTGGAATCGTTTAATTTGGTTTGGTAATGAATTTTATAAAAATAAAACCATTTTGTTGCGCACTGAAATAGCTGCACGTACCTTTCTGTGTTGGAGGAATTTTTATAATTTTTGTGTCCAATAGAAAAATATAATAAAAATATTTTTATAAACCTAAGACATTTATTAAAGTCTGGTAAAAATTTAATAATTTATTTCAAAGGTTATCCTATGTAATTAAATGCATCTTCACATGCTAAAATCTACACGTTTTACTCGTTATTAATCGATAAGTTCGTTTTAGGCTTAACCGGTGGATTTGGTTAGTTGAAAGGTTTTAGGGGCTGAGGTAAAGTAATTGGGTATGGGTTGGGCCTTGGGCCAAAGTGTTGGGTTGGAACATCCAATTAGGCAAGAGTGTTCTTACGGTCTAGTTTAGTAACGCGTTGTGTACTATTTACAGGCCCTTACTTGTGAGTGTGCACTTAGGGGTTTCCTAGCTCGTTGCAGGTGTTCGATCGATTTCAAGTGAGTTCATGATGCCCCTTTTTACTCTTTTTAAGTTTTGGGCTAGCATGCACACCTAAGTGTTTTCTCACTTGATGAAATGTTTTAAATGGTTTTACATAGGCTTGCTAGTATTGGTAGGTCTTGGAATGTTATAGAATGTGTGTGTGTGTGTATATATATATATATATTTATATATATTTTAGAATGTCCAATATTTGGCGAATGTTGTAGTCGTCTCGACTACTGAATATTGCGTATGCCTACTTTGTGTTTGCTTGCTCCGAATGTTACGTGTTTGGGTTGTACGTTTTCTCGGCCCTGAATGTTATTATTGAATGTTATATATATATATATATATATATATATATTGATATATATAGGAATGCACGTATAGATGTAGGTTCCCAGCCAGATCTACACGGAATATCTCGTTCTACGTAGGTGCAGAATCCCTACGTAAGATGATACGAGCGTAGAATCGATATACGTTAAACACAAGCAAACACACGTTACAATAAACAAAGAACACGTTGTATTGCAACTAATAACACGTGATGTATCAATCACCGATTACACGAACTGAACAACTCTTATCAAACAAGCCGTAACCTAAACCTATATATCATACGACAACTTCGCCTAACATGTTTAGGCGAAGTTGTCACTAACTTCGCTTGTTCCACAAGTTCGCCTATATCAGGCGAACTTGTGAGACAAGTTCGCTTAAACCTTAATACAAATCCAAATAACACGATTACAGACACTAGATACTGAACTACTGACATCATGTACCAACAGACTCCCCCTTGGCACTAGCTTCATATCTCTATCTTCAAACACGTGTCTCGTAATCCCAAAAATCTTGTATCATCCATCTTCAAGCATGAACGCCTTCTCGTACACAAACTGAAACTACTCTTTGATATTTCTTTGCTTCTTCTTTCCAAGAAGGAATGTAAAATATCTTTTTTTCGTTCAGCACCTGCTGATCAGCTTGAGACAAATTCACTAAATGCATAGGATCATATACTCTCATCAGCTCTTGTTCATCTTCATCCTCCATTACTGCTTCAGCTGTTTCACTATCAACGTACCACCATTTCAGATCTTTGAGCACATCCTTGGGCATTTGTTTCATCGGCACTTCTTTTAGACACCGGATCGGCTTATACTTCATTATCATCCAAGGCTTGCCATCTGCTCTCATTCCTCTGTCTTTGTTTTCAACGAGCTTTCCTCTCTGTGGTTTCAACAGCTCGAACTTTTTCTCCTTTATGCTTTCCTTCCAGACTATCTTCCCAATGATCCTAGCCATATTATCATCACTCCTGTTGATCAACCTCAACCTGGCTAAGTTCTTCACTTCACATTCAGGCAACGTATTCAACGATCTCAACAACCTCTTGAAATACTGAACCCCATCATACCTTTTAATCACAAAAAGCATCAACTGCTCATCATATAACCAGCATATAATCCCCTTTTTCGATTCAGCATAACCCCTGATGTTGTAACTTTTCTTGAACATAGTAGGGACCGCCGGTTTCTTAGTCTTTACGAACCATTGAGGGTAGCCTTCTTTCCATCTTGGCTGCTCCTCCCATTCTGTCTCATCACATCCCGTATCTTGACCCAAATCTGACTTTTCAACTTCTGGAATTTCATGTTCAACGTTGTCCTCCACAATCTATCCTTCTTCAACTTCATCGTCAATCACGATCTCAGCCCCTATCTTCTCAATCTCTTCCAATGGTAACACATCATCATCATCATCTAACACCTCCTCAGCATCCACAACCACCACATCATCACCCCCTGAACCGCCAGTTGCACTCGTTGACTCCCCCTGAGATGTGGAAGTCCCAAGAGCTTGTTCAGTTCTTGGCAACTCTCCACCTGCACCTTTCGATGCATTGGGATCATCGTCTCGATCGTTACCCTTTTTTTGTCCTCAGCTCGACACCCTTACAGCTCATCTCCCCCTGAGATGCCAAGAACTGTTTCAAGGCATCAATTATTTTACCATGCTCGATCAGGAGGGACGACTGAATTTGATTCTCCGCAACGAGGCGCTGAATAGCATGAGTCTGGATAAGATTTACTCTTGATTGTTCTGCCACGACCCTTTCAAGCGCTGCTATTCTTTCCGAATCGGATAAGGTTGCATCAAAATCAAACCTCATATATGATATGTCTTGAGCGTACGGAGGAGGGATTCCCAATATAACCGGCACCTCAGAAACAGGTGGAAACGTAACCGCAGGTGGTATCGTAACCGACAACCCTGCAGTGGCAACAACTGTCGACTCAATAAACCTTGCTACGACCTCCGATGGAGTAAGAGTTGGAGGTGGCAAGGACACAATCTACGGAGCCGAGAGCGGGAATGTAGTGGGTGGTATGCCAAACGAAGATGAGGTAGTCACCACGGGAACATCCGTGGCGCTTGGCCCTGTAACTGGCAATGGTGTAGGGACTATAGTCATACCAGACAGTGCGGGTGGAGTGAAACGAACCACCCTTGAGCTCTCACCAGCTCCCGAACCTGCACCTGCCCTTTCCCTTCTCGATCTACGGACCAACTGATGTAAATCTTCCTCAAAGTCCGAATCACTATCATCGGTGTCTCTCTTCCTCTTCCCGTGAATTCTTTCTTGAGTAATCAGAATCTTTCTAGCTTCAGCCACATCATCATCTGAGGAATCAGAATCAGCCTCCGTCGTAGCTGCCACCGACACATCCACACTAGAAACCCGGGCAACCGAGACTTGCACCTCTTCCTCTGGATCAACAAGTTCCATATCGAAGAAACCTTGACCGCCAAAAGCAGCTTCAAGGTCTACATTTTCCTCCGGTGCCACAACAGGAGCAGCAGGTAAAGCTTGTTGTACCTCAGGTGGTGGTTGAGGTGCTCCAGCCTGTTGTGGTGCCGGATCCCGAAACTCGTCCCCACAAGGTGGAACATACTCTGGGTTGATCAAGTACCCAAATAATGGAGTATGTCGAGGACGGAGCTCAGGCTTGCTTCTTGCACTTGATGATCTACACTGAGCGAAGATTCTCTTGCTTACACTCTCCACATATCTAATCGGGCGGCGCTGAGGTAACGTGGGAGCAACATGATTCAAGATCATTTGAAGGAATCTTGGATACATCAGAAATCTCTCACGCGCCACCGCTCGTCTTTGACGGTCTATCTCGTAGAACACCATCTGACTAAAGCTATAACACTTATTGTAAGTCAGTGCTGTCAATGCCGACTGCATGGTCGCACCCATTCCATCCGTACCGGCCTTTCTCCCCGACATACACACGATCATCACGTGCATAAGAAAGCGCCATTGGTCTAACAAGAATCCCTTTCGTCTTTGAGTATCCCCCAATGGACCAGAATAGCCAATTCTCAGAAAAGCACCATCTCTGAATGGAGCCACGAAATCTGTAGGATCGTCTCTCGTTTCATCCCCAAACTGCAAAGCCACCCTGATCTGTTCAGACGAGAACTGCACTATCTGATTGTTAACCGTTGCACGCATAACCAGGGGCTCGACTCGACAATCATATTCCACTGTCTGCCAGAAATCTTCTATGTTTGGCAAAGAGATAGGCAGTGTTGTAGTAATAGCGTGGAAGATACGCGAGCGGATAAGAAACGTGATGATCTCGCGGAAATCATCAACACCGCTCGCATCCGGGTCCAAAGTTATGTACATGTTATGCCCCGGAAAAAACTGCCGATTGTTATCTCCTCCTTCGTCACCACTTGCACCACCTGCTCCAGCTACAGCTGCCATTTCTGCAACAAAAACAGTCTAAGTTAGAGAATCGTCAAGTCAAATCACAAGTTCGCCTGTTACCATGAGCGAAGTTATGATTTATTCTGTATAGGCGAAGTTAGGGGTGGGGCGAAGTTAGGAACAACTTCGCCATAACTTTAAATTCGCCTGATAACAGTTAAGTAAAAATAAGTTAAGGGCTAGGCGAAGTTGATGATAAACAATTAAATCAACAGGTGAAGTTAAGCGTTAGGCGAAGTTAAGGATAACTTCGCCTAAACTGCAACTTCGCCTGAATCTGAAGCAGCAACAGATTAGACGGCCAAACGACGTATAGATGGTGAATTTAGAGATTGAAGACTCTATAAAACATGATTTTAAGACGATCTAGACGATCAAGTTGATTACGACCACGTTATAACAAGTTTGAAAAGCGGGTGTTGAGGTTTCGAATGAACGGGGTCACAAACGGATCAAAACGACCTTTGATTAATGTTATTAACATTGATTATTCATTATCCCGACACTACACACCTTTAATACGGGTTGAAACGGATTAGAATTAAGGTTAGATTGAGTAGATAAGTTCGCCGAAGATGATGGGTGAATAAGTTCGCTTGAATATGAACAGGTGTTTGACCAAAATGCTCTTTATATATGTCTGACATTATACAGGCGAAGTTAGGGTTAACTTCGCTTACCTCATAACTTCGCCTGTTTAAACAACTTCGCCTTTTTCCTCAACTTCGCTCAATATGAAACTTTACCAAACAGACCCTTATAAATTGAACATAATGCCATTAACTTTTAAAACTTCATTTAAAGAGTTAACTGATCCGATCAAGAACCAAGTAACCAGGTATAAAATCATAAAACGACATAAGTAGAATAAATTTTAGAAATAAAGTACACGGGATCAAGTTTCAGTCTAGTCAGGGACCAACATGTTTTAGAAAAGATCCGTACAGGAATCATACTAATTAAGTGACTGTCACATAGATCCATGTTCAGCTGTATTATGACATAAAGAAACAGGTTGTAAGCAGGTAAATAACTTAAAATGTTTTTCATCGCTTCTGTGATACGGGTTAGGTTCAATTAAGCTCAAAACTTAAATGCGACACATCAGAGACTGTGATGCCTCCTATCTATTCTCAAAGCTTATTTGGCTTTCCCCAAGTCACCCCGAGTTGACCTCGACCCGTAGTGTCTGATTAAATTGTAAGTACACGTCGATCTGTAGAGTCTTCTTCCCGTTCTCATTCTTGCATCTTGATTGGGAAGTATTAACATTATAAGCTCTAGAATGTCTCAGTAACACATAATAATAATTTTTTTTTTAAATAATAAGATTTACACAGCTTCAAGTAAACAACTGCAAGTCACGAATCTGGATCACTGCAGTTTCTTGACACACCATCTTCTCGGGAATCAGAACACTCACGGGCTCGTGTATGACTGGGTAATCGCTTTTCTGCCTTTCATTCGGAAAGATATATATGGAGACATGCACAACTCTTAAGGAGTTTCCACGTAAAATCGAGGAGATTTAGTTATTATCACTTCTACTTTTACGCACCATAAAAAGCTACCATGACATACAATGACTGTTCTAAAGTCTTTTAGGCCTAATAACTTCACTAGTTAAGCACACAGAATCAGTTTGTCCATCACTTTCCAAGGTTGGATCAATTTTCTTTTAAACATTGTATAGATACTTCTTACGAAGCAGTAGACTTGAAAAATTATTTCATCTCCCTTTGAGTAGTAAGCAGATGATTCTGACTTCAAACTTGAACTTGAATTAACTTTCGCACCATACATTCCCGGATCCTGAACCTGATCAGTTGGTGTCTCTTTTCGAACCATGTTAAGTTCAAAAGTTCGTAGTTTATTGACTGCTGTTTCCAAGTCAATGTTGGCAAACTCTTTATCTTCTCTCATCAAGACAGTGTACATTTCCCATTTCGGTGGGAGAGCATCAAGAAGTTTTTCTACGATCTCCTCTTCTTTGTAAACAATGGAATAATTGCTGAGTTCGGTCATCAGGTGATAATATCTTGTGATGATATCATCAAGTGATTCATTCTTCAAATACTTGAACACCGAGAATTGGGTTTTGAGTAGCTTAATCTTGGATGCACGTATCCCCACATTACCTTCATATCGGTTTTCAAGCGCTTCCCATAGCTCTCTGGCGGTTTTATATTTCCTGAAGGTGTGAAGAATTTCTTGTGGAAGAGTCATTGTTATCGCAGCATGAGCTTTGCTTTCAGCCTCATACATCTTCTTTTCTTCCTCTTCCATCTTATTGTATTTCTTAATTTGTTCACGACCCTCATACAAAGCCGTTGGTGGAATGTATCCATCTTGAATGCACACCCACATCTTAGCATCTTGATATTTAACATACTGCTCAAACCGATCTTTCCAAGCCACGAAATCGGTTCCCTTAAGCATTTTCGGTGCCTTAGTAGCTGAACCTGCTTCCACTTCCATTTTTACCAGTTCCGTAATATTTATGGAAGTCATCTTTTATAGAAGTACGAAACGAAAACACAAAGAAACCCGAAAAATTTTTTTAATTTTTTTTTTGAACAGTACCAGTAGGCGAAGTTAAACTTAACTTCGCTTAAGTCCTAACTTCGCTTGATCTTTCAACTTCGCTTTCTTCTCAACTTCGCCAGATTAGGCGAAGTTGTGGATAACTTCGCTTAAGTTAAGCGAACTTGTGAGGTAGGCGAAGTTGTTAATAACTTCGCTTAACCTTATATCTTCGCCTAAACCCTACAAACAGTGACGGCAACTTCGCCTGATGAACACAATGTTTTTGCATGTTTGATTTTGACGTTTTGCGAGGTATGCGAAGGTGTAATGGGTTGTTTTTGATGGTGGGAGGTGAGTAGGACACAAAAACTCGGTATATTAACGTAAACTCGTCCCGCGAATAGTCGAATGGAACGATTTCTACACCCGTGTGATAATCCCGAACCACACAATCACGAGCAAATGCTCTGATACCAATTGTAGGTTCCCAGCCGGATCTACACGGAATATCTCGTTCTACGTAGGTGCGGAATCCCTACGTAAGACGATACGAGCGTAGAATCGATATACGTTAAACACAAGCAAACACACGTTACAATAAACAAAGAACACGTTGTATTGCAACTAATAACACGTGATGTATCAATCACCGATTACACGAACTGAACAACTCTTATCAAAAAAGCCGTAACCTAAACCTATATATCATACGACAACTTCGCCTAACATGTTTAGGCGAAGTTGTCACTAACTTCGCTTGTTCCACAAGTTCGCCTATATCAGGCGAACTTGTGAGACAAGTTCGCTTAAACCTTAATACAAATCCAAATAACACGATTACAGACACTAGATACTGAACTACTGACATCATGTACCAACAATAGAGATGCTCATACGTAAGAATGACTATTTATTGAATGTGGTGACCTAACCGATGTACTTTCGTTTGCTGTTTTAAAACCATTGGAATGATTATCAAGACTTTTGCTACTTATTTAAAACTTGAACTCACTCAGCTTAAGCTGACTTTGTGTGCATGTTAGTGTGAGTTTCAGGTTAAGAAGATGATGCCTTATCACTTGGACGTGCACGGAGCTACTTTGACGGTGAAGGGCATACTGGAATGAAGAATTGTTTATGAACATTTTATTTCAAAAGACTTATAAAAGTTATACTTAATTTTGGTTTTGGGGTTAAATTCCCGGGTTTTGGGAACTCATTCATTTATTTACGTTTTCCGCCGAATTATATTCTGTGATGTTATTTTAATGCAAAGAATTGTTTTAAAGTTTTTACGAGTGTTTTGAATGGTTACCAACTGTGGGGTTCCCGGGGTTCGGGGCCTTACAATTTTGGGGTGTAGCACGTTCCAAACTCTTATTTGTTATTTCAAGTTTCATGTTATAAATTAAAAATTCACACGCATGTCTTGTATGTATTTGCTTCGTATCATATTGCTTGTAAATTATGTGCTTATGTGCTAGTTGTTTATTGTTTTGTTGGTAGAAGAGACTCATACACATACTCAAACTCAAAGTGGGAGGGTCTGACGGGACGTACCTGCGCTGTCCATTTTTCTTAACCTTTGAATAAATGGCGGTGTCATTATCATACTCTATACTCTAAGTAGCTCGGCGAACGGGGGTTTCTTAGTAGATTTGACTTAAGTCAAGCGAACGGGAATATCATGTATTTATTTTTTTTCTTTTACTTTATGGTTGAGACGATACATCTTGACTTGTGAATTTTACACTTTTCGTATTATGTATATGCAAAACTTTATGAAGTCTCACTAACAGTATTGTTGACAAAATATATTATTTTTGCAAGTTAAAGTTTAAGGATTGAAGACTAGATTAGTTGGACCATTAGGTTACTAGAAACATATCATAATTCAAAGGTATTTTATTGTGTATTTGTGATGTAATGAAATGAAATAAATATAATTATTGTCGCTTTAATAGCGTTATGAGCTTATGAGTGATCTGTACGTTACACCCGTGCGTATTCCGCTTAAAGTCGGTGTGTTACAGATTGGTACCAAAGCCGTAACTTTAAGTTAGGTTGTTAAACGTATCGGCCTAGTATAGTTATAGTTTATTTAGGGCCCAAACAGCATATATACTGTGTGTGATATGTGCCCGCTTTTATATTAAAAGTTCATTCATACACTTTTACTTATATTTATGACATCTCATAATGTCGCCTGCACACATGTTCACACACAAACTCCAAGGCTTAGGCCTAATATAAAGATTTTCGAAAACTTTCAAATCAATTTTACTTGGGTTTTCTGGTATTTCTTCCTCATAAAGATGGTTCTACGTGGCGGGTATGTAGTAAACTGTAAGGGGGACGTGCTTGTTTTCCAAACTCTTGACACCAAGGTTATTGAAACCTAAGGATAAGCAATGCATACAAATCTAATCAGACGCATACCCGGCTGCTTACCTGGAGAGTTCGGAAAGGGCATGAAACTTATTAAGCCAAAGCATACCACACCAAACGCCATACGAATCACAACTTTATGTTTTCAAATGTGACTATGTCCCCTTTGTGATTAAACTAAATTATCCTCTTTAACTTTAATCCCGGTAGCTAGTCTTGATTTTTCTTTGCATTTTCATTTATAGTTCGTGACGTTTGACTGTTTCGGCATTCTTTATACTTGCTTTTGGTTTTCATACAAGCTATCCCCAAACTCAAAGGTGAGTTTTCAAAAACCCTTTTTCATCTTTTAACGTTTTGGGCTGTAGCACATTCCAAACTCTTATTTGTTATTTCATGTTTCATGTTATAAGTTAAAAATTCACACGTATGTCTTGTATGTATTTGCTTCGTATCATATTGCTTGTAAATTATGTGCTTATGTGCTAGTTGTTTGTTGTTTTGTTGGTGCAAGAGACTCATACACATACTTAAACTCAAAGTGGGAGGGTACGACGGGACGTACCTACGTTCTCCATTTTTCTTAACTTTTGAATAAATGGCGGTGTCATTATCATACTCTATAGTCCAAGTAGCTCGGCGAACGGGGGTTCCTTAGTAGATTTGACTTATGTCAAGCGAACGGGAATATCATATATTTATTTTTCCTTTCTTTTACTTTATGATTGAGACGATACATCTTGACTTGTGGATTCTACACTTTTCGTATTATATATATGCAAAACTTTATGAATTCTCACCAACATTATTATTGACAAAATATATTATTTTAAACGTGCTACAGGTTGAAGTTTAAGGATTGAAGACTAGATTAGTTAGACCATTAGGTTATTTGAAACATATCATAACTCAAAGTTATTTTATTGTGTATTTGTGATGTAATGAAATGAAATAAATATAATTATTGTCGCTTTTATAGCGTTACGAGCTTATGAGTGATTTGTACGTTACACCCGGGCGTATTCCGCTTAAAGCCGGGGTGTTACATATGGAGGTTTAGGTTGAGAGGGTTGGTTTTGATTGAAAGGTCATTTATCAAATCTAGGTGTAGCTTGATTGTTGGCTCCATCCCTCAAGTTGAAGTTATGATGGTTTCTTTAACTAGGGTTGTAAGTGTTTCTATATATGTTATTATGTCGCCCTACGAAACAACATTCTTCGATGGTCATACTTTGGCAGTATTTGCCCTTGTGATCTTGCCCACACCTGTCACACGTTGCCTTTGCTTTGACCAGCTCAGACTGAAGTTGTTCAAATTTCTTCGGGCAGGCCTCGAATTGTGTAGAGATAAAGGTACTATTGTCGAGATGGGGTATGCTTTTGTGTGATGGGGTTGATCGAGGTGGATTATAGGAAAAGCTTTTCTTTAGCTTTTTCAAGAATCTCGAATGCCACATTTGGAGATTTGGTTCTAAGATCTCTACCATCGAACTGATCGAGTGCTTGTTTGTTTTGACTAGTTTGAGCATCGAAGAAAGTTTGTTTATCCATGGTGCAGACATCGTCTAAGAAGTCTCTTGTATCTTTTCCATGCTGCGTGTAATGCTTGTTTTCATCGGTTTGGAATCCGTGGTGTTGGCACGATACTTGGCAGTTTTGTCTGGTGGAAAGTATGTTAGAAGGAATTGCTCTACCATCTTATTCCAATTGGTGATGGCACTGGATAGTAGGGATTCAAACCATTCTGAGATTTGGCCTCGGAGCAAAAATGAGAATTGTTTAGGTCTAGTATGATCTTCGAAGCAATTTTGGATTTTGAAAGTTCCACATATTCAAAGGAGTTAGAAATGTGAGATAAAGGATCTTCATCGAGAAGTCCATGATATTGTATAGAGTTTTCAATCATATGAATGGTACTAGATTTAATTTCAAAGTTCACGAGAATTTTAGTTGGTGCAACGCTATTGCCATAGCCGTCAAGTATTGCATGTTTTGCTCATTGTTTAGTTCCACCATGATAGGCTCTTCTTTTTTCTCCTCGTTTGTTGTATCTCCTTCGGTTCGTCCTTAACTCCTTTGGTTGCTTTTTGTGCCCGAGTGCGTGTTCTTTGGTGAAAGTGGCATTTGGGTTCGGAAAGTGGCGAAGCGAGTTCTGGAGTAGATGTAGAGGACATACACTACTTAGGAAAGTAAAAAGATCTAATGGCCTAACTAAAACTAAGCTAAGGTAAGCAACTTATAAACTAGAAAGATAAAAATAATATAAAAATAAGAGTGAACTAAGGTTTTCGTCCATGTGGTTTGTCAAAATCTACAGTTTTAGTCAAATAGTTTCAATTTATGATTTCGTCCATGTGTTCTTTTCACTTGCAATTTAACCCGAATTCACTAGTCCTGTTAAGTCCGGTTATTAAACCCATCAGCATGCCCTTCTCGTGAGGGGCAATTTTGTCTTTTTTCCCCAAATACACCCCAGCCCCTTACGTGAGGGGGCTAGCGAATTAGGACTGGGGATTACTTGGGGAGAAAAAGGACAAAACTGTCCCTCAGGTGAGGGGCGCGCTGATGTTTTTAACTACCATACTTAACGGGGTTAATGAATTCGGATTTAATTGCAAGTGAAATGAAACCAAAGGGACGAAAATGGCAAATTTGAAAGTATTGGTCTAAAATCGTAGATTTGGACAAACCACAGAGATGAAAACCGCAATTTACTCTAATAATAAAGAAGATAGAAAAATATTTTTATTCTTTTTGATAAGTTTTTAATTATATACAATATAAACAACGATTTTATAATTACTTGGATTGTTTGTAAAAATTCATCATGTGTCCCCGATAACGGCGCCAAAAACTTGATGTGTGGTGTGGTGTTATGAAAATTTGTTAGTTTTTCAAAAGGTTTGTTTCACACAATGTCTAGTTTTAAATTTGTAAAAATGATTTTTATTTTAATTATACCACATACAAACAGACAAGTGTACCTATTGTATATGTAGTATAGTATGGGTAAGAACCAAGTATCGATCCACGGACACACTTTTTTTATTTTTACTACTAAATCATTGTATTTAATAATTGAAAGTAAACATCTTGGTAGTTTTGATTTGACAAGTAAATTTAAGAGAAATTTAAAAGCATATATTAAAAGCAATATCTTTGGGTTTTTATATTTTATAGAGATGATCAAGGGTGTAAGTGTATCATCTTGGTTAGAATTCCTCTTAACTTAATTTGACAATTAATTGGTAAACATGTGATATAAATTTGCTTTGGTGATTAAATATGGAAATAAGATCTTATTCTTAAGTCATGTTATTCCATGATAATTAAAGGAATAGATATGCATAACTTCATGATCCCTACTAAAACATCAATTTATGTAAACAAGTGATTATATTAAGTATTTATAAGATAACTTAATTTAAAGATGAGATAATACCTTAAGTTACTAAGTGAATTGTCCTTGATATTTTAGTAAAAGTAACCTTTGTATTATAGTTAAAACACCAATTAAGTTTAGTTAAGTTGTAAAGGATCAACCTTGAATTAACAAGTATTAACCTACACAACTCTTGAACAATTATAGAACTTATGTAATAACCATCCAAAAGTTATTTAAATAGATTATATGGCACACTCACTTGACAAGTAATCAACCAATTTTAGTGGATTAACATCAACAATCCATTTTCATAACAATGCCAACATTCCCATTTTAAAAATGATCAATTACTACTAATTCTTCATTTGGTCCATGTTTATATTAGGATTTATGTTTTCAACAACCAAGCCCTTACAATAATGACAGTTCCCCGACCTATCATCAAGCTCGGTACTTGGTGTCTCTTTTAAGATTTACATTTTAACAACCAAGGCCTCATAAAAGTGGTAGTTCCCCGACTTATCGTCAGCTCGGCACTTGGTGTCTCTTTTAAGGTTCATTTTTTAATTACCCAAGGCCTCACAACAGTGGAAGTTACATGGCTTATCATCAAGCTCAGCACTTGGTATATCTTTTAAGAGTGTTTTAACATTCCTCATCAAGTGATAATTACAACATAGCCTTCACTTTAAATATAAACCAATCACATGTTTAACCAATATCATTAAATATTAGTTAAGATTCATTATAAACAAAGATGATACTATGAAAGTTTAGCCAATACTAAGCATAATGCTATTCATCAAGTAATAGATACGAATATGATCAAATTAAAAAAATATAACCAATTTGGATGACTAATCTTTAACGCTAATGACTTCTTCTAAAAGCTCAATCTCCTTAATCTTCAAAAGGTGGATGGATGGGATAATTCCCTTATTAATTGTGGTGAAAGGAGGTGAGGTGTATTAAGTGTTATCCAAGGGTGTGTTCAAGTCCATTGAATGTGGTGGATGAACATTCAATTTAAAGGCTAAGCTGGGCTCTCAACACGGCCCGTGTTGACCTAGGCATGGTCGTGTTGATCATTTTGTCTGATTGAATGAAATGCTCGTTGTCAAATAGTACAACAAGAGATATTTTGTCTGTACACGGCTCGTGTTGAGCCTAGGCACGACCGTGCTGATCATGCAAGCTTCTATTTTGTCATTTTCTCTTGTACTCTCAACATGGGGTGTGTTGATGTCAACAGGGCCATGTTGAGCTTCAGAATCTTCTATTATGTCTTTTTCCTCTTGAATTTTAAACATGGGTATGTTGGTTTCAGCATGGACCATGTTGTGGCTTCTGAGTTTTATCTTTCCTCGTATGCTTGTAGCATGGCCATGCCTTGCTTCCACATGGGGGTGTGTTAAGTACGTTTTCACGGTTTTCTCCGTTTTTATTCGCATATCAGCTCATTTTTTTAAGGTTATATTTACCTAGAAATAGAAATTATAAACATCCGTGGTTATTTATTCTAACATAAGTGCTAATATTATACCTATTTGGTGATATATTAGTGCTGAAAAGATGTTTAAATTTATATACATCACATACCTTGCTTCGCAAGGTGTTTTAAGTCTAGCCTTTCAAATCAGATAAGATGTTCAAGAGGTGGTGCCAGAGAACCCAAGTCGAGCCCGCAACCCAAGCCTAACTCGCGAAGAGAAAGAAGCCAAAAAAGCAGCCACTAACGAAACCGTTTAACCGCCGATTAGAGAAAAGTTTTTATGTGGAATTCAGTCTAAAACGTTCGCTTTGGAAAAACCTTATGTTAGTGAAAGTGATGATGCGTCAAAGGGTTTGTTTTTAATTCTTTAATCTTTTAACAATTTAAATAGTTTTAATTTGTTTAAAATAGTTTTATATTTTTAGTTTTATTTATATGTTATTAGGTAAAGCACAATCGGTTTTGTTTATATATATATATATATATTAGTTAATCTCATGTTTCGTTTCATGTAATTTACGTTACATTCGTCATTTTTTTTATTTATTTGTATTTGAACTTGTGTTTGTATTCGTTAAACTGACCTGTTTTGTCGTTTTGATGTATTCATGTTATTCGTTCATCATTAATATAATATTCCCGATTATTTAAGTTTATCGATCATTCATTTTCTATTCGTGTTGAACTCCGATGTTTATAGTTTTATTAAATTTAATCAATTTTCAAACCATAAGAGTATTATTACTTTTATTACATTTTTATAACATATCAAAGTTCAAGGTTCAATTTGTAATTATATTTTAATTCCATTTTAAACCAACTTGAAACATGAAGGACCAAACATGTAATTATTTAAAATATTATATTAAAATAATACCCAGCCCATCCCTCTCCCTTTCCCCATCCATCGTTTTTCTGGCAGCCCTCCGGCAAGCCGCGACCACCTCTAGTGACTTTAAAACGTAATCAAACGCGCATTAAAATTCAATTGACGAATTATAACACACTTAGACCCTAACAGCATGTAACATCGTGTAATGCCCGTTAATTTTCGGTTCAAGCATTCGAAGCTTGTAAAGTATGTATATTTCTCGGGATTTAAACGACATCTCTCGGAAACCTTTTCGTCATCCTGGAACGCTAAATCATTTAACTTTTCTTTCAAGTTTCCATATCTTTCAACTTTGAGGGGCTAGAATGAAATATTTTATATTATAACATAAATAAAAAAGAAAAAAAGCCTAACCCTAACCCTTGCTGTCCGATCGGCGCCTTCACAGCCCCCCTCCCCCTGAGATTTTCTTCTTTCCAGCCAAGGTGTGAGTGTAAAACATCAATTGGAGGTTAGTTCTACAATTCTCCAAGTCTTTTACACCTTAATTGATCTTTATATTATGCGTATTGATCGATAAACGACTTGTTTTAGGTTAACCGGGTGGCTGTCCAATTGAGCGGTTTCGGGACTGTTTTGATTGAGGTTTCTACACCAAAATCTTCCTAGGTATGTCTAGTATGACATACTTAAAATTCATGTTCATTGGTGTTCGTTAGATTGGTCAACTAGTTGTAGTTTGATTGTTAGTGTTCGGTTGACTAGAATTGTAGTTTGATGCATTTAACGCGAGGGTTGAAGTGATTAACGACCAATTCAGCTCGGGGGAAATTGGTTTGATGTACGGGCTGTTGAAAAATCATTTTTATAAGTTATGGGGCTGAATTGGTTGTCGGTTACTCAAACGGGTGGGTACAACACGCAATTGCGTTTATTGAATAGTAGGTGCGTTGTACTTGCGAGTTACCGACCCATTTGACTCGTGTAGCGTCGTGTGGACTTGTTGACTGCGATTTTATCATAATGGGTCCACACGGGGCTGAGTTGGATGTTAACGGCCTAAACGACTCTTAAACGCGCGTGTTAGTGTCACCTAGTGCTTCCGGGGGTAAATTGGGAATTCTTTATTCCCAGGAGTATCTAAGGGTCATGTTGGTGAATGTAAGGCCCCGAAGGCTGTTATGATTGAGTTTGATGAGGTCGAGGCTTTAGGTAACTCGAACCATGTTAGAACGTCTCGTAGGATAAACAAGTCCTTTCGATGTCGATTGTAAAGTTTGTATGTAAACCGACAGGTGCTTGAGTTTTGGGATTACTTAGGGATTACCTAGCTCGTGGTGAATACGTGTCTTGTGTCAGGTGAATACATGATGCCCCCTTTTTACTCTTTACGTAAACAACCGAGGTCGTAACGTTAGACGACGTGGGTACGTCCCGTCGGACCCTCCCACTATGTGTATGCGTTTGCGTAATTGCCACCATAAAAACAATAAACCAATTGCAAGAAAGTTCATGTATAATCATAAACAATATGCACGAATAATATTAACATATACGATATAAGTGAATCGGTTTGTAAACAATCATATAACTAACGAATAAAAAACTTGTGACGTGCTACCCCCAAAATATTATAAAACTTTAAAATGGGGTTACGAAGAACTCACTTGGAATTAGGAATACAGTAATGAGAAGACGGTAAAGATTAGAGGAAGCTAGTTGGTCTCGCGAGAATTCACGACAATTTGTCCTAATTATTAAAGCGTAAATGAAATAAATACTTGAACGAAATAAACGAACAAGACACAAAAAGATGGGTTTACGGTTTTTGGGGTCATTAATGAATTAGCTATATGCCATAAAATTATTGGTAAAGGTATAATTCAATTTTTATTAATTTTAATCATTAGAACAATAGTTGAAAAGTTATATTTATTTATTAAGGAAAACATTATAAATATGAATACCGACTTTTCTATGAAACAATTTAGGTGATAGTTTTAACGAGATTTCATTTAAGAAGATAAGTAGCACCTTTAATACTATTATTATTATTATTATTATTATTATTATTATTAATGTAAAAAAATATAGATATATATAAATAATTATGTGTATTTATATATTTATATATATGTATATGAAATTTTATTTTAGAAACTTATCGGAGTTCGGTTCATTTAAACGAGTGTAACAAAAATGGTTTTAATGTAAATATAGTTTTAATATTAATTAAAACAAATAATTAACAAAAATAATACCAAAAACCGAACCAGGGGGATCGAACCTGCGCCCCTGGCCTCGTTAAGCGTTTGACGTGATAAGCACTGGCCATCTAAGCCAGCTTCTAATTTGTTAGAAGACACAAAAATCATTATATATAACCAGTTATCCCAATAAACCCCTAAACCATATGAACCCTAATTTTACAATCGGCTTTTATACCCTCTGTCAATCAAAATTGACAGAGGGGTTTCGAAGAGGATTAAATCGCGATCATAATGCACGTTACAATTACCTGAAATGGTTATAGATTGTATGAGAACGACGAGTTAAGGTTTCGGCTTGATGATGAACTTAAACGTGGTCAACTATTACAATGATGCAATTAGGATAGGGTTTCGTTTCGTAATAAGGAGGTGGTGGTGCAGAGTTATTTAATTAAGTTCTTATTACGTATTTATAACGATACAAGGTCGGCTTAGTCCGCGGCTTAGAGTTAAAGAAATTGATCCAAAATTGATTCGTTAGGCTGTTAATTAACAAACATACTATAGCACGATAGAGCGTGGTTATTAAGGATCAATCAATCCCGGATTTTATGGGTCAATAGAAGCTAAATAGGAAGGTGGGGGTGGGGTGTCATCGGTGGTGACGGGGGAAGGGAGAAAGGGAGGGAAAAATTTTTGTTATTTTGAAACTTGGTCCTTTGTATTCGGTAGGTGATCAAAAGTTGATAAAACTATAGTTTAGGGATCAAAATGCATATAATTGATACTTTAACGATCTACGAAACGTTAACGCGTGAAACACAATAAAGACAAAATCGTGTAACATAATTAATACCTTGACATAATAAATAATATTCAGTTACAAGACGGAAAAATAAAACAAATCTACATATATTCTAATAAAATAAAATAAATGGAGACACTTGTCATGTTTTGGTTAATTCTCATAATTTTTTCCCTCCAATTCTAATATACCCTAATATATAAGTAATAAATCAATAATTATTCACTTTCCTTTTACACTATATTTAAATAATATCTATATATTTTTTTAAATATAAATATTAACATATTATTTTACTATATATTTCAAAATACTTGATGAATTCCAAAAATCAACATCAAATCATGTTTCTCAAATGAAAATTATTTCGGGTTTTTTGTGGAAGTTAAATTTTATTTTATAGGTCAAAAGTTGGTAAATAGATTTTTTGGTACAAGTTAACTACATTTAGGTCAAAATTTATTACGGATCAAAAACGAAAATTTTGAGTATTTTTAAAAGTTTGAGAATGCAAAATAGATTTATCGTCAAATGTGTTATGGGTTCAAAGTGTTGACTTAAAATGTCAAAAGTATGAAAGTTAGAATTTTAAACATGATTCGGGTTTCAAGTTTATTTTTAAGGGCATTTTTTGAAATAATCAAAAGGTTCGGGATTTGGCAAATTGACTCTTTTTCCCTAAACTATTAAAATTTAAGAAAAGATTGCGAACACTTTCGACATGCCACTCCATGCCTATCAATGCTTCTAAATTTTATCAAATTTGAAATATTTATGTCAACATTAATTTTTTCCTTCAATGGTGATCAGAACGTTGTATGGGAAGCATGCCATGCAAAACTATGCTCAAATGAGACAAAATATTCACAAAACAGGATGGGTTAACATGTTATTTTTTATGTTGTCACTATGACAAAGTCGAGAAGCCCTCTAAAACTTATCAAAATCTTTTTTTATGGTGTAGCTCAGAAAAACATAGTTCTTGAAGAAGATCCATTGCTACAATTTAATATCCTACTTTCCTTTGATGGGTGGTAAATTGATAAATATATCAATAAAGGTAACGCCTCTTTTTTATTTAGGCTGAGTGGTTAGAACTACTATTGTATGAGACGTCTTATTTTCGAAATTGTTTCATAACCAAAATTCTTTCAATTATACATATATGACACCAATAATGAATTTTTCAATAGAAAGAAGCATTATCGAGTACGATTTTGCACGGGCATTTTTTTATTAGGTTTATTTAAAAAAATCATTTTGTGATATAAATAAAATCAATTTATGTACACATTGTATAGATACAAACATACATGTAATACATTTTTTTTTCATTTACGCTATGTAATTATTTGTTTTACTTATAATTTTATATTTGAATTATCCCGTGTGTGACACGGACTCTAAAACTAGTACAATTATAAAAGAAATTTGAATAAAAGTAGTACAATTTTATATTTGAATTATCCCGTGTGTGACACGGGTCACGAAATTCTTATGTGAGGTTTCAGGTTTATGTTAATAAGTTTCTCCATATATTTATATACACCCAAGGGGAAACCCTTGATTAGCAAGAAAGGGTAATATGGTCCATCAACAATTACCTAGCTAATATAATAATAAGGTATAATTTAATTATTTTGATCTATTATTATATAAATGATAATGATGGCCATATATAAATATACATATCCATATATTTATTCCAACACCATTTGTATACAATCATATTATCCAGAAGCTAATTAGGCATTGTACACGAACATAATATTGAAAGATGAATGATTTGAATATCTTAATTCTATTTACATAACTTGATATAAATACAAATGCATGCTTAACTAACTTTCATGCAAATAAGGAAAGAAAATAAACATAACAAATACAATATTATTTACATCAATATGTGTTGACTAAGACATCCCCTCAGTCTTAGCGGTAGAACTACAAATGCAAAGATTGGCTTAAACAAGGAAAAGAGGGGGCCCGGTAATACATTTGTGAGAATGTCTGCATACTGATAATCCGTCGGAATGTGTGAAGTACTCGAATATCACCAACTCGTACTTTGTCACAAACAAAATGAATGCCGATCTCAACGTGCTTTATCCGTTGGTGTTGAACTGGATTCTCGGATAAGTAGACAGCAGACAGATTATCACAGTATACTATTGTTAGTTGGCGAGTTGGCACGGATAATTCTAGAATTCCGAAGCCAGATTGTTTCAGCAACTGTATTTGCAACCCCACGGTATTATGATTCGGCACTAGACCTAGAAATGGTATGTTGACGTTTTGACGACCATGAGACCAACTTAGTGCCCAAAAAATGCAATACCCTGAAGTAGATCGTCTCGTGTCCGGGCATCCACCCTAGTTGGCTTCAGAGTAGGCAGTGAGTGAAGTGGACTGGGAAGGCATTATGTGAAGACCGTGAGATGCGGTACCCCGAATGTACGAGAAAATCTGTTTAAGAAAATGAAAATGGGACTCAAGGGGTGCATGCATAAAGAGGCGTATTTGTTGTACGGTGAGATACTGTAGAGCGCCTGCCAAACTTCGATATAGAGTAGCGTCTTCAACAGGAGGGCCAGAGGTGGCACTTAATTTGGATGAAGTGTCAACCGGAGTTGTAGCCAGTTTGCAAGTCGTCATATTTGCTCATGCCAAAATGTCCTCGGCATAGGTCTCTTAAGATAAAAATAAGCCCTTGTTCTGATGTTTAACTGATATTCCCAAGAAATGATGAAGCGTACCGAACTCCTTTGAGAGAGAGTTGATATATTCTGTAAAAGACTTGAGTGGGAGGCGGTTAATATTATATTATCGACATAAAGTAATAGATATGCCATTTGGTCACAATTCTTGTAAATGAAAAGTGAGGAGTCCAAGACGGCACTTTTAAGATCACATTTAATTAAATATGTTGCAAAGCGTTGGAACCATACGCGAGGTGCCTATTTGAGACCATATAATGATTTTCGTAGTTTGCAAATATGTATCGGTCGTTGGGGATCGTTGAACCCGGGTGGTTGAAAAATGTAAACCGTTTCTTTGAGATAACCATGTAAAAAAATCATTCTTGACATCTAATTGATGAATAGGCCATGTGCGAGACGTTTCCAAGCCTAATACGTTTCGGATAGTGGTGGGTTTAACAACTGGATTAAATGTTTCCTCACAGTCAATACCCACTTGTTGAGATTTCCCATTGACCACAAGTCTTGCTTTGTATCCTTGTAATTAATCGGTCGCATTAAACTTGTGGCGAAACAACCATATACATCGTATGACATGAGCATCGGGTGGCTGGGGAACTAATTTCCAAGTGTTATTGTTCAGTAACGCACCTACTCGTTATCCATGGCAACTTTCCAGTTTGGATCGGAAAAAGCGGTGATGTGGGATGTTGGCAGTGGAGATATAGTGTTTGTGTGGAGACTAAATTGTGTCTTTGGTTTAGAAATACCTGCTTGAGGCGTATTCTCATGTGGTGAGTATTGGTAGGTGGAGCAGTTTGGTTGAGGTTGTTGGCAGTTACAGGTGGATTGGTAATGGGAGGTGGCTGGTCAATTGTTGTGGAGTGTAAGTTGTTGGTTTAGTGGGAAAAGTAGGTGTATGAGAAGGGGGGGGGGGGGGGGGGGGGGGGTTTGGAGTGTATTGTAGGAATGTATAATGAGTCGTGGGGGTGGAATGGGATATAGGTGAGGTGGGTTAGGTTGTGACATTGGGAGTGGGTTGGGTGGTTTGGTCGGTGACATTGTTAGTTGGTTGGGTGTTAGTTGTTTGTGGAGGTGGATGCGGAAAAGGTGATAGAGGGGCTGATGGTGTAGGTTGAGGTGATTGGAAAATTAATGGAGATGAATTAATTTCTTGAAAGGAGTAATCTGTGGGTTTAGAAGAGTAAAGGTTTTTGAAAGGAAAAGTCGACTCATTAAAGGAAACATGTCGGGAAATAAATACATAACTTGATATAGATACAAATACATGCCTAACTAACTTTCATAAGGAAAGGAAATAAACATAACAAATACAATATTATTTACATCAATATGTGCTGACTAAGAAATATATCTTTTACACAAGAACTTGTGTACATGGTGAGTAGTGTAAGGGGTGTTTGGGATTGCTTATTTTAGGCTACTTATAATTTAACTATTAAAAAAGTTAAAAGGTGTTTGGTATTGTGACTTAATGTGAGGGGATAAGTTAATAAGTCAAAATATTGTGACTTATTTAACTTTTGGAAAAAAAGTTATAAGGAGGTAAAATAAAGAATCCTACACACCACTTAAGTTGCTGACTTTAAATTCACTTACCGAATAATAATGCTTCAACAACTAAGCTGAGTGTTCTTTGTTGCCCAACATTGGCCCAGATATTTTGCTATAAAAAGCGAGGGTTAAAAATTACTGCTAGAAAAAGAGTACGAAATATGGAAGCCATCTGTCACTACGAATGTCACAAAAATCTAAAAAGACATAATCTTGATAATCAAAGACCAATAACAGAATCATGTTACACAAGTGAAGAAACGCATTCAATCTTTCACTCAAGAACATTCACTTTGAGTGTATGATAGTCACTTAAGCACATAACAGAATCATGTTACAGATGTTTATTTTAAAGCATTGATTCATATACTCAAACTCATATAGATACTATCATCAAACATTCAAGCAGTCACAGTCACACATGTAACATATTTTCATAATCAACACACAATCAACACACTTCAATTTATTCAACAAGCAATCATGCAGAATAGTCATTTCAGCACACAATTTCACACATTCAAGCACAAACACACACTGTAAAATAGTCATTTATGCACTCAAACATATCATTAATCAGACTTCATCATAATTGATCATTCCCAAGGACTTTAATAGAAAGTTGAATCTAGTTTTATTCAGTGGTTTGGTGAACAAGTTAGTCAAATTATCAGTTGTTTCAACTCTTCTCATTTCTATTAAACCCTTCTCATTACAGTCTCTAATGAAATATGTCTAATTTCAATGTGCTTTGTTTTTTAGTGTAGAATAGGATTTTTCACAATAAACATTGCAGCAGTATTATCAATAAGAATAGGAGTTTTTAGAAAATTCAAACCGTAATCCAGCAGTTGATTTTGAATCCAAAGAACCTATGCACAGCAAACAGATGCAGCAATGTACTAAGCTTCAGTAGTTGAGATTGACGCCGTGGTTTGCTTTTTGAACTGCCAGGACACCAATCTGTTTCCCAAATATTGACATCCACCTGATGTTGATTTTATACTCATATTGCAGCCATCATAGTCACTGTCAGTGTAAGCAAGAAGATCAAATGATCTATTCTTTGGGTACCAAATCCCAAGGTTAGGTTTTCCCTTAAGGTATCTGAATGTGAGAGACTTTAGGATTGGCTTGAAATCTTGCACATACACATATAGCAAAAATGATATCAGGTCTGGATGCAGTCAGATACATCAGAGAACCAATCTTTTCTCTATATTCATGTCGATCCACTGAGTCCCCCTTTTCATCTGCTACCATTTTCTCGTGTGTATACATGGGAGTAGAATCATTGCATTTGAAGTTGGTCAAAATGTCTTAAGCATACTTGGGCTAGTTAATAAATATGCCTTCTTGTTTCTGTTGTACCTGTAACCCAAGGAAAAAGTTTATCTCTCCCATAGAGTTCATACTATACTCTGACTTCATCACAGTTTCAAACTCTTTGCACATCTGTTCATTTGTGGATCCCAAGATGATGTCATCCACATACACTTGCACTAACAACATATCCTTTCCTTTCCTTTTATAGAACAAGGTCTTGTCAATGGATCATCTACAGAAACCATTGTCAAGCAGGTGGTTTGACAACTCATCATAAAGCTCTTGGATCTTGGTGCAATCCATAGAGTGCTTTGCTCAACTTGTACACCCTGTTTGGATAATCAGGATCCTCAAATCCTAGAGATTGAGTGACATAAACCTCATCATCAATCTTTCCATTAAGAATGCAGATTTGACATCAATTTGGTAGACTTTGATATTCATTGAGGTAGCTTATGTAAGGAAGATCCTAATGGCTTCTAGTCTTGCCATAGGAGAAAATACTTTTTAAAAATCAATCCCTTCTTCTTGCAAACATCCAAGTGCTACCAATCTTGCCTTGTTCTTTATTGTCACACCCCAACTCAGGGCCTAGGGGTGACACCCGTAGCTGGTACCTGTTTTGAAAATGTATCAGAGTTGCGGGTTATTACCAGAAGTCTTTGATGATAATAAAATATTAATTTATTTTGAAAATCTCTTGGATAATAAGTATCCAAGTATTTTTGGCTTACAAACCTTTATTATTGTTTGCAATATTTTATTTATTTAAAAAAAACTGAGCCATCTCCATCTGCGAGCATCTAACTCCCCGAATGACTATTATGTCTTGCTATCTGTACTATGCTTTCTTTCCTGTAATGAGGGGAAAAAAAACGTCAGCGATAGGCTGGTGAATCGTTGACTCTGAAAATATTTGACTGACAAGATAGTTTTGGAACAAACTCAGCAGAAACGTCTCTTTTTTCTGGGAACTTGTGCCATTGCCATACACACACAATTTTGGTTCTCCAAGAACTAATGCCCGTTGGAGAACTTTCGTTATGACTGTTTAGCCTGCGGCCACGTAGCCTTGATTGTAAGACTAGACAGTTATTTTTGGATCCAGACACATGTGTACTCGGTCTGAGCTGCTTTTATTATCTACCTTGTGACTTAGGGATCACATAATCCCTTAAAATTTAAAGATCACGTAATCTCATATTTGACTGACTGTTTAAGATAAACAGCCCGTTTACCTTAATTACTGACTGAAAAAGGTTTAACGTATTCACCTGTGATTGTGATTGTCTATGAATAATGTGGTAATCTCGTTTGAAAACCCTTGTGAATGAATGATGATTGATCTATAATAAAATAGGTTTAGATAAATACCCTGATCGTCTCTTGATCCAGCCATAGACCCTTAGTCTGGTTTTGATAGCTTTAAACCTTGACTGATCATTTGATTGAATAAAATATTTAGACCCGTAGTCTTTTCATTTATTTATAAAACATGTGTTGAGTTTCTTCTTCATGAAGAAACATCTATTGATAGGTTTCTTCATCAAGATGAAATATTGAATGACGATAACCCTGGTATGTAAAATTTTTAAGTTTCTTAATTGCAAAGAAAACGATATCTCTTGCATGTAATGTTTCTTAATTGTGAAGAAACTATTTCTGACTATATCTTATTGTATGTAAAAGCTTTATAGATAAACATTAGTTTATCTATACCCTTTGCATGTATAACAATTTTGTAAATATACTTATGATCAAGGTTTGGGCTATATTCCCTTACCTTATACCGATACTCAGGAATGCTAATTACAATTTTGTAAATAGACTATGGTCTAAGCCATAGAATAATAATAAAATAATATTTAGGCAGAATCCCCTACCTTATACCGATACTCAGGAATGCTAATTACTATATTAGAATGATGGCTCGATTGACAGAACCTTGCTCCTAACTTATTTAACTGATTTACGACTCGTTACAACTTCAATACTTGCACGAACTTCAAGAAAACGGGACCTCGGATCTTCACAACAGCCGGGCACGATCTCTAATGCTAAGTGTGTGATTATGGATGTGAAATTGTGATGAATGGGATCCAATCCCGTTGCCCCCTTTTATAGGCGAAGTTTTGAAGACCGTCGCGTAGCGCGATGGGCTTCTTATTGGGCCATCGCATAGCGTGACGCCGCAATAATCCAGAAGCTACCACGTGGTTGGCCACGTGTCCCTGGTTTACTTAATGGGGTATCGCGTAGCGTGATGCCCCCTGATTCATGGTCATCGCGCAGCGCAGCGCCCCTTTTTTTCAAAACTTCCAGGGAATGGCATCGCGTAGCGCGATGATCAAATCTGGTCACCCATCGTGTAGCGCGATGGGTCTGAAAACCCAAAATTTTTCATTTTAACCCCCTTAAGTTTCAGAATTATCGCTTTTGGCTCAAAATTGAACAGGGTCTTCTCGAGGTGTTACATTTATCACCACACCTCTCTCATCCTTCTTGTTTCTGAACACCCATTTGGTTCCTATTGCATACCTTCCCCTTGGTTTGTTAACCAGATACCAAACATGTAAATCTCTGAATTGAGCGAATTCCTCTTGCATTGCTTCTACCAACTATTGTCTTTCAAGGCTTGATTAATGTTCTTGGGTTCTATTTGGATAGAAAACAAGCATAGAGACAGATATTTGCAGTTTTCGAATCACTTCTGGTTACTTTTATTATGTAGGTCACCAATGATATTTTCAATAGGATGGTCTCTTTGAGTAGAGGTGGCCTGAACAATTGGATCTGTTGTGATTTCAGGTTTCAAATTTGAAACACTGACTTCAGGATCATCAGTTTGTTCATTGTCAATGTTTATGTAGAGTCGATGTTGTTCTCAATGTTTGATGTTGATGCACCATTGTTTCCAATCTGAAGGGTGTCAAACAAAGATTGAAACATATTTTCATTTGCAGTTTCATAAACTTGTTCAGATTGAGATGTATCTTTAGAAATTTTAGGTGTTTCAACAAGATCCTTCTCTTCATTTTCAACATTTTGATCCATATTCTGATCAGCATTATGATCAGCTTCTTCAGCTTTAGTTTCTTCAAGATCATTAAGTCTTCTTCCTTGAAAATTATATTCTGTTTCATCTCCAGTAACTTTGGACCACAGTTAGTCCAAATCAAGTCTTTTTTTTTGTTGTGGCTTCTGGGACAATGGTTTTGTGAGCACTTTCATCAAGATCTTCTGGATATAATTTGAAATATTTAATCAGTTTTTCCAGATCAAACAACCAACTTGGACCATCAACATTGTTGAAATGGTTCTCATTAAAAACTATATCAGCAGACTCAATCACACACATGTGTTCTTTTACATAAACTCTATAAGCCTTTAATTCTGATGAGTAGCCAACAAAGAAGCACTCAAGAGACTTAGCCTAGAATTTGTTTAGATAGTCCTTTGTGTTCAAGAGTGAACACTTGCAGCCAAATATAGCTTAAGGAACTTCACATATTATGAGTCTTGTTTAGAAGCATCCTATTCTGAACATAACATGCTGTGTTAATAGCTTCTACCAAAAGGAGACAGGTAGATAAGCATCAGCAATCATGGTTCTTGCAGCTTTAATTAATGCCCTGTTTCTTCTTCCTGCAACACCATTTTGCTCTAGAGTTCTAGGAGCACTATATTGTTGGAATATTCTTTTAGCCACACAGAATTCATCCATTACCCCATTCTTGAAATCAGTCCTATTCTCACTTCTTATTACCTTCACCCTTTTGACAAGCTGATTTTCCATTTTTGACACTTACCTCTTGATTAATTCAGTAGTCTTATCTTTGGTTGCCAGGAAAAACACCCATGTATATCTTGAATAATCATCTGTGATCACAAGGCAAAACTTCTTCTTCCCAATGCTAGGGACACTCACAGGACCAAAGAGATCCATATGAAGTAATTCCAGCATTTCATCAATTGAGTTCACTTGTTTGTCTTGTGAGTTGATTTGTGTTGCTTTCCTTTGATGCATAAGGAACATTTGCCATCCAATTTGAACTCCTTGATTGGTAAACCAATTACATGTTCTCCTTTCACCAGCTTGTTCATGTTCTTTAAGTTGGCATGACACAATTTCCTATGCATAACTTTGTCTCATTTTCAGTTGCCTTGAACACAAAACATTATCCACCCCTTGACACTGCATTATTCATTCTAAGCTCATACAAATTTCCATTCCTAGGTGCCATCATCGTAATCATGTCAGAAGGTATTACAAATTCAGGTTGTACGATTAAGTAATGTGCACATCAAATCCAACCTTATAACCCTTATCACAGACTTGTGATATCCTCAAGAGGTTATATTGTAGGCCTTCTACATGCAACACATTATCAAAAGACACTTGGCCATTTGTAAGAATGCCATTTCGAATGATTTTCCCTCCACTCTCATCATTTCCAAATGCCACCGGCCCCTCAACTTTTCTACATAATTGAGAAGTGATCTCTTATCAAAAGTCATATGCCTGGAACATCCACTATCCATATACCATACATCATTGATCTATGTGGAATGTCCCTACGAACTTGATGCTTCTCCAGATTCATTTATCTTAGCCATGTATGAAACATTTGCCTTCTCAATCTCAGCTACATGGTTGCTCCAATCAAAAGCACCATCCTGTGCCTCTAAAGAAACTGCCACATTCTCTTGATCTCTGCCATGATTGTTGTTAGCACCAGTCTGTCCCCTGTTCTGATTTGTTTCCAACTAAAGTTGGTTGTTTCTCTGTTGCTGCTAGTAGTTGTTCTGTTGGAATTGATTTTGTTGTTTTCTCTTGTAACACCCCGAATCCCGGGAATCCTATAGTTGGTAATCATATCCAAAATTCATAAAAATTTAAAACCAAGAAAATTCGTTTTGTTTAAAACAAGCTCAGAGTAAATAACAGCGGGATAATAAGTATCAAGATTCCCAAAACTTAAAAAAAGTATAACCCAAAGCAATACATTTTATTTGAAAACCAGTTCAGAGTATAAAATCAGCGGAAAATCATAAGTACTAAAACAAATTCCCCAACCCGGGAATTAGGCCCAAAACCAAGTTTAAATATATCTAGTAATAATTGAAAAGAAACAATATTCATTATTGAAATCCCCGACTAGATATGCCTTCAACCGTCCAAGTAGTCTCGAGCACGTCCAAGCGGTAAGAATCCTCCTCTTAACCTGAAACTCACACTAACATACACACAAAGTCAACTTGAGCTGAGTTAGTTCAAGTTTTAATAATTGACATTTATATAAATCATTCCAAGAGATTAAATATAAAACGGGATTTGAACAGTTAGGCCGTAGTAAACGATAAGTCGTCATACTTATATATCTATATAATTATATCCCTATACATAACATCCAAGTAATAACATCAGGGTCGAGCACACATACAACCCAACCACGTAACATTCCATCCAAGTAATAACAAAAGGGTCGAGCACACGTACAACCCAAACACGTAACATTCCATCCAACGTATGCAATCACAAAGTAGGCATACGCAAACATCCTTAGTCGATAACGACTAATTAACATCGCCAATTATTGGCCATAAAATAACACATCCATAAACATACGTACAAACATACATAAATATCATCCCAACGCATATTCTATACAAGTAAGCCCATGCAAAATCATTTAAACGGTTCATCAAGCAAAATCAGTTCGGTGTGTATGTTAGCCCAAAACATGAAAAGAGTGAAAAGGGGCATCATGAACGTACCTGACACGAGGCACCAAGTCACCACGAGCTAGAGGGCCCATAGGTAATTCCACAACTCACGCTCCTGTCGGATTATATACAATAGTTACTAACGACACCGAAGGGACTCATTTATCCCACGAGGCGTTCTAACATGCTTCAAGTTATCTAAAGCCTCGACCTCACCATGTTCGATTAAAACAGCCCCCCGGGGCCTTATATTTACCAAAACGACCCATAGTTACTCCCGAGAACAAAGAATTCCCAAATTACCCCCGGAAGCACTAGGTGAGACTAATATGCGCGTTTAAGAGTTGTTTAGGCACTTAACATCCAACTCAGCCCCGTGTGGACCCAATTTGATAATTTCACAGCCAACAAGTCCACACAACGCTACATGAGTTGAATGGGTCGGTAACTCGCAAGCACAACGCACCAACTACTCAATAAACGCAAATATGCGTTGTACCGACCCGTTTGAGTAACCGACAACCAATTCAGCCCCAATTCTTATAAAAATAATTTTCCAACAGCCCATAAATTAAACCAAAGCTATCTGAAATGAATTGGTCATTAATTACTTCATCCCTCGCGTTAAATGCAACAATTCATTATTCTAGACAACCGAAAACTAGTTTTCAATCTACAACTAGTTGACCAATCAAACAAACACCAATGGACATGATTTTAAAGTATGTTATATTGGACATACCTAGGAAGATTGGGGAGCAAACACCTTAGCCAAAACAGCCCCGAAACTGCCCAATTGGACAGCCACCCGGTAAGCCTAAAACAAGCGGTTTAATTATCAATATGCGATGTATAAGGATGGTTTAAGGTGTAAAAGACTAGAGGGGACATGGGACTAACCTTGAATTGAAGTTTTACACACTAATCTTGGCTGCAAAAAGAAAAACGAAGGCTTGGGGGGCTGCACTAATTCTGATTGGCAGGTAGGGGGAAGGGGTTTAAGGTTTTATGATATTTTATAACATGTTACACTCTAGCCCCTCCAGTTGGAACAAAGTAGCAACTTGGCAGAAAATTTAATTAGTTTAACGAACCAGAATGACGAGAAAGCCTCCGAGGAATGTCGGATAAATCCCGAGAGGTGTACATACTTTACAAGCATTAAATCACTTAACTGAAATTAACGGGCGTTACAAGTCCACCCCCCTTACAATGGGATTCGTCCCTGAATCCCGATGCGACAGAAACAATTGCGGGTAGAGTTTGTAACGTCCGTCAGTTCCGGTTTCAGGAATTAAAGCTTGTAGAGTATGTATAATTCTCGGGATTTATCCGACGCTTCTTGGAAGCCTTTACGTCATCCCGGTACGTCTAATCGCTTAACATTTCTTCCAAGTTGCATCATTATTAAATTCCGGGGGCTAGAATGAAAATGTTTTATAATATAACACTAAACAAAAACCCTAAACCCTATTTCAGCAGCCGATCGCAGCTAAGACCCCCCCTGCTCGTTTTCTTCTGCCCAGCCAAGTTTCGGCCATGAAAACTTCAATTCAAGGTCGGTTTTATGATTCCCCATGTCTTTTACACCTTAATTGATCATATTAACGCGCTTATCGATCATTAAGGTTGAGTTTTGATGATAACAGTTTGCTGACAGTTCGTATACGTTTATTGTAGGGTCTGTAACGTGATGATAATCCATTTTTTTTATTGATTCTTGATTCCATGATGTTCTACTTTGAGTCTAGTTTCCAGAAAGGTATAATACGTAATTTTTGGATGATATTTGAATGGTTTTTATGAATTTATAAAATCGAGTGTCAAAGCTGATGCGGGATGACGGATTCTGGTCTGTCTTCCCGACGTCATAACCTTTTTCGACAGGTCCAAATGGGTTGGTTCCACTTCTGGAAGTTCTTATTTTAAGTTAGGAACCAAACCCAATTGGAATTGTTTAATTTGGTTTGGTAATGAATTTTATAAAAATAAAACCATTTTGTTGCGCACTGAAATAGCTGCACGTACCTTGCTGTGTTGGAGGAATTTTTATAATTTTTTGTCCAATAGAAAAATATAATAAATATATTTTTATAAACCTAAGACCTTTATCAAAGTCTGGTAAAAATTTAATAATTTATTTCAAAGGTTATCCTATGTAATTAAATGCATCTTCGCATGCTAAAATCTACACGTTTTACTCGTTATTAATCGATAAGTTCGTTTTAGGCTTAACCGGTGGATTTGGTTAGTTGAAAGATTTTAGGGGCAAAGGTAAGGTTGTTGGGCCTTGGGCCAAGTGTTGGGCTTGAACGGCCCATTAGGTAAGAGTGTTCTTACGGTCTAGTTTAGTAACACGTTGTGTATACTTTACAGGCCCTTGCTTGTGATTGTGCACTTAGGGATTTCCTAGCTCGTTGCAGGTGTTCGATTGATTTCAGGTGAGTTCTTGATGCCCCGTTTAACTCTTTTTAAGTTTTGGGCTAGCATGCACACCTAAGTGTTTTTCTTACTTGATGAAATGTTTTGAATGGTTTTACATAGGCTTGCTAGTATTGGTAGGCCTTGGAATGTTACAGAATGTGTATTTATATATATATATTTATATATATTTAGAATGGCCAATATTTGGCGAATGTTGTAGTCGTCTCGACTACTGAATGTTGCGTATGCCTACCTTGTGTTTCATGCGCCGAATGTTACGTGTTTGGGTTGTACGTTTGCTCGACCCTGAATGTTTTTAGTCGTCTCGACTACTGAATGTTGCGTATGCCTACTTTGTGTTTGCATACGCTGAATGTTACGTGTTTGGGTTGTACGTTTTCTCGGCCCTGAATGTTATTATTGAATGTTATATATATATATATATATATATATATATATATATATATATATATATGAATGCACGTATAGAGATGCTCATACGTAAGAATGACTATTTATCGAATGTGGTGACCTAACCGATGTATTTCCGTTTACCGTTTTAAAACCGTTGGAATGATTATTTAAGACTTTTGTTACTTATTTAAAACTGGAACTCACTCAGGTTAAGCTGACTTTGTGTGCATGTTAGTTTGAGTTTCAGGTTAGGAAGAGGATGCCTTATCGCTTAGACGTGCACGAAGCTACTTGGACGGTGATGGGCGTATGGGGAATGAAGATTTTATTATTAAAAATTTATTTTTAAAAGTTTTTATTTAAAGATAATTATGTTGATTTTGGGCAAAATTCCCGGGTTTTGGGAACTCATTTACTTATTTACGTTTTCCGCCAAATTATACTCAGTGATACTTATTTTAATGAAAAGAATTGTTTTTAAGTTTAATTATTTTTACGAGTGTTTTGAATGATTACCAACTGTGGGGATCCCGGGATTCGGGGCCTTACAGAGTTTCATCATTTCATCCTCGGACTCCCAAGTGGCCTCGGAGCCCCTACGGAGCCTCCACTGCGCCTTCGCCTGCCTGACCACCTTATTCCTCAAACGCCTTTCCTGACGGTCAAGAATAGTGATAGGTTTCTCAATGTAATTCAACTTACTATCAAGCTCACCAAGAGGCACATAGGGCTCCCCATCTGACAAACATTTCCTCAAATGAGAGACGTCGAAAGTAGGATGAATCCCAGTGAGCTTGTTAGGCAAATCCAGTCTATACGCTACCTCTCCAACATGGAACATTATACGAAACGGACCACTGAGCCTCGGACTAAGCTTCCCCCTCTTACGAAAACGAATAATACTATTCCACGGAGAAATTTTAACATAACCCGATCACCAGCCTCAAACACAACAGGTCTTCACCTTTTATCCGCATAGGTCCTTTGACGATCCTAAGCAGCCTTCAAGAAAGCCTTAATCTTCTCAAGCTTCTCCGTCGTAGCCTCGACCACCTCTAAACTTCCCAACTGTTTCTGACCAATGGAGCTCCAACAGACTAGAGTCCTACACCTCCGACCATACAACATCTTGAAGGCATTCCAATTGTGGCGTGATAATTGTTATTATAAGAAAACTCGACTAACGGTAAGTGACGATCCCAACTACCACCAAAATCGATGACACAAGCCCGTAACATATCTTCGGTGAATGGTCCTCTCAGACTGACCATCCGTCTGCGGGTGATAAGCGGTACTAATGAGGAGTTTGTTACCCATCTCCTCATGAATCTTCTTACAAACCTGGAGGTAAAACGCGTATCTCTATCCGAAACAAACAGGTACCCCCGTGCCTAGAAACGATCTCGCGAATAAATACATTGGCCAACTGCTTGGAATTATAAGTTCCTCAACTTGGCAAGAAGTGAGCGCTCTTAGTCAACCTATCCACGATTACCCAAATGGTGTCATAATTACCCCTAGGAGTACGAGGCAGTTTAGTCACAAAATCCATCGTAAAATGTTTTCCACCACCACTCAGGTATTTCTAGAGGTTCAAGTTTCCCAAAAGGTTTCTGGTGCTCATCCTTGACTTGTAGACATGTCAAACATTTACTCACATACTGAGCCACCTCATTCTTCATCGCAGGCCACCAGTAATTCTTCTTCTGGTCTTGGCACATTTTGGTCGCGCCCGGATGAATGGAATAGCGCGACTTGTGCGCTTCATCCGATATCTTACTCCTGAATCCCTCATACCTGGGTACCCATAAACGACCATCCTTATACTTCACCCCGTCACCGACGTCTTCCAACAAAATTTTTTTTTCTGACCCCAAATACGCTCTGACATAATCCATTCCACCTGTAAAGCCTCATTCTGAATGTTGGCTATCTGCTTCAAAACATCAGGCTTAAGAATAAGCTGGTAAGATTTCACACGAATAGGTTTCGGTCTCTCCTTCCGGCTCAACGCGTCGGCTAACACGTTAGCCTTACCGGGATGGTACATAATCTCCAAATCATAATCCTTAATCAATTCCAGCCACCGACGCTGACGCATATTCAGTTCCTTTTGTTCGAAGAAATACTTTAAGCTCTTATGATCAGTATAGATAACACAAGGGACACCGTAAAAATAATGTCTCCACAACTTAAGCACAAACACAACCGTCGCCAGCTCCAAATCGTGAGTAGGATAATTCGCCTCATGAGGCTTTAACTGCCGTGAGGCATAAGCAATGACGCGGCCCCACTGCATCAGAACACACCAAAGCCCCTAATAAAAGGCATTAGAATAAACAACCAGATTATCAGTGCAATCGGGTAAAGCTAAAATCGGAGCATGCGTCAACCTGTTCTTTAATTTGAGGAAGGCCTCCTCCTACTCAGAACCCCACATAAACTTAACGTTCTTCTTAGTCAACTTGGTCAACGACGAAGCGATTTTCGAAAAGTCAGGAATGAAGCGGCGGTAATACCCCGCCAAGCCCAGAAAGCGACGGATTTCGGTCGGAGACTTAGGAGATTCCCATTTGTACATGGCTTCACAGCCAACAAGTCCACACGACACTACACGAGTTGAATGGGTCGGTAACTCGCAAGCACAACGCACCAACTATTCAATAAACGCGAATACGCGTTGTACCGACCCGTTTGAGTAACCGACAACCAATTCAGCCCCAATTCTTATAAAAATAATTTTCCAACAGCCCGTAAATTAAACCAAAGCTATCTGAAATTAATTGGTCGTTAATTACTTCATCCCTCGCGTTAAACGCAACAATTCACTATTCTATACAACCGAAAACTAGTTTTCAGTCTACAACTAGTTGACCAATCAAACGAACACCAATGGACATGATTTTAAAGTATGTTATATTGGACATACCTAGGAAGATTGGGGAGCAAAAACCTTGAAACTGCCCAATTGGACAGCCACCCGGTAAGCCTAAAACAAGCGGTTTAACGATCAATACGTGATGTATAAGGATGATTTAAGGTGTAAAAGACTAGAGGGGACATGGGACTAACCTTGAATTGAAGTTTTACATCCTAATCTTGTCTGCAAAAAGAAAAACGAAGGCTTGGGGGGGGGCTGCTCTAATTCTGATCGGCAGGTAGGGGGGAAGGGGTTTAGGGTTTTATGATATTTTATAACATGTTACACTCTAGCCCCTCCAATTGGAACAAAGTAGCAACTTGGTAGAAAATTTAATTAGTTTAATGAACCAGAATGACGAGAAAGCCTCCGAGGAATGTCGGATAAATCCCGAGAGGTGTACATACTTTACATGCATTAAATCACTTAACTGAAATTAACGGGCGTTACATCTCTGTTGGGGATATGGATTCTGGTGATGAGGTTGGTTTCTTTGATGGTAGTGCTGATGATTCTGGTTCTGTGCTTGATAAACTGATTCTGATCCATTTGGTTTGGAAACTGCCTTGGAAGGTTACATTCCTTAGCAAAGTGACCTGGCTGCTGACAGTTAAAACATTTTGCTTTTGACTTGTCAAACCCTAATCTGTCATTTGGACCAGAGAATGTTTATCTCCATGTCCTGTTATACAGCATCTTGCTTCTTAGTGCTAACATAGCAGCCTGCCACTTGAGATTCATGTCTTCAAGATTATCAGCATCTATTTGCTCAAGGTCTTCTTGCACAACACTTGTGTGTATGAGATTCTTGGCTATAAATGCATTGTAGGACTCTGCGAACATTGAGAATAAAGCTTCGTATTCATTGCTATGACTAGCATTGGGAGGCACATATGGAGCTTTTCCACTTGCTGTTGATATAATATCACTATCTTCAATCATTTGCACATTAAATATTTGCTTATTGGACTGGGTTGATGAAGCAGGAACGCTTGGATACACTCTTGGTATTTTTGAGCTGACTGAGTTGAAGTCAGATGGTTCTTCAATTATCGGATGCTGTTGCTAAGACCTTGTTGACAAATTACTCATAGGAATTGGTCTTTCTTCCTTTATCATGTCGTTCTCGATCATCTCATGTTCAGCATCTTGGAGAAACGAGATCACATCATCGAGCTTGAAGTTGGGAAAGTTAACTTTCTCTTTGATGAACTTGCTTGTTGTATACCACTCTCCAAATAACGACGGCAACAACTTCTTGTTTAATTCAAAGCCAGTAATTTGCAGATCTGTTATCCTTATCTCACTGACAATGGAGATGAATTTCTGAGGCATAGATTTCAGTCTCTTCCCTTCCTTAAACTTGAATCTATCCAACTGCTGCTTAAGTCTGTCCTTCTTTATATCCCTCAATTCAACATTCCCTTCAAACATCTCCACTTCGGCATCATAAATGGCTTTTGCATTTGTGTGGTAGTTAACACTTGCAAGTATCTCCCATGACAAACCTAGCTTTAGCATAGATAGTGCTTTATCCTCTGTCTTCTTCATTTTTCTCTCCACGGTTTGATTGTTGTTTGGAGTAGTTGATGGAACATATGGACCTTCTTTGATTGAAGTCAACAGTTCCGTGTCATTGTATTTCACAGTAGCTTCAAATAACACTTTCCACTTAATGTAGTTTTCCTGACCTAGCAATCTTGGAGTCTTATTAGTGGACACTTCTTGATCATCCATTTGTTCGTTTCAAAAACTTTATAGAGTCTTAATAAAATGTTTTGATCTAAAGACTGAGAAACTTTGCAGATTCAAGAGATCTTGGATCTGCTTAGAGCAAATACTCTTGATCAAGATCTAAAGACAGAATTACTCAAAACAAATAAAAAAACAAGGACAATAACACTTTTAAACCTCAAATAACCCAGATCTAACGCAAAGCTTCACAATCACACTATCTTTTAACAAAATGGTCTTCAATTGCGTACACAACTCCGATACCACTTGCCAGGACCAAGATTCCGTGCAAACAAAATAGTCGACAAGAATAAACACGAATCAGTTTGCAAAGACCCACTGAAAATATCCGACGGAATCAGATATAATCAGGATGTTGGTGATGTAGTATGATTATAAGTAGTACACGCACACGATTCACTCAAAAGATTTCCAATATATATAGATATTCAATCAAGTACAATGGAAGATTTTAAGGTTTCATGCATCGAACGTCTGGTGCGGATCCCTAGAAAACAAATATATTCTCTTATCTCACTTTTGTTTTCTTAAAGTCGGCGGACGTACTAGGTTTGAATGAGTTGAGGTCTTAGTCTCTCATGTATCGTGTGTTACCAATGATGTAACCTGGTATTCTTTATATATGCCCACAAAATTTCCTTCTAGAAACCCAAATTATTATAAAATACAATAAGATAAGCATAAGTGTAATCTTAGGTCTTCGAGTATGATTTATCCTGTCGAGCAGACCTTGTAACCTTGATTGTGCTTGAAGCATTTCTTCGAGTAGACTTTACTTAGAATAGAATATTTTCTTTAGAAAATATTCTACTCTATCAGACTTCATTCATTCTGATTAATCCCAACTTTGCTCGGACAAATCCCACGAGCAAACACATTCTTCCTTGATCTCTTCAATCTTCACTAAGGGTTATTATGAACAAGTCTAGTATGCTCGGGTACCAAACCTTTCTCGAGATTGAACCATTCTCAGAGCTTTACTTAGAATGTTTCCTTGACTCCTCACAAGCATGCTTGAGATCATCCTTCCCGACCGACCAAAACGCCTGTTGTCTTGATTTAAGGTTGGATAGATCAAGTGTTTTCTTGAATACAAACCGTGGTTTGAAGAATATCCTTTCTTGACGAATTGTAGCTTGTTCGAAGATTTAAACACTTAGAAGAAATTTCCAGAAGATAACATAACACGAGTAAGATATCATGCTTGAGCTTAGCAAAAATCGTGCTTGAAAATCTAAGCTTGCTTGAGTTCCATACTTAGCCATGTCTGAGGAAGTTGAGAAGATTCCAATCTTCTTTATCAATTTGAAGACCCAACACAGTCTGGCACGGATTCTAATAGTTTCCGTACAAGCATGGGTTCATCCAAGGATTTTCCCAGTTCACTAGCCTTAGTAGAATACGTGTTAATCCTTTCCATGAAAGTGTCTATTGACTCTTCCTCCTTCATTTGCATCATGAGCCTTCTGTACTCGTTTAACCCCGACATGCCTTTTCCTCAACGCTTCCCACACTTCCCTTGCCATTTTGCAACTTACCACTTGCAAAATGATAGCCTCCGGTATCGCTTGATACAGGTACGCAATCGTTGCCTTGTCCTTCTGAACATATGGTTGCGTAGTTTCAGTAGGTTAAATCGTTTCCCATAATCCATTTTCCTCAAGAATTATCTTGATTTGAATTGCCCAAATAGTATTGTTTTGGTCAAAAAAGTCGGTTTAAGGATCAAGTAACCAAATTCGTATGTGATATTTGATGCTTGTATGAATGAAATGATTAAAGTACTAAATGCAAGTGATGAACAACGAGATTTATACGAGGAAAAGCCCTTGGTAACTAGTATACCTCTGACATATAAACCTCGGGTAGTGAAAACTATCACTACCGATTGTATTATACCCAAAGATTGATTACAAGAATAAGAACTTAGGCTGAACTGAGTACAATGTGTAAATAGATTGCCAAGAATTCTAATTAAGCCATGTGTGTTGTGTGTGTTTTCTGCCATAGTTCTATTATATCTATATAACAAGTTTACAATGGATATAAAATAATTCTTCTATAATATAGGCCACGAACTCCCACTCTTTCTTCATAGCCGTTTCTTCGTGGTTGGCGAGCTGGAAAGAATAAGTAAAAGTATCTTCCGTGAAAATAGGACAGCCAGTAGACACGTTCAAATACCTCCAAATAAGATAAAAATATTTTCGGAGACAACTATTAAGGATCCTGGAACCATATTGGATCCTTGGTCCTGACAGCAGACATTCACGAGTGCTGAGGATAATTGATCTTCAAGGATCAATGATCTTGGTCCCAACAATTGCCACTAAATATGATAGCAGTGAATGGATAACAGCTGTCATGTTTTATCTCGAGAAATTTGAATCATAACCATTGGTGAAAGAGTGATGTAACCATCTCCTACAAACCCATTGTTATCCCTATTTAATAGATTAAAGACACCTTATAACTATTCCTCACTCCGGATTAAAACCATTTTTTCAGCGTCAACCCTCAGGTAATTTCTTTTCTCTCTCGATTTCTTCTTTCATTATCTCACATATTTTCTCGCAACCCTCAACTATGCTGAAGAGAAACTCGAAAGCCTCCTTTTGTTCGAGCCCTAGGGAAATCACTCCAGAACTCAGGAGCCAGAATCTTCTCAAAGACCCAATTTCTAAAATCTGCAAGTTTACCAACGAGGAAATCGAGAGTATTTCTCATTGTTTTCCAGATGGAACCGTCTTTAGGCCCTATGACTCTCAAGTTAGAAGTGATAATATTTCCAGTGTTTCGGTTCGTTTTCCAGCACTTCCTTTCCTACTTTGCTTCTCCTATCCTTTCCTTGACCTGACGGAGACTTTATTTTCGTTTACCGGCATGAGCTATATTCAGGTCATGCCTATGATGTGGAGAACTCTGCACACTATCGAGCGATTGATTGAAGAGAAGAATCTCGATTTCACCATTTCAGCCCTTTCTTGCTTGTATACCTTAGTTACCCATGATTCTAGCAGATTCATATTCAAGAGTAAATCATTTCAACCCCTTCCGGTGAACAAAACCACCCACAATGATCAGAGCTAGAAAAACCAATTTTTCTTTGTTAGGAGGGACTCCATCCCGAATGGGAATACCTTACCCACTCGCTGGATCCTTAAGGGTAGGATAGTGGATCCAGAGAATAAATGATCCATTGATTATTGGTTTACTGACTTGAAGTTTATTCTTGTTTATGCAGTTTCCAACTTCTTGAGCCTTGATGCAGACCTTGGGTGAATCGAAAGGTCAAAAAGGTTTCTTGCTTTGGATCCTTTTGACAGAACCTTCAGGATCATAGGTGAAGAATCACCGGTTGACTCAGGTGAAGAAACTGCAAGCTTTTTAGATACAATGTCAAGTAAGTTAGTCAGGTGTATTTAATGGATACAAAAGGATTAAATAAATAGGAAAAGAATAGATTCAAAAGAACTTATCTTTCTCTTTTTTGTTTATATTGGTGTTCAGAAGTCCGGAAGCAAGCCTGTGAAGAATCTCATTGCTAAGTTTCAGCTGGAAGATGTGGATAGTCTGATCTCTTCCCGTTCTGCCACAAGAAGCCTGTGAAAAGTCCCAGCCTCGTCCCGCCTAAGACTGTGGTCACCTGTTCTAAGGCATGTGGGAAGAGAAAAAGGGATTCTGAAGCCAACATCAATGGTGCCAGCAATTGTTTGACCAAATATCTGAGGTAAGGATCCTTTATTCGCTGGTGTAGAGGTTTAGACATGTCCTAAATTTGTCATGGTGTTTATAGTGTGTGGCCGGTGTCAAAGCTTTCTATGAAGAGAGTATGGCTAATATAGAGAAGGAGCTGGCCAAATATCGCATTGACATTGTTCTGAAGGACAACTTGATCGCAGAGCTTCAGGTGCAAAAGGATACCTTGGAGGATCGACTTGCCCTTGCTAACGTCCAAGCTCAAGAACAGGTGACGGAAGTCACAAAACAGGCCAAGGTTTAGGCCGGTAAGGCGGTATTGATGGCCAGGATCAAGATAGTAGAGGAGGCTGAAGATACCAACTTCGACAGGTCCAACTAGAACGTGGCCTTGTGGAAGAAGACGCTTGCTGGGTTCGGTGACGAAGGTAAGGATGTCGGGGCTGAGAAGAAGAATGATGATGCTGGAACTAGCAGGGCTAAGGACGATGCGGTGGTGATCAAGGATGCTGGTGATGGTGATGGTGGCGCGAAGCAGGTTAATGGGCGATGATGGATATTGATGACTAGGCCGGAGCCCATTTTTTTAGAAGGTTTAGGTTGTTGGTTATGGTTTTTGTTAAACAATGTTTATTGTAATTCCCAAGATCTAAGATCCTTAAGACAGTATGAAAGGTAGTTTTGGTGGAGGGATCCTCTATTTAGGGGATGAAGCCTTAGCCACCTTTCTCTTTTATTTTCTTCATGAATGTTTTGGGCAAAAATCAACAAGTGTAATTTCGTAACCAAATTAGTAAGTGAGGTTTAGGTGCTTGATAGAAATGAATGTAAATGCAATGACACAAGGATTTGTTGCGAGGAAAAAACCCGTTATCATGAGGATAACAAGAAAAAACCCCCGGGCGGTGAAAACTATCACCACCGGTTTATTAATAATCGAAAAAGGTTACAAATGTTTGGAGCTTTCTTCTCTAGATCGTGTTTACAGAGTAATGGTATAGCTAGAGTGTAAGTTGTGTGTCCTATATGATCTAAACAGCTCCTATTTATAGTTACAAGAAGGATCACTAGATAATAACTAGCAACAAAGAGCATCAATTGTCCTGATTATAATCTTGGAGCGGTTATGGCTTACATATCATTGTTATAAACGAGTTGTAACTCCCTCCAACGTCTACAATCTTTAATGCTTTATTAATTGTTGACCGTTTCTTGTCGTTTGGAGGATACTGCATCCTAAAGTTATCCTGAATATACCGCATTTCAGGATACCAAAAATCCCATGTATAACAGTTGCTTAGTGGTCCGAATCTTTAGGAGATCATGTGAAGTTGTATGACCAGGTAAACATCAAAGAAAGGCGGTTGAACTGTTAGTATAACGATATATTAAGGATACATGTTTCTTAGGAGGATACTGTATCCTGAAAATATCCTTTGCTTAGGATACCAAAAATCTGAGCCCTAACAATTGTCCCCAAAATTAACGGCTGTAAAAGGTGTTTTACAGCTGTTGATTTTTTGAATCTCGAATTCTTCACCTGATCATTATCCAGGTAAATTTCTTTCTCTCTTTGCTCTTCATCTTCAATCACCATGACTAAAAAACTCAAGCTTTCCGTCATCAAGTCCACGCTCAGGAGGCTAAGACTGCTGGGTTGGAGACTCTCTTTTGGGACATAACTTCTTAAAGAAGGTGCTGGCGGAGTTGACTGGAGAGAGCATGGAGGAAGCAGGCTTAAACAAAGCGGAGAAGGTAACGGAGCAGGCTGTGGTGGTGGCGATCAAGGATGCGGTGAAGGCGATTGGTGATGAAGCACAACTGGGCAATGAAGGCGGAAAAGACAAGGTCTGAGCCCAGTTTTTTAAGTATGTTTGTTTGTGGTTTGGTGTTGGGTTGTAATGGCTTGTTGAACAATTTACTTTTCTGTCTTTTAACAAGTATGCTTTAGGATAATAGGATATATGGGTGGAGGGATCTTGACTTTTCAACACGAAACCTATGTTATCTTGACTTTTTTTTTAACATCTAGCAATGCTTGGGTGGAAGGATCTTCCACTTGTTGAAGAAGAAGCCCTTGCATTGTCTTTTTATCCATCTGCACTTAATGTTAGTAACAACATAACCTTTTGGTTTTAACATTGTGTTCTATTTGTCATTTTGAATAACTTGTCTGGGTATGTTTTGGTTAGGATATATCTATGAAATATTAATTATCTTGTGGATAATGTATCCTAGACATATTTCTTGAATTCATCCTACTTCAGAATAAAATACTTTAAAGATTATGTCTTTATAAAATATGTTTTGGATCTTTATTACGTGTTAAGACAAAATATCTTTAAGGACAATGTATCCTTAAATCTTGTGTAAATGTGAATTGTCACAATTGAACCAAAATATTACATTTTGAAAGACAAAAATATGTAAAAAGACTAAGTGCAAACTAAACCAAAAGATTATGTCTTGAAAGACAAAACATGTAAAAAAGACTAAGTGTAAATTAAACCAAAAGATTATTTCTTGAAAGACAAAACATGTAAAAAATACTAAGTATATAGAGTACCTTTGTAGAGAACATTTATAAACTTAATAAGCTTACATATGATGTCCCCAGCTGTTGACCCTTTTCCGTATCATGCCTTTGGAATTTGCTAAGTTAAGCACAACTTAGTGATATTTTTGCACTTAGCGATCTGGCCAATCTTCGATCTCTCAAAACAAATTTAGATAGTTCGGGCGATAAAGCCTTATTCATGGTGATAAAGCCTTTTTACTAGCGACAAGGCCTTTACTTGAGAGACATGAAAATGTCTAAACCTTAGATAAAACTGGGGAAAGTCCCAAACGTGAGGGCATGAAAATGTCGAGACTTTAGATAACATGAAAATGTTATAAACCTTAGATAACATGAAAATGTTATAAACCGTATGCGTGACACGTCTGCCACTTATCTTAAGGATCCGGTATATAGCCAACAACAAACGGATTATCAACAGGTCTTCTCCGCCTGCCTTGAACTATATCCGAATCATCGTGCGCTCCAGGCGGCGTTAGAAAGGTGAAGACCTTTAAACCTTAGGAGATATCAGGGATATCATGTTCGTGTGGGAGGTGATCAGCCTCTAGCGGTTGTCAAGATAACATATCCTTGGGATAACTGCAAAACATTAAACTCTTACTGAGGGGTGGGTGTTAGCTTGGCTAACACCCCTCCGATGCTTAAGTCAGTAAACTTGATTTAGAGATAATAACATAAATATGTAAAAATAGATGAGGGGACATACCTTTATCATGAGGATACGAACATACCAGTTAAGGAGACTAAAAATATGCCTTAAGGTGGATAGCATTCCAAGCTCTTGGTATTGGATCACCTCTAATAGTGATTAACCTATAGGCCCCTTTTCCTGCTTCTGAATCAATCAACTAAGGACCTTCCCACTTTGGAGCTAGCTTTCCATCTGCTGGGTTAATGGTATTCTGAAATGCTTTTCTTAACACCATATCTCCTACTTGGAATCTTCGAATTCTAATATTCTTGTTGTAGGACTTGGCTATTCTTTGTTGGTATGCTTCAATTCTGATCCTGGCGAGATCTCTGACTTCATCAATGGTATCCAGGTCTTCAGTAAGGATTTGGTTGTTGAACTCAGTATCTTGGATGTTGGTTCTTGTTGTGGGGATCACCATTTCTGTAGGGATAACTGTAACACCCCGGCTAAAGCGGAAACGCCCGAGTGTGACGTACAGATTATTCAAAACACAAGTGACACTATTAAGTGACAATATTATCATTAATTGGTTTAAACATCATATACACAAGTTCTTAAACAAAAAATACAAGAATATATAAATACAACTAAACAATTTGTCCATTTGTTTCAATAACCTAAGTCTAGTGTCTTCTCCAAGTATCATCCTCTAATGTTTGTACCTGTAACATATATATAAAATACGGTCAACTAACTTAATAGTTGGTGAGTTCCCACAAGTTTGAATAAATACATAAAAACCTTGCAATTCCATTAGACTTGTGATAATTAAACTACTTCGCATGCAATGTCCTTTCCAGTTGGCTACAGCCAACGTACTCAGATCGGGGGTCCCTTTTCCACTCATAACAAAATGGTCCTGAGTGCAAAGGGAGGCGTATGATCATACTTATTGAGGCAACCACTTGCTGAGCACATAATCAAGTAAGCACATATAACACACAAGTCCATGATATGAATTGCAGTTTAATAGCTGAGTATAAAATCGATTTGCGTTTACTAGGATATATATGCTACCCCCAAAAGTAAAAGCGTTAAAAAGGGGGTGTGAGAAAACTAACCTTGTAATCGAAGCTAAACTTGTAATATAAGCCGAAAACATGATAACGCAACCGAAGCAACCGAAAGTGCGTTAAAGAACTCGAAACGTGTAAACTTCTTGAACTATAATTAAAACAAATATGAATATTTAAAGGCTAATTAACAAGGTTATTAAATTTAAAGAGAATAATTTAGTTTAAAGGGATTTTCATTATGCTAATGTATTTTATGATATATTATATTTATCTTTAACGGAATTCTTAACGGATTAAAATTAAACGTTGTAACTCAATGTTAATACGAAAGTTGCGATAATTACAAGGCACGGATTTAAATGAGAATTTTATCTTGAACTATTGTAAGGCCCCGAACCCCGGGAACCCCACAGTTGGTATTCATTCAAAACACTTGTAAAAATATTTAAACTTAAAAATGATGCACTTCATTAAAATAACCAATTCAGAGTATAATTCAGTGGAAAACATAAATAATAAAATAAGTTCCCAAAATCCCGGGAATATTGACCAAAACCAATTTAATTATATTTTATAACACTTTTTAAATAAAATGTTCATTTATAAAATCTTCCTTCCACGTATGCCCTTCACCGTCCAAGTAGCTTCGTGCACGTCCAAGCGATAAGACATTCTCTTCCTAACCTGAAACTCACACTAACATGCACAGAAAGTTAGCTTGAGCTGAGTAAGTACAAGTTTTAAGTAAGTAACATCATTAAGTAGTAATCATAGTAGCCATTCCAAAAGTTTAAAAGTAAAAGGAGTACATCAGTTAAGACATCATCATTGATAAATAATCAATCTTATATATATATATATAAACATCCTTATAAATACATCCCTATATATATTATATATATATATATATATATATAAATATATATATAACATCCAAGTAATAACATCAGGGTCGAGCAAACGTACAACCCAAACTCGTAACATCTCATCAACGTATGCAAACACAAAGTAGGCATACGTAAAATCCGTAGTCGATACGACTACAACATCGCCAAATATAGGCCATACAATAATATATATATATATATATATATATATACATACAATAACATCCCAAGGCCTACCATATACTAGCAAGCCTATATAAAATAGTTTAAACGTTTCATCAAGTAAAATCACTTAGGTGTGCATGCTAGCCCAAAACTTAAAAAGAGTTAAAAAGGGCATCATGAACTCAACTGAAATCAACCAAACACCAGCAACGAGCTAGAAAATCTCTAAGTGCACACTCACAAGTAAGAGCCTGTAAATTGTACACAACGTGTTACTAAACTAGACCGTAATAACACACTCGCCTAACGGACCGTCCAAACCCAATAGTTTTGACCCGAGGCCTAGCCCATACTCATTTACTTTACCTCAGCCCCTAACACTTTTCAAATAACCAAACCCACCCAACGATCATGGTCGGGGCTAACCCTGATGCACAATCACCCGTTGGTATGCTAATCGAGTCGAATACGCGCGTAATAAATTCTTAATCCAATTTCCAAGCAAATCAGCCCCAAATTGACCAAATTCCCATCTTAACCTTTTCATGCATCATAATTATGTCACCCGAGTTGATATGGTTGGCGGTTCCTTTTCACAACACTCAAATTAACGTTTAAACAACAATTCGTGCACAACCGACTCGATTGACTAATCACCAACCAAATCAACCCCAAGTACTAAAAAAATAATTTTCCCACAGCCCTTAAATCCCTCTAGGGCTATGAAAACTGATTCGGTTGGTAATTCAATCGATTAAAGCATCAAACTCAACAATTGACTATTCTACACCCGATAAAACCTAGTTTTCCAACTCAAATCAATTGACCGACCTAAACACCTTCAATGACCCCGAAATTTTAATATGATGTAAATGTCATACCTGAGAGTCGTTCTACATCAGAAGCCCCAATTTTTATCCACGGGAAGCGGGTCAAATGAACCCTAGCCGAAAATTGCCATACGAAACGAATAGGCAAAATTGAGTATCGAAACGACTAGGATTGGACAAAGGGAGTGCTGGGGATTGTAGTACATACCTTGAACCACTCCTAGTTGTCTTGGAATCGATCAGAAGTCGAAGAACAAAGGGGAGGGGGGCTGCCTTGGTGCGCCGATCGGACAAGAGGTTTAGGGTTAGGTTTTTTTTTTTTATTATTATTGTTATAATATAAAAATGTTTCATCCAAGCCCCTCAAATTTGTAAGATCTGGCAACTTGTAAGGAAAGTTAAGTGTTTTAACGTACCGGGATGACGAAAAGGTTTCCGGGAAATGTCGGTTAAGTCCCGAGAATTATACATGCTTTACAAGCTTCAAATCCTTGAACCGAAAATTAACGGGCGTTACAACTATGTTAACGAAGTGAGGTTGAAGAATTAAGAATTAACAAAGTATAAACCTAATGAATTAAAGTTAGTGACCGAGTTAATATTTAACGGGTATGAAAGTTAACGAATATAATGCTAACGAATTAAAGTTTAAAATTAAAAGCTAACAGATTATGGTTTACAAATTATAAGCTAACGGTTTAAAGTTTAGCGAGTTAAGGTTTAATGACTTAAAATTAACTAATTAACGTTTAACGGGTTAAAAGCTAATGAATAGAAATATAACTAATTTTTAACGTTTTATGAAAAGGGAAAATTAGGTTTTAGTCGGACATAATAAATCATAATTTACAAAAATTTTATTTAGATTAAAAATAATTTTATTTGATTATTATTAATAATAAATTTGTTTAAAAAAAAAGAAATAAAAGAACAAGGCCTGACCCGGGTTTCGAACCTGGGTACTCCTGTCCACACACAAATATACTAACCACTAGACTAGAAGCTTTGCTGGTGTTTAAGCAGAAACAAAAAAACAATATATATAAATAAAAACAAGTGTTCATCTTCTTCCTTAAATCCTAGCTTTTTTTAATTCCGACAATTGGTTCTATGTTCATTAGAAATTAAGTTGGGGCTTTTGTTCTACAGCATATGACGATTCAAATCCATATAAAAATTATCTCTAATTGTTAAGGAACAAAGGTGCACCATGGTCACCGGAAAACGAACCTTTGACGGATGATTTCGAGATATAGAGAGTATATTAGATGAAATTGTATGTTGGTATGATTTTAGTTTGAGGTTTACATCCTTTTTATAGTACGAATTGGAACTTATTGTATTGATTATTCGTTATTGCATTTTCTAATTATAAGCCGGCGGTTACGGCTTAAAACACACGGATTTGGGTCATTTATAATGCGTTTTTGTCGATGATTTAGGGTTATTGGTTTGGTCTAAGCTGTTACGAATTTTAATTGTGTTAAAATGCTTGTTAAATGGTGATTTGATGGCCGCCGGAAAATAAGTCCGGCCACCGGAAAAACGGGGCTTCATGAAAAGTGACGGCTGAATTAGATGGCTTTTTATTATATTGTAATATATTAGTATATTACACTTTAGGCCCTTCTAGTTTTTAAGACGTTTCAAGAATAGAAATTAAACCACAATTACAATATAGACCTTGTACTTTGAAAGGTTTTAAGTCAGTAACTGCAATATAATTTTCAGTTTGAATCTCAAACTTTTAAACGTAATAAGAATTAATTAAACTTGGATATTTGTTATATTATACCCCGAATAGTTTGGAAATTGATTAAACAAAAGTTTTAATTGTTATTGTTAATTACACAAAATGAAATGAACGTACGATAAACGTAAATCATCGTGAACATTATATTAACAATGAGCGTTAAACACGAGTAAAATGAAATGACGAAGCGAGTCGATTCAACGAATGCGAGTACAAACCCAAATACAAATAAAAATGATGAATACGAGCAACAAAACTTGAGAATATTATATATATATATAAACAAAAACCAAAAATTCGAAATGGGTCGTGTTTTCGGGTTTGAAAAGTAACGAATGTTACAGGATTCACAACTTTTTGAAATTTCGTCCCGAAATTAAAATAAAAATAAAATTTTAAAAGAACGCAACTAATAAATGAAGTTGTTTAATAATTTTAACAATTTTATGAGTACATAATTAAATAAAAGGAATAACAATGTTCTTTGAATTACCCGAAAGATGCCACAAATGATAATATGGCAATGACACTTATATATAGGATTTACCAGCGACGTATCCATCATGCCCTTATCATACTGCATTTGTCCCGTCTCTTAAAATCATTCCAGGTTTCGAGTTATTGCACACAGCGTCCTCATTATGTCTTCCATGCGAGGACTTGGATAATTACGTGTCGACCCATAATTACCTTTATCGTCGGATGGTCCACATAATCCGTCCCGTTGTGTGGGTTTTAAGATATAAACAATAAATACAATAATTTTTTTTTATATATAAAAACTTGGAATCAAGAACAATGAACTAATCAAAATTAACAAAACTGTATAAACAAATCCTTGAGATCAAAGATAAGAAAAAATTTTAGGTCAGAATAACTAAATGAAACCATTGGAGTTTAAATGAAATAATAGACGCTATTAAACCTTCGACGAAATTGGTGGACTTTTGGGTAGCACAACATAACTAGAATGACGGATGAAAAACATTATTGTAAATTATGACGAAATATTAAAGCCGAGAAACAAAGTAGTATCAAGCTAACAAAATATAAATGTGTAAGTCGGTAAAGCATTGGGTTCGAGAATAATATCGGACTTTTAATAGAAGAATCAAGTAAGTTCTTGGAGTCACTAATGACTCAATAAACAAGTGAAAATATCAACGTGAATAAGGGTTACATTTGAGGTTGATACATAATTGCTATCTCGAGATCAAAGTAAAACATTGATCTCAAATTGGTAAAACATTGGGATTATGAATAACAAAGTGATACGAATAAAACATTAATCGGAAATATAACAAAATAACCAAAACAATTTTTGTGAAAATGATAACTCAACATGTGTATAAACATACTCATAGTCTCAACTTCCACTATACGATTACGTTTATAGGAAATCGGTTGCAGACCACGAGATTAAAATAACAAGGTAAACCGATTCAAAATGCGCTATGCTTGAAAATAGTTCACTAATTAACGAATAACCAAACTCGATATTAACTTCGTAAACAACCTTCGAAAGAGATCGATACGTAAAAATTATTTTGATAATATCCAAAACAATATGTATAAAAATGTATCTATATGAAGAAAAAAATAACGAAAGATGGCTTGCGATACTTGTCTTCTTGAGGATAGGTTTTGCGGTAGAAAGGTTATTATGGGGGTGGCGGCATGATTTATTAATTCGAAACTCGTTGCGTTAACAAGGAAGGGAAAAGAAGTGATTATTGAGATTTGTTTAAGTTTGAAAATCAATTGTAGAAACGTGATGTTTTTATAACTCAAGAAAAAATAATAATTTTCAAATAAATCTTTAGTAAGTGCTAAAGTTTGAGAAACTTTATAAATCTTTTTTGTGTAAAAGATTTTCTCTCGGGTCGTGTCTTATGAAAATATTATGGAGGATCGTCAACTGTTATAACTTGTGGATAAAACTGTTATAGTGATAATATTATATTAACGGGATCACGAACGTAACGAGTATGAAAAAGTTGGTTATTGAGTGAAAGGTGATAGGAAAATAATTTATAACAAATTTTATTTAACTTAATAATAACTTTATTTTAAACATTTTTTTTGTTGGAATAACAATAATAATATTATTAGGAATATTAATAGTAATTTTTATAAGAATAATAGTAGTAGTGGTGGTGATGGTGATGATGATGATGATGATGATGATGATGATGATGAGGATGATAATATCGGTAATAACCCATTTGGTTAAAACAAGATTTCTTTTAGAAAGAAAAAAAAATGTTTGGATTATACTTTGTGTAACGAAATATCTTGTGAATGTATGTACATATATTTATTAATTGACTATTTTAAAATAATCAAGATTTGAAGTTTTAAGTAAAAGATTATACGTGGAAAAGTATGCATGAAAAATTTATTTATTTAAAATTTAGTCATGGTTGATGAGTTTGAAAAGACTAGTTATTGATGTCGGAAAACGAATAAACTTTTTAGTAATCAAAGGATGCGGGGTAAGGTATGGCATTGCGGAAACAAGTTAGGCCATATAGCGGGTGTGCTTGAGTTACTGCAATAGTAGCGAGTTTGAAGTACGAGCATGAGGTAAGCCAGAAGGTGGGGAATAAATGGTTGGGTACAGGTTGTGGGAATAAAGGTGTTGTGTTGAGTATGTACAGTTATGAGGCAAAAGTTGATGAGTTGGCCGAATTAAACACTATTTGGGACATTTTGACATCATGGTAGCGGAGTGGGAAAATTGTCCGTGTTATACAAAGAGTGGGTTCTCATGTAAATACCTCGGTTGGGTTGGGTTAGGTTTGAGTATCCAAGTGTCAGGTTGGGTTTGGATTGACTTAGGTATGTATTGTTGTGGTTAGTGATGAATTTTTGGTTATCATGATCGGGATTGCGATGGTCAATTGTGTGATGATCTGGGTTGTTGTTTTGTGGGTTAAGTTTCAAGGGCAACGTCGAGGAAAGCGAGAAGGCATGCTACGAAGCGTGACACGGAACGTAAATATGAAATTCGTATCAAAAATCAAAAGAAAAATTTTACATAAAGATTTCTAAAATCGGAATCAATCTTCATAAATAATAAAGATGAAATCGCATGTAGCAAAAGTTGAAATCAAAATTGAAATGCTCATGAGTTTTTGCATTTTAATAATAATCTAATTAATCTTGGAATAAACATATGAAAAAAAAATATATCAAATTTTAAAATAAAAACATGGAATTAATACAAACTTAATATAAGTATGAAATCAAATTGAAAATCGAGTGTTTATGTACCACCATAACTTTTCGAATTTTCAATTAAAACCATAATAATAAACGAATTATATAAAGAAAATGAACTGAAATCGACAATTCATGCATCACCATGACTTTTTGAATTCTCAATTTTAAACCCAAAACAGTACATGAATATACAAATAGAGGAAATGAATTGGAATTCGACGATTCATGTATCACCATGACCTTTCGAATTAAAATAAGTAAAGGAAACGGGTTGAAAATTGACAATTCGTGTAATAGCACGACTTTTAGAAATTTTAGTGAAGATATAACCACAAAAAACGAATTAAAAATTTGAATACTCACATAACCCAATGTCTTTGGAATCACACGTTGTACGAATCATCATGACTTGTATGTTCCAATGAAATAAAAAGAATGCGTAATCAAATCGAACCAAAAGTTGGGTATTCGTGTATCACCACGACTTGTCAGACTTTTAGTTAAAACACATTGTAAAACATTGAGGGTCGGAGTCACACGTTAGATGAACCACCATGACTTGTGTGACATCCTAAGAAGTGAAACCATCTCCTTATCACAAGGGAACATGGTCTTTAAGAAGATGAAATATCGGAACACCGAATTTGAAAATTGCTTGAAATTGCTTTTGAGAAATTTGTTTTAGGCCTAAGCCTTGGACTTGTGTGTGTACTTATGTTCATGAGGCGTAAACGAATCAACAGTAACAAAGTAATAAACATGTGCATTCGAACAATCACATAGGGCCCACATAATTTCTAATCATCCGACCCTAAACAAATAAATAAATAAGCTATAACTAACTAGAGCACTACATCTAGTGTCCTATCTTATAGTCACGGCTCTGATACCAATCTGTAACACCCCGGCTAAAGCGGAAACGCCCGAGTATGACGTACAGATTTTTCAAAACACATGTGACACTATTAAGTGACAAGATTATCATTAATTGGTTTAAACATCATATACACAAGTTCTTAAACAAGAAATACAAGAATATATAAATACAACTAAACATTTTGTCCATTTGTTTCAATAACCTAAGTCTAGTGTCTTCTCCAAGAATCAATGTTGTAAAAGTAGTTCTCCAAGGCCGAGTACTCCCCGAGTACTCGCTCCAAGGTATGGCGCAGAGGATAGTTTCTTCTACTCCGCCTAGTTACTGAGAATCGATCAAATGTGGTCAACCCTAGCCAGAATCGCATCTAGTGGGTTAACTTTGGCCGATTTTGACTTAAAAAAGAAAACATAATTCATACTTCTATAATATTATAAAAAAATATCACTTTTTTTAGTTAATGATTAGCAAATTTAAGAATAATTTAGTATATAAAAATATATATTCTCTTGTTTATATCGATATTCACTTATTTTGTTATAAGTCTTAGCATACTTATGATATTTGACATATATTTAATATCCAAAAATTAATTTTATTTATATTCATCATTTCCGAGTACTCCGCCGCCTAGGTCCGCCTAGCGACTTTTGCAACCTTGCCAAGAATCATCCTCTGATGTAGTACCTGTAACATATATATAAAATACGATCAACTAACTTAATAGTTGGTGAGTTCCCACAAATTTGAATAAATACATAAAAACCTTGCAATTCCATTAAACTTGTGATAATTAAACTACTTCGCATGCAATGTCCTTTCCAGTTGGCCACAGCCAACGTACTCGGATCGGGGGTCCCTTTTCCACTTATAACAAAATGATCCTGAGTGCAAAGGGAGGCGTATGATCATACTTATTGAGGCAACCACTTGTTGAGCACATAATCAAGTAAGCACATATAACACACAAGTCCATGATAAGAATTGCAGTTCAATAGCCGAGTATAAAATCGATTTGTGTTTACTAGGATATATATGCTACCCCCAAAAGTAAAAGCGTTAAAAAGGGGGTGTGAGAAACTCACCTTTAAATCAAAGCAAAACTTCTAATATAAGCCAAAAACATGATAACGAAACCAAAGCAACCGAAAGTGCGTTAAAGAACTCGAAACGGTTGAACTTCTTGAACTATAATTAAAACAAATACGAATATTTAAAGGCTAATTAACAGGGTTATTAAAGTTAAAGAGGATAATTTAGTTTAAAGGGATTTTCATTATGCTAATGTATTTTATGATAATATTATATTTATCTTTAACGGATTAAAATTTAATGTTGTAACTCAATGTTAATACGAAAGTTGCGATAATTACAAGGCACGGATTTAAATGAGAATTTTATCTTGAACTATTGTAAGGCCCCGAACCCCGGGAACCCCACAGTTGGTATTCATTCAAAACACTTGTAAAAATATTTAAAGTTAAAAATGATTCATTTCATTAAAATAACCAATTCAGAGTATAATTCAGTGGAAAACATAAATAATAAAATAAGTTCCCAAAATCCCGGGAATATTGCCCAAAACCAATTTAATTATATTTTATAACACTTTTTAAATAAAATGTTCAATAATAAAATCTTCCTTCCACGTATGCCCTTCACCGTCCAAGTAGCTTCGTGCACGTCCAAGCGATAAGGCATCCTCTTCCGAACCTGAAAGAACAAGTCCTGACCCGGGTTTCGAACCTGGGTACTCCTGTCCACGCACAAATATACTAACCACTAGACTAGAAGCCTTGCTGGTGTTTAAGCAGAAACAAAAAAAAACAATATATATAAATAAAAACAAGTGTTCATCTTATTCCCTAAATCCTAGCTTTTTATAATTCCGACAATTGGTTCCATGTTCGTTAGAAATTAAGTTGGGGCTTTTGTTTCACAGCTTATGACGATTCAAATCCATATAAAAATTACCTCTAATTGTTAAGGAACGAAGGTGCACCATGGTCGCCGGAAAACGAACCTTTGACGGATGATTTCGAGATATACAGAGTATATTAGATGAAATTGAAGGTTGGTATGATTTTAGATTGAGGTTTACATCCTTTTTATAGTACGAATTCAAACGTATTGTATTGATTATTCGTTATTGCGTTTTCTAATTATAAGCCGGCGGTTTTTGTAATGCGTTTTTGTCGATGATTTAGGGCCGTTGGTTTGGTCTAAGCTATTACGAATTTTAATTGTGTTAAAATGCTTGTTAAATGGTGATTTGATGGCCGCCGGAAAATAAGTCCGACCACCGGAAAACCTTACCGGAAAAACGGGGCTTCATGAAAAGTGACGGCTGAATTAGATGGCTTTTTATTATATTGTAATATATTAGTATATTACACTTTAGGCCCTTCTAGTTTTTAAGACGTTTCAAGAATAGAAATTAAACCACAATTACAATATAGACCTTGTACTTTGAAAGGTTTTAAGTCAGTAACTGCAATATAATTTTCAATTTGAATCTCAAATTTTTAAACGTAATAAGAGTTAATTAAACTTGGATATTTGTTATATTATACCCCGAATAGTTTGGAAATTGATTAAACAAAAGTTTTAATTGTTATTGTTAATTACACAAAATGAAATGAACGTACGATAAACGTAAATCATCGTGAACATTATATTAACAATGAGCGTTAAACACGAGTAAAATGAAATGACGAAGCGAGTCGATTCAACGAATGCGAGTACAAACCCAAATACAAATAAAAATGATGAATACGAGCAACAAAACTTGAGAATATTATATATATATATATATATATATATATATATATATAAACAAAAACCAAAAATTCGAAATGGGTCGTGTTTTCGAGTTTGAAAAGTAACGAATTTTACAGGATTCACAACTTTTTGAAATTTCGTCACGAAATTAAAATAAAAATAAAATTTTAAAAGAACGCAACTAATAAATGAAGTTGTTTAATAATTTTAACAATTTTATGAGTACATAATTAAATAAAAGGAATAACAATGATCTTTGAATTACCCGAAAGATGCCACAAATGATAATATGGCAATGACACTTATATATAGGATTTACCAGCGACGTATCCATCATGCCCTTATCATACTGCATTTGTCCCGTCTCTTAAAATCATTCCAGGTTTCGAGTTATTGCACACAGCGTCCTCATTATGTCTTCCATGCGATGTTAATCATTCCAGGTTTCGGGTTTGAAAAGTAACGAATGTTACAATAACAGCTTCGGCCCCAAACCCCAAAGAGAAAGGTGTTTGTCCTGTTGCATTTTTTGAAGTGGTCCTATTAGCCCAAAGAACAAATGGTAGTTCTTCAGCCCATTTTCCTTTCTTGGATCCCAATTTCTTCTTCAATTGTTGATGATGATCTTGTTACTAGATTCTGCTTGACCATTAACCTGAGGATGTACTGGAGTCGAAGTCACCATCTTGATTCCCCAACTTTCACAAAAGCTGGTTGTTCTACTACCGATGAACTGTGATCCATTGTCACAAACAATCTCTGCCGGGATACCAAATCTTGTCAGGATATTGCGTTTGATGAATGAGATCACATCCTTTTCTTTAACTTGGACAAATGCCTCTGCTTCGATCCACTTGGAGAAATAATCGGTCATGGCAAGCATAAATACTTGGACATCCTTTTCTTTAACTTGGACAAATGCCTCTGCTTCGATCCACCAGGAGCCTTGGGCAGCTTTCCCATAATATCCATCCCCCATTTCATAAACGGCCACGGGGATATGATAGGATATAATGGTTCAGCTGGTTGATGTAAAATGTTGTTGTGTCTTTAACAAGCATCACATTTTTTAGAGAAGTTCATTGCGTCCTTCTTCATTGTTGGCCAGAAGTAACCTATCCTCAGTATCTTGGATACTAAGGCTCTTCCCCCAGTGTGATTTCCACAATCACCTTCTGTATATCCTTGAGAACTTCTTGTGCTTCTTGATATTCCAAACATCTCAAGTATGGACCTGCAAGTGATTTTCTATACAACACATCATTTAGGATAATATACTGGGTTACCTTCATTCGGAATGATCTGGGATTTTCTCCTTCTGGGATCATGTTATCCTGAAGATACCGTATTATAGGATGGGTCTAGGATATTGGATTGTCTTCAGGTAACGAAGTCTCCATGACTTCATGGTTCTCCTTTGTTGCTGGAGTCAAGATATGAACGATGGGTATTGATATCATCGGGTATCTTGAGAGCTGATGCTAAATTTTCTAAGGCATCTGCTTCAGTGTTCTCTTCCCTTGGTACCTGTACTATATCAAATGTTTCGAAACACATAGCTAATTTCTTAACTATTTCTAAATACTTTGCTAAGTTTTCTGCATTCACTGCATAAGAGCCATTAAAATAGTTAGCTAGTAACAAAGAATCAACATAAACTTGAAGATACCTGACCTTCATATCCTTAGCTAATTGCAAACCAGCTATTAAGGCTTCATATTCAGCCTCATTATTAGTAGCCTGAAATTCACAGGATATGGATACAGGTATAATGTCCCCCTGGCTATTTTAGCAGGATACCAAGACCTGTTCCTCTTATGTTGGATGCACCATCTGTATGCAAGGTCCAACTTTCCTTGATCTCCAATTGGTGAACTTCTTTTTCCACTTCTTCAATTATATCCTGGCAAAAATCAGCCACAAAGTCGGCAAGTGCCTGTGATTTGATGGCTGTCCTTGGTTCATACAGTATATTGTACGCACTAAGTTTCACAGCCCACTTTGCCATCCTTCCTGACAATTCTAGTTTTCTCAAAGCAACCTTAATAGGATAGTTAGTTTTTACATGGATAACATGAGTTTCAAAATAATGTATTAATTTAGTAGAAGCCATTATAAGTGCTAAAATTAACTTTTCAAGATAAGAATACCTGGATTCAGCATCTAGTAGGCTTTTACTTACATAATATATTGAATGTTGTTGACCTTCATGATCTTTCACAAAGACAGCACTTATTGCACTCCCAGAAACGTCTAAGTACAAGGATAATGGTTCACCATCAACTGGCTTCATCAGGAGTGGCATTGAGGATAAGTATTCCTTCAAGGATGTCAGAGCTCTTTCTTGCTTCTCTCCCCATTCAAATTTTTGATTCTTCCTCAAGATATCATAGAAGTCTTTACACTTCTCAGAAGATCTTGAAATGAATCTGTTGAGAGCAGCAATTCTTCCGGTCAATCTTTGGACATCTTTGACATTCCTTGGTGATTTGATATCCAGGATGGCCTTGATTTTCTCAGGGATTGCTTCTATTCCTCTTTTGGTGACCATGTATCCAAGGAATTTTCCTGCTTTAACCCCAAAATGACACTTGGCTGGATTCAACTTCATGTTGTATTCATCCAGGATGTCAAATGCTGTTGCCAAGTCTTTGAGATGATCCTCAGCCCTCCTTGACTTTACCACCATATCATCGATGTAGACTTCCATCGTGTCCCCCAGTTGGTCTTTGAACATCATGTTGACCAGCCTTTGGTATGTTGCACCTGCATTTTTTAATCCAAAAGGCATTGCAGTATAATAGTATATACCTGTGGCGGTCATGAAGGCTGTGTCTTCTTGATCTGAAGGCTCTATTTAAAGTTGTTGAAATCCCTAGAATGCATCCATGAAGGTTAGTAGTTCATGACCAACAGTTGCATCGACCATTGAATCAATGTGTGAAAGTGGAAATGGGTCTTTTGGACAGGCCTTATTCAGGTCTGTGAAGTCCACACATACTCTCCACTTTCCATTCTTCTTTTCGACTACTACTAGATTGGCTAACCATCTAGGGTAGTGGACTTCTCTTATCATTTTGTTCTTAAGCGGCTTCTGCACTTCTTCTTGAATGATAACGTTTCTCTCAGGAGCAAACTTCCTTCGCTTTTGATGTACCGTCCTAAAAGGTACCAGCCTTATCTTCATGTTTCCAGGCGAAGGTAGAGGCTCTTTCCTCTAAGAAGGATACCAATCCTTGTTCGATATCCTCAGGCATACCTGATCCTAACAATACTTTGATCTCGGCATCCTGAGAATCCAAGGATACTTCATTCACTTCTTCGTCTCTAGCCTGCAGGACCTTCCCTGGTTGTTTCTGTAATTGCTATGCCTGAGTGGGCTTTGTAGTCCACTTCATTGATGATGCATAACATTCTATTGCATCTTGCTGATCGCTTTCAATCTTGATAACTCATTGATGATAGGTTGATGGTACTGCCTTCATGCTGTGGATCCATGGCCTGCCTAATATCACATTACAACAAGATAAAGAGTCAATATCACAAAAATTTTGTAGGGAGTTACTTCCCTCAATATATATTGGAAGTTTAATTTCTCCCAATGTGTTTTTGGTTTTGCCACTGAATCCCACAAGAACTAAGGACTTTAGGATAATCTCCGTTTCCGGGATATCCATTTTCTTCAATGCATCCATCTGGATAATGTTCACAGAGCTTCCTCTATCAACGAGTATCCTATGCACAAAACAATTAGCTATAAATAAAGTAATTATCAAACCGTCATGGTTGGGATCAACAAGATCACATCAATCTTCCTCATCGAAGGAGATGATTCTTTGAGTTGTCAACGTGGAAGTACGGAGAGGTCTTTCTCCATTGCCCATCTTCTTTTCTTTGGAACGCTTCTTGGCTGCTGAATACGAGGTTCCACAAATGTCCGATCCTCCCGAGATAAAGGATACAACCTTGGCTCCGGGTGGTGGAGAAGGTGCCCTTTTAGGTATCTTGACAGGATTCTGACTTTTGTTCTTGTTTCTTCTAAATAGTTCCTTCAGGTGTCCTTTGCTAAGAAGGTATCCTATCTCCTTCCGAAGTACTATACAATCATCAGTGCGATGGCCAAAGTCTTCATGGAATGCACACCATTTAGACTTGTCTTTACTGGATCCGGGCTTCTCATTTTTCTTGGGTCATCTGTCCTTGTCACTTAAATCCTGCATGGCACATATTACACCACCAATATCAATATTAAAACAATACTCAGAGATTTTAGGATACTGCTCATCGTCTTCGTTTTCATCCACGGCGTTTATCCTGGAGATATCTTGTTTGGAATAAGGCTTAGGCCTAGAGAACTTTTGTGGAGGGTCTGACTTCCTGTTGATAGACTCATACTTCGGGATAACCAAACTTCCATGAGCCTTTTTATCATCCTCTAGCCGTATGTATCTTAATGCCCTATTTCTGAATTCATCAAGATTCCTGCATGGAGTCATGACAAGATCGTCATAGAAGGATGAATCCTTCTTTAACCCCATCTTGAGAGCTTCAACAGCAGCCGACATGTCAAGGTTGGGGATATCCAAAGCTTCCCTGCTAAATTTAGTTATGTAATCCCTTAGGGATTCATTATTAGGTTGAACAATTCTATATAAGTCACCTGTCATTTTCTCAAAAGATGTACTACAAGAAAATTGATTATTGAATAAGTTAATCAAATGAGCAAAGAAAGTAATAGTATTGGAAGGAATACTTAATAACCATTTGAGGGCCGGCCTAGTTAGTGTTGAACCAAATCCCCTACATAAACAAGCTTCTTTGATTTCAGCGGGAATTGGGTTAACCTCCATCCTCTCTCTGTATTGAGCTACGTATTCCTCAGGATCCGTAGTGCCATCGTACAGTTGCATGCTGGGTATCTGGAATTTCCTGGGGATCTACACGTCGCATATAGGCCAAGTGAACCTGGATAATCTGTGACTACCTACCGGAACTTCAGCTATGGGAGGATTATCCCTAGGATATTGGAAATCATATGCTTCATTTTCTGTAATTCCCTGGCTATCTTGGGAGATATCCCCTTATCCTGCACAGATCCACGGTTAGTGTATAAATTAGCATTAAGTAAACTGTTATCGAGATCGTGGTTAGGTCTCTGGTATCCTAAGCCTTGACGGCTAGTTCCCCCATTGAGGGTATCCTCAGGATAAGGTGACGTCTGCATAGGGATGTCATCTCCAACATGTACTTCAGAGGACACCATTGGAGATCCTGACGTGAATATGTCGGCTGGCGTGGTTGAACGAGGCTGCATGTTGATGTAGTCCAGCCTCGTCGGTCTGGGTAACTCCGAGGATACCGGAGGACAGATTCCCCAATATCCTGATTGCTGCTGAGACGGGATCCTTGTTAGTTGTGTCCCCAAGGATCGGGGATTCTGAAGTATAGATGATCCTGGAGAATCATAATCAAGAACCCTGGGCATGATTGGAGTATTCTCCTGCCCTGGTTTCTTTTTGATCCCTTCAATTTCCTTGAATAACCTTGACTTGGTCTTTTCTTGCTGCTCCATGTGAGTTTTGACCTGTTTCATCAAAGCAAAAATGTCATTGTTAGATATAACCGGATCTACTCGTGTAGAGGTTATCGGGTACGCTGGAAGTTCTCCTCTGGATTGAGTGTTCTTCTTCGGGACTGGTGAAGAACCAGGGTTAACACTTGAAGCAGCGGTGACCACGAGAGCAAAAATGGAGCTGGTTTTTGGTTGTGAAGACATGATGAAAGGATGAAGGTGATGGAGAATGAAATAAGCGGTTTTGAAAGATTGAAGCACCAATTGCCCCACGGTGGGCGCCAAATTGTTTTGGGTAAAAATCAACAAGTGTAATTTCGTAACCAAATTAGTAAGTGAGGTTTAGGTGCTTGATAGAATTGAACGTAAATGCAATGACACAAGGATTTGTTGCGAGGAAAAAACCCGTTATCATGAGGATAACAAGAAAAAAACCCCGGGCGGTGAAAACTATCACCACCAGTTTATTAATAATTGAAAAAGGTTACAAATGTTTGGAGCTTTCTTCTCTATATCGTGTTTACAGAGTAATGCTATAGCTAGAGTGTAAGTTGCGTGTCCTATATGATCTAAAGAGCTCCTATTTATAGTTACAAGAAGGATCACTAGATAATAACTAGCAATAAAGAGCATTAATTGTCCCGATTATGATCTTGGAGCGGTTATGGCTTGCATATCATTGTTATAAACGAGTTGTAACTCCCTCCAACATCTACATTCTTTAATGCTTTATTAATTGTTGACCGTTTCTTGTTGTTTGGAGCATACTGCATCCTGAAGTTATCCTGAATATACCGCATTTCAGGATACCAAAAATCCCATGTATAACAGTTGCTTAGTGGTCCGCATCTTTAGGAGATCATGTGAAGTTGTATGACCTGGTAAACATCAAAGAAACGCGGTTGAACTGTTAGTATAACGATATATTAAAGATACCTGTTGCTTGGGAAGATACTGTATCCTAAAGTTATCCTGAACATATCCTTCGCTTAGGATACTAAAAATCCGAGCCCTAACAATGAACATATCGTAACTTTGACTATCTTTGAACCAGGTGGATGGTCCACATTTTACTGGTGAAGCCCGGGTCAAACCCTTTTGAATGCTAGTAATGGCATAACTCTTGCTGTTTTGTAATCAATATCTATATGCTAGAATAGAGGAACCTTGATCCTTGTTGCTTTTGTCTTGAATTGATTTCCTGTTAGGATAGATAACCAGAAGAAAACATAACAATTAGAAAAGTTGGATTTAAGTCCAACCACCTTGGGGACAAGCCCAATAATACTTGGGGAAAAGCCCAATAATACGTAGGGACGAGCCCAATAAACGGGTGACGAGCCGATCCTTGGCGTTGGCCCAGTTAAACGTGTGGCGTGGGCCTTAACTTGTGTATATGGTACGTCTACCATTTAATTCATAGGATCCAAGATATGAACTTTAGCCATGAAATTGTCAGCCACATATAGTGCACTGGTCCCACAGCCTCCAACCATACCCGGATAATTCTGTGCTCCAGGCGAGGGTGACAAAACCCTAAATTCACGCGATAAGGTGAAAACCTTATAAACCTGGGGACAAGCCCAATTAAACTTAGGAGAGAGTTGGCTACCCCATTTTTTCCACTTGAGGGCCCTGTTGCTCGACATTTCTGCAAACATGGTATATTTGACAAAAACGAGTGCTCAATATAGTTAATACAAATATGAATATAAAGTAAGGTTTTACCAAATAACTGGTTGATGAGAATGATTAGGATCCAAGATCCTAATTAACAAAAATATTTTTTGATATGAATGGCATTCCAAGCCTATGGGAGCATGTCACCTTCCATATTCAATAAACGATATGCCCCCTTTCCAGCCTCAGATTCAATTAAGTAGGGACCTTCCCGCTTAGGTGCTAACTTTCCATCGGCAGGATTGGTTATATTTTGGAAAGCCTTTCATAGAACTAAATCTCCAATTTCAAATCTTCTTATCCTGAGGTTCTTGTTGTATACACTGGCTATATTTTGTTGGTAAGCAGCCATTCTGAACCTTGCTTGATCTCTAAGTTCCTCAACAGTATCTAGGTCTTGGACGAGATTCTGATCATTCGTCTGAGGATCACGGATGCTCATTCTAGCAGTTGGATACACCATTTCAGTAGGGATCACTACTTCAGCTCCAAATATTAACGAGCATGGTGTTTGTCCTGTGGCTTTCTTCAGAGTTGTTCTATCTGCCCAAAGCACATAGGGTAGTTCCTTAGCCCATTTGCCTTTCTTTGCTCCAAGCTACTTTTTTAAGTTTTTGATGATGATCTTGTTGCTTGATTCTTCCTGGCCATTTGCTTGTGGATGAACCAGTGTTGAGTTGATCATCTTAATTCCCCAACTGTCACAAAAGTTAGTTGTTCTTTTCCCAATAAATTGGGAACCATTATCACAAATAATTTTGGAAGGATACCAAATCTAGTAATAATATTTCATTTAATAAAGGATATAACTTCCTTCTCCCTGACTTGAGGAAATGCTTCAGCCTCTATTCATTTGGAGAAGTAGTCGGTCATTGCTAGCATAGAGACTTTCCCTCCTGAAGCTTTGGGGAGTTTGTCGACTATGTCCATTCCCCATTTCATAAATGGCCATGAGGAGACAATGGGGTATAAGGGTTCTGCCGGCTGAAGCAAGATGTTGCTTGCCCTTGACAAGCGTCGCATTTCTTTGAGTATTCCACAGCATCCTTTTTCATGGTAGGCCAAAAGTATACAGTCCTTAGGGTTCTGGAGAATAGTGATCTGCCCCCCTGTATGTGTTAAGCATCAGATTTTCGGTATCCTAAGCAAGCGATATATTTAGGATAACTCCAGGATATAGTATCCTCCAAAGAAACAGGTATCCTTAATATATTGTATAACTAACGGATCAATCGCCTTTTTTTTATGTTTACCAGGTCTTGTAACGTTCCATGATCTCCTGAAGACTCAGTACACCTCAACTACTTCAACTAAAACGTGCTTAATGGAATTCATGGAGTTTAATGGCTAATTTGAAGTAGTCTAGTATTTCCGGATTTCAAGGAGTTATAGTTAGCTGAACTTTTGTATAAATAGAGCTATAACTTGGATCATAAAACACACATTTCGAGCACTCGATACTTAGCAGTAATCGCGCATTGTAATCATGATCTAGATAGCTCCAACGCTTGTAATCGATTTCAATTATTAATAAACTGGTGGTGATAGTTTTCACCGCCTGGGGTTTTTTCTTGTTATCCTCAAGATAACAGGTTTTTTCCTCACAACAAATCATTGTGAATTTCCTTAAGAAATTACGATTGTTAATTTTTACCCAAAAATAGTATGGTTGCCACAATCTCCTTCATGGAAGTCCTTTAGCACTTCCTGGATCTCGGGTTCTTCGATGCACCTTAAGTATGGACCTGCAAGGGATTTATTGTACAGCATATCATGTATAATAGTAAATTGAGATACCTTGGCTTTGAAAGCTTTGGGGTTTTTGCCTTTCGGGATCTCTCCATCTTGGATGTACTTCCTTATTAGAAGGATCTAGGATGAATGGCCATGATGGTTATCCTCATGATGTGTAAGTAGATTCTCATATACCTCCATTTGCCTTGCATTCCTCAATTGCAGGAGACAAGACATGAATGATAGGAATTTTTACGTCCTCGGGGAGCTTCAAGGCTGAAGCTAGGTTTGCTAAGGCATTAGCCCCTGCATTTTCTTCTCTTGGTACCTGTGTAATATTAATATAATCGAAGGATCTTGCAAGATCCTTTACTATATCTAAATACTTAATTAATTTCTCACCTTTGACAGCATATGAGTTATTAAAGTGATTAGCAATCAATATGGAATCCACATAGATTTGAAGATACCTGATTCTCATACCTTTGGCTAACTGTATACCTGCAATGAGCGCTTCATACTCTGCTTCGTTGTTGGTGGCCTGGAATTCACAAGCTATCGAGTAGGGTAGTATGTCCCCCTGTGGCGATTTTAGTAGTATTCCTAATCATGTCCCTTTAACATTTGAGGCTCCATCGGTGAAGAGTGTCCAAGGATCCTTTGTCTCCTCAAGTTGTGGAACTTCAAGATTGGCTTGTTCCTCTATGTCACTAGTAAAATTAGCCACAAAGTCTGCTAAAGCCTGTGACTTGATCACATTTCTAGGCTTATACTAAATATCATAAGCACTCGGTTTGACAGCCCACATAGTCATTCTACCTGACACTTCTGGTTTTCTAAGGACATTCTTGATAGGATAGTTAGTTTTCACAATAATAGTATGAGTCTCAAAATAATTTCTTAACTTAGTGGAAGCCATAATTAAAGCAAGTATAAGTTTTTCTAGGTGAGAATACCTGGATTCTGCATCAAAGAGACTCTTACTTACATAGTAGATAGGATGTTGGTTAACTTCATGTTCCTTTACTAAGACAGCACCTAAAGCAGTGAGAGAGACAGCCATATAAAGGATCAATGGTTCTCCATCCAACGGTTTCACCAGGGCGGGGGCTGAGGATAGGTAGTTCTTCAGGGTAGTGAGGGCAGCTTCATGTTTCTCCGTCCATTCAAACTTCTTATTTTTCCTTAGAATATCATAGAATTCTTTGCATTTCTCTGAGGATTTGGAGATGAATCTGTTTAATGCCGCCACCCTTCCTGTTAGCCTTTGAACTTCTTTAATATTCTTTGCATTTCTTTGATTTCACTACTATTTTGGTCAAAAATTGACAATGGTAATTTCGTAACCAAATTAGTACTCAGGACCAGGTGCTTGTATGAAATGAACGTAAAAGTACTTAAACACAAGGATTTGTTGCGAGGAAAAAACCCGTTAACCTTAGGATAACAAGCAAAAAACCCGGGGCGGTGAAAACTATCACCACCGGTTTATTAATAACAAAGGTGATTACATTTGTGGAGCTCAAACTTGATCGTGATTACAAAGAGTGCGAGTATTAGTAAGTTCTCGAGTGCTAGCGTGTGTGTTTTATGATCCGTTTTGAGCTCTATTTATACAAAAATAAAAATAACTAGAATTCCTATATTTAAGGAAACTACGGAATTATTCCAATTAGCCGTTAGCCCTTCAATCAGCACGTTTCCTTTCTTGTCACGCTTTATTAACTGAAAGTGCGAGTCTTTGGGAGATCACAATAACAATCTTTGACCTGGTAAACATAGAAAGAAGCAAAAATCGTGTTATATATATAATGTAATTAGGATACCGGTTACCTCTAAGGATACCGCATCCCAAACCGGCTCTGAATAATGTTTGTTGAGGATACTGAAAATCCGTGCCCTAACAATTGTCCCCAAATTTAATAGCTGTAGATATAGATTACAGCTGTAAAATTTTCAAGTTTTGAATTTTGAATTCCTGTATGTGCGGTGGATTTTCGATACACGTGTCAGCCGTCTTGATGATTCACCAAACCCTAGGTTGCCCTTATAATTACCCAGATAAATCATCTCTACCCATCTTCTCCTTTATCCAGGTAACTTCTCTCTTTTCTTTCTTCTGTATCTTAGCGAAATCTTGAGTCCAAAGCTTTCATCCTCCGGTATTGAGGATTTTGTGTCTCAGAATCTCCTCGCAAGTCCTGCGAATGAGATATGTATTTTTGGCAACACAGATATCATAAATCTTCGGTCTCGGGGTTGCTTTCCTGCTGGAACTGTTTTCAGACCATTTGACGCTGCTCTTACTTCTGATTTTATTTCAAAAACCTGGATCTGCTTTCCCTTTTTGCCGTTTAAAATCGGTTTTTCCTATCCGTTTCCTGCTTTTACCACCGAGTTCTTTCTCAGAACTGGTCTCAGTTACACCCAAACCATGCCCATGGTTTGGAGGACTTTACTTGTTTTGGAGAAACTGATTTCTAACCATGCCCTAGATCTTACCCTATCGGAGCTTGCTTCTGTATAAGACCTTCGCAGCCATGGGTCTTCAAGATATCTTCTCAAAATTAAAGCTGGTCGATATCCATTGGTTATGAAAAATACCCAGAATAACGACCAGAGGAAGAGACAATATTTCTTTGTTAGGAGAGATTCTCTTCCACAGCCTGATACTCTTCCTTATCTCTGGGTTTTCCAAAAGTAGGATACCGTATCTTGAATATATATCGATATCTTTTGTGACTGATGTGTTTTCTTTTATTTCTGCAGCTTTGAAGTTCTTTGAGATCGCTCCTCCCACCAGAGAAACCGAGGATAAGCTTGCCTCTTTCTTTCTCATTGACGAGGAAGAGAGAACGTTTCATTTGCAGTCAAGTTTCCAAGATCCGTCTCCGTCCGTGAGCTTCGTTATGTCTGGTAAGAAATATTTGAGATTTTATTAGAATTTTTAAGGATCAGAGATACTAACCTGTGTATTTGTAGGCAAGTCTGCTTCTGCTTTTGCTCTTGAAGATATTAACAGCAAGGTATCCACCCGAAGCACTATCAACAAGGAGCATGTCCCCAGCTCTATTCCTCGACCTGAAGGCAGCCGCGCAAAGGGCTCTAAGAAGCAGAAGAGTCAAAAGACCAGTGAATCCATTCCCGTGCACGATGTTAAATTCCACGATGCCATGAACAAGACTCAGCAGGTATCTTTTTAATTTGTCATGATTTCTTATATCTTGAGCATAATTTATATTGAGGATCCATTATCCTTGCAGGGCCTCGAGTATCTCTCCTCCTGGTTCGCCACTATGAGCCTCGAACTCCATGAAGCCAATACTCGCATCTCCGAACTGATGAAGATATGAGTCACCAAGACCAGTCTTCTTGATAAGAAGACCAAAGAGCTGGAAAACGCGAAACTGGAGCTGTCATTGGCCAAGAAGGAGTTGGTCCATCAAGAGGCCGAGTGCTTTGTGAAGGTTTACGAGGCTATGGAAGTGGCTAAAAAGTCTGCTGCTGTCTCCGTATTTCAATCCTGGCTCAAGATGGCTAAGGAGGCGAAGGATGCTGGTCTGGATACCCCCTTCTGGGATGTTGCTGGCTGGGAGAGGATAATGGCGGAACTTGATGGGGACACGGTGGAGGATGTTGGTCCGAGCGGAGTGGAAAAAGGTTGTGGAAGAGGCAGTGGATGTGGCAGCCAAGGGAGCGGTGAAGGTGGTTGGTGGTGAGGTGCAATTAGGCGATGATAGCGGTAAAGAAAAGGCTTGAGCCCAATTTTTTATGTTTGTGTTTGTGATGTTGGGTTGTAATGGTCTGTTGAACAATTTACTTTTTTCTGTCTTGAACAAGTAAGCTTAGGATAATAGGATACATGGGTGGAGGGATCTTGACTTTCTAAGACGAAGCCCATGTTATCTTGACTTTTGAACATATGGCAATATTCTGGTGGAGGGATCTTGGCTTTTCAAGACGAAACCCGGGTGTTGCCTTTTAATTTCCTGCACTTATGGTTAGTAATAATATAATCTTTTGGCTTTAAGTATTGTGTTTAGTAACTTGTAAATTTTTGTTGGAATGTTGTTTTAGTTTTCTGAAATAAGTTACTTCAAGGATAATGTATCCTAAAAACATGCTTCTCGAATATTTTGAGAGTTATAATTTCAGAAAAGGTATTTGTTAAGATCTTGTATTGAAATGTCCTGAGAATCATATATCCTGAAGATAAAATATCCTTATGTTTTCAGAAAACGCAAATTAAAAGACTTATTAGGAAATGGTATGAAATAACTTCAGGATGACATATCCTTCTGTCTTGCGTGAATTATCACAATTAAACCAAAAGATTATACCTTGAAGTATAAGTCGAGTGAAAAAACCAAGTGTAAAGAGTACCTTCGCGGAGATCATTTATAAATCTAATAGGCTTACATGTGATGTCCCCAATCGTTGACCTTTTTAAGTATCAAGCTTCTAGGATTTTGTTAAGTTAAAAAACAACTTAGTAACCTTCTTAGATTTCGCGATCTGTCAAAATAAAGTTAGACAATTCTGGCGACGAAGCCCATTAACTGGCGATAAAGCCTTTTACTGGCGACTAGGCCTTTACTTTAGAGACACGAAAATGTCTAAACTTGAGATAAAACTGGGGAAGTTCCCAAACGCATGGGCATGATTATGCCAAGACTTTAGATAACACGGATGTGTTATAAACCTTAGATTGTGGAGCTCAAACTTGATCGTGATTACAAGCAAAAAACCCATTATCCTTAGGATAACAAGCAAAAAACCCCGGGCGGTGAAAACTATCACCACCGGTTTATTAATAACAAAGGTGATTACAATTGTGGAGCTCAAACTTGATCGTGATTACAAAGAGTGCGAGTACTAGTAAGTTCTTGAGTGCTAGAGTGTGTGTTTTATGATCCGTTTTGAGCTCTATTTATACAAAAATAAAACTAACTAGAATTCCTATATTTAAGGAAATTACGAAATTATTCCAATTAGCTGTTAGCCCTTCAATCAGCACGTTTCCTTTCTTGTCACGCTTTATTAACTGAAAGTGCGAGTCTTTGGGAGATCACAATAACAATCTTTGACCTGGTAGACATAGAAAGAAGCAAAAATCGTGTTATATATATAATGTAATTAGGATACCGGTTACCTCTGAGGATACCGCATCCCAAATTGGCTCTGAATAATATTTGCTGAGGATACTGAAAATCCGTACCCTAACAACTACCATGTCATCAATATAGACTTCCATGGTATCACTTAGTTGATCCTTGAACATCATGTTGACCAATATTTGATATGTAGCACCTGCATTTCTAAGACCGAACGGCATATCAATATAACAATATATGCCCGTAGGGGTTAAAAATGCTATATCTTCTTGGTCAGATGGTTCCATCTGGATTTGTTGAAATCCGGATGAAGCATCCATAAAAGTCAGCATTTCATGCCATGCGGTAGCATCCACCATAGAGTCAATGTGGGGAAGAGGGAAAGGATCCTTGGGACATGCCCTATTCAAATCAGTAAAATCGACACATTCCCTCCACTTTCCGTTTTTCTTTTGAACGACAACCAAATTGGCTAACCATTTTGGATACTTTACCTCTCTAATCATACCTGCCTTCAAGAGTTTCTGTACCTCTTCCCGGATGATTGCATTTCTCTCCGGGGCAAACTTCTTTTTTGATGGACCGGCCTAAAAGAAGGATCATTTCCAAGTTTATTAGTTATAATGTTCTTAGAAATACCTGTCATATCCTCGTGTTTCCATGCAAAAGTTGTCTTTCTTCGCTGAAGGAAGGATCTTAGATCCTTCGCGATGGATTCTTGAATCTCAACTCCAATTAGGACTTTAACATCAGGATCCTTCGGGTCTAAGACCATTTCCTTGGAATCTTGTTCCCTTGTCTCCATGACGTTCTTCCTCAATTTTTGTAATTGCTATGCTTCCCTTAGCTTCTTTGTTGGCTTCATTGAAGAAGTATAGTAATCTTTGGCATCATGCTGGTCACTCTCAATCTTTGCTATCCCCCATGGAGCAGGCAACTTCACACACTAATGATATGTAGAGGTGACTGCCTTCATTTCATGTATCCAAGGTCTGCCAAGAATGACATTGCAACAAGACAAAGTATCAAAAACACAAAATTTTATGACAGAGTTTACTCCCTCGATGTAGATGGGAAGCTAAATGTCCCCCAATGTGTTCTTTGTCTCTCTACTGAATCCAACAAGGACTGAGGATCTTAGGACGATTTCAGATTCTGGAATATTCATCTTTTTGAGCACCTCCAGCTGGATGATATTGGCTGAACTCCCGCCGTCAATCAGGATCCTGCGAACATAGTGATTAGAAATAAATAAGGTAATGACCAAACCGTCGTGATGAGGATCTTGGACATTGACTCGATCATCTTTGTCAAAAGATATGACATTTTGCTCAATTGTTGTGGAAGTCCTGATCTTGGACATTGACTCGATCATCTTCGTCAAAAGATATGACATTTTTCTCAATTGTTGTGGAAGTCCTGATTGGCCTTTCACCACTCTCCATTTTACATTCCTTAGCGTGCTTCCTCGCCGTAGAATAAGAAGTTCCACATATGTTAGAGCCTCCGAAAATCACGTTGATAACTTGGGCATCTGGTGGAAGTGGAGCAACCTTTTCCGGGACTGCTTCAGGATCCTGGGTCCTCAATTTCTTTCTTCCAAACAGCTCCTTGAGATAACCTTTGCCAAGGAGGTAACTGATTTCCTTCCTCAAGGCAATACAATCTTCCATCATGTGACCGAAGTCTTCATGAAAAGCATACCATTTTGATTTATCTTTAGGGGCAGGTGCCTTCTCATTCTTCCTCGGCCATCTTGCTTTATCACCCAGGCTTCTAACAGCGAGCATTACTCCTCCCATATCCACAGAGAAGCAATAATCAGATATCTTTGGACAATCTTTATCATCCTCTTCTTCCTTCACAGCATTGATTTTTTGATTGTTCGGTTTGGAATTGTTGTTCCTATAGTAGGATCCTTGTCTCTTATCTTGAAATTCATTTTTTGTTGGAGTGTTCAGCTGATCTTGTATCCTCTGATCTTCCTCTAATCTGATGAACCTTTGAGCTCTGTTCTGAACTTCATCTAGGTTCCTGCAATGGGTCATAACAAGATCTTGATAAAATGGAGAGTCCTTTTGTAATCCCATTCTGAATGCCTCAATAGCAGTCGGGACATCCAGGTTCGGGATCTCCTAGGCCTCTCTCCCAAACTTAGTGAGGAATTGTCTAAGGGGTTCCCCACGAGTCTGGACAATCTTATATAAATCGCTAGTCAATTTTTCAAAGGATCTACTACATAAAAATTGGATATTAAATAGATTAATCAAATGAGAAAAAGAAGTAATCAAATAGGGAGGAAGACTAGCCATTTGAGGGCAGATCCGAAGACTTTGCACAAACAAGCTTCTTTCAGCTTTTCTGGAATAGGATCAATTTTCATTCTCTCTCGGTACAAGGCTACATGTTCCTCAGGATCAGTGGACCCATCGAATAATTTTATGCTAGGGGCGGTGAAGCGCTTTGGTATTTCAGCATCACAGATTGGTGGAGCGAATCAGGATACGTTATGACTCCCCACTGGCATCTCTAGGATGGGTTTGATAACTCTCGGTACACTGGATATCATGTCCTTGAGTTTTTGTAACTCTCTGGCTATCGCTTGATTGATTCTCGCATCCTGCATACTACCATGATTAATGCCAAAAGATATGTTATTGTAAGTGTTACCTCTTGTGTGATAAAAAGATCGCACTCCATAGCTATGTCCGGCATATATTGTCTTAGTGTCGAGAGTCGGTCCGGCAGGAGCACTGGTCTGCATGGGTATGAAGTCCCCTTCATGAACCTCAGTTGGCCTAGATTGTGGCTCCTTTGAAGATATTTTCCCATAAGGGTTGTAGGACCTTGGCTGATGATGAACGATGGATTATGTCTGGAAGCCCAAGGATCCTGGTTGAAAGACTGTGGATGGTAACCTGAAGATCCAGACTAGAAGGTGGAGGATCCTTGGGAGAAATTGCTGGAAGATCTTAAGTGATGACTTGAGAATCCATGCTGAAAGATGGATGATCCTTGAGAATGCTAGGCAGAGGATCTGTTTTGGAAGATATCCGAAGGTCCCGGCTGATGGTAAGAGGATCCTGGATATCTTTGACTTGGGAAATCTGGAGTGTTGAAGTCAAGTATCTTCAGGATGATGGGACTTGAGTCCTCAACAGTCTTCCTAGCTTTCTTGATCTCCTCAATCTCGTGGAGGATCCCTGGTTGGTTTTGCTCTGCTGCTCCATGTAGTTTTTCATCTGTGCATACATTACAAAAACATCATTGTTATTAGTTACCGTTTGGGAGACAGTAGCGGATTTCGATCCAGAGAAAGCGGCGGTCTCCTTCTTTCAAACAGTTGTGGGCTTTGAGGGCTTCACGTAGTAAGGTAGTGGTGGCAAAGATATTTGAGCCAAAACACTCGAAGCAGCGGTTGTAGAAACAACTTTTCCTTGAGAGGCCATTGAATGATAATTTTGAGTATAGGAATTGAATAAAGACAGAAAATTTAGGGATTAAAGCACCAATGGCCCCATGGTGGGCGCCAAATTGTTTTGGTCAAAAATCGGTTTAAGGATCAAGTAACCAAATTCGTATGTGAGGTTTGATGTTTATATGAATGAAATGATCAAAGTACTAAATGCAGGTGATGAACAACGAGATTTATACGAGGAAAATCCCTTGGTAACTAGTATACCTCCGACATAAAAACCTCGGGTAGTGAAAACTATCACCACCGATTATATTATTCTCAAAGACTGACTACAAGAATAAGAACTTAGGCTGAAATGAGTACAATGTGTAAGTAGTTTGCCGAGAATTCTAAGTAAGCTATGTGTGTTGTGTGTGTTTTCAGCCATAGTTCGATTATATCTATATAACAAGTTTACAACGAATATAAACTAATTCTCCTATAATTTAGGCCACGAACTCCCACTCTTTCTTCATAGCCGTTTCTTTGTGGTTGGCGAGCTGGAAAGAATAAGTAAAAGTATCTTCCGTGAAAATAGGACAACCGGTAGACACATTCAAATACCTGCAAATAAGATAAAAATATTTTTTGAGACAACTATTATGGATCCTGGAACCATACTGGATCCTTGGTCCTGGCAGTAGACATTCACAAGTGCTGAGGATAATTGATCTTCAAGGATCAATGATCTTGGTCCCAACAAGTATAATTTGTAGACTTTAAAATTGGGCATTGATAATGGGTTACCGATCCTACCAGTGTGTTGTTACCAGTGTGTTGTTTTCCGAAGGAGTCTCCGGATCTTACAACCTCTCGAATCATATAACTTTCACCTTGACTGACTAAGATTTTCACAATCCCCGTATAACCAAACCTACTTGTTCAATATACTAAAAATACAATGATTCAAGAATATAATTTGCAAACCTGAATTTGTATTAACCGAAAACCGGTGAATATAATTCCTTCAACCACACTTGATTATTCCTTAATCGAAATTCGTTTTCTGAAAAAAAAAAAAAAAAAAAAAAAAAAAAAAAAAAAAAAAAAACATGTTATACGTACTGACGAAACTGAATCAGCCTTGTATATTTTTCTTCGATTCGGTCCGTCAACAAAACTCCTTTTTGTTGGAATCGATCAACTTTGATCTTTAACCTCGGTTTCTGATTCGTACTCGAACAAACCACCGTTGTGTCCGTCTTTATTTACCGGACATCGCTGGATTTACAACATCCCGCAAACATAATTACCACGCTGCCTCTTGACTCCCGATACCCCATCGGAAAACTCTATACCGACGCCCTTTTTATATCATCAGAAAGTCGCACCGCTACCCACACCAAATTTAAATCCATGTTTGTTGAAATTTTGAAACCAGAAGTACCACCGCCACTAATCCTAAGCGTAATCTTCAAAAAAAACCGCAGTCACTGCACAAGAATATATCCGGAATTTCGTTATTGCAAAACTGGATTCGCCGGAAAGCCATGTACCACCGAATAAACTGAACTGATGCCCTTTTCTTGTGTCAGAAACCAACAGCAATAAACACCGTTCAAATTCTGCTGGAAAAACAGGCCTGCCAGAAAAACAAATTTCGCCGGACTAGCCTTTTTATCGAAAAAAACAACCTGCTGTCATTTCTTTTCCTTGTCGGAACTTCAATATATCTCCGAAGACCAGCGGTACTTGCTGTTGCTGTTCAAAATCTGCCAGAAAAACCACTTTCCGAAAAAACGTGGTTGCCGGAATCATCCGCCGGAAAACCGAATTCGCTGGAAAACGTCGCCAGAATCTATTGCTGCTGCTATTTTCTGGCCAGAATTCGTTCCTGGTTGTGAAATTAACCACCGCCTATCTTTAATTGTTCAAACTAATAATTAACTCGTGAAATCCTTGATGCTCTGATACCAATTGTTGGCGCAATGGGGATCTTTGATAATGAATTAATAAGATAACAAGATGAACAATGATAATATGAACAACAATCTTGTATTGAATAACGATTTGATTGTTGCCCCTATTTATAGATCATCAAAAGGTTTGATGATTATAGTTGCAATATATTTCAATAACAACAAGATACAGACACGTGTACAGCTACAAACTTTACACATGGACACTCTAACCCCTAGACTTTACAGACATGTTTAAGTATGGCCTAAACACACTTATAACTAATTACACTAAGACCCTTGTACTTTGATGACGAGTGATTACTCCCTCATATACTATTTGATCAATGCAACTGTATAATATTTATATTTATATATAGTAAAAAGAACTGCACAAAATGTAAAGTAAAAAACAAATGACCAGTATAAGATAAAAGTTGAATTTTAAAAACTTAAAGCTAGACTTGTGGGGAATAATATATGAAAACATCAAACTCGTTTGGTTGATTGTTTGGACTGTGCTTCTTTCTTATCAGTTGCCATCATATGGTGGGTTGGAAATATGGAAACCCAACAAAATACATAAAAGAACAATATCTGCAACAATCTTTCCAAGATCTAAATATACACACTATTTTCAATTTCAAAAAAATAAACAAAAAGTAAAGAAAAAGAAGCATAAGTATCATGGATCCTCAACCAGAAACATTTAAGAAGACAAAAAATATATATGTAACTGAATGCATAGTCAAGGGTGATCAAATTGACTAAAGCTTGAGGGATAAATCAAGTTTCTGGGACTCATCTTGATTGATCTTCAACTCCGGCCACCATAAACCGCCGCCGCCATGGGACGGAGGAGCTGCGGCCAGGTTTGAGGGATAGGTTGATACTTTAAGCTTTCCTATAGCTGGTTGTTGATCAACATGGGGTCTTGATGGTCCATAAAAGCTTTTGAAGTTGAACCCAGCTGATGAAGAACTTGAAATCATAGAATTAGCAGGCTTGTGGATCATTGAGTGTACCTGAATTCCAAGTGATCTGTTGCTGTTGTAGTTATAGCCATGGAGAGGAAGTGAAGAAAGGGTAGAACCGTAATTTTGATGGTTTTGTTGTTGATGCATATATGTGTGGCCAAAAGCTGCAGCTGCTGAAATCATAGGGTTTGAAAGAAACCCTAATCTTTGGCCTCTTTTTGCAAGATTTCTTTCTCTTTTGTGGGCATTTTGGTGACCCCCTAATGCTTGTGAGCTGTAGAACTTTCTTTGGCAATAGTTGCAAGAGAAAACCCTAGGTTCAGTTGAATCTGATGCTTCTTGTTGAGTTGTACTTTCTGATGAAACACCCATGTTTAAACTGTCTGTAAGGTTAAGTTCTTGATTCAATTTCGACTCTTCACCACCGTCTAAAGTCTGGATCTTTGTTTCGTCTCCGTCTTCGTTTTCATCATCTGCATCACAGGCATGTTTAAACTACCATATGATCTTGTTGTTCATATGATATTCCATCACCACAAGGATTGTTTTAGGGCCTCTCTCTTTGTTAGAAGGGGCATGTGAAATTGAAAATAGTTTTAAGGAAAGTGAGTGCTTTGTGCTTTAAGTGGAAAAATACTATGTGAAAGTGATTTCCTAGATAAAGACTAAAGAGACATGATTTGAGTTAAAGTACAGTATAATTTTAGGTAAAGCTTTTCATCTGACTCACAAATAGTTAGAATATTGCACTTATACCCTATGCTGTTATCGTTGTACCTTTAACATTGATTTAATCACTTATGAAATGAAGAATCACCATAATTCTAGCCTTATAGGAAAAAAGATAAAGGTTGGGTCCTACTAGAGACACCCATACACCCCTAATACGTCCCGTATAGGGCTATACCGGGGGTTATAAAGGGGCCCAATATGCCCCGTATAATTCTATACGGGATGTATTGGGAGGGTGTCTCTAGAAAACCCCAAAAGGTTTCACCTGAGGCACATATAGCCCTAACCTAGCCTAATCATAATATACTAAAGCTATTTTATAATTAATTATATTTTATGTTGTTAAACTTAAGCATTAGATGATTTTAATGAGACCAGGTTTTATATATATGGACGTTAACCCACTTTTACATCATTATTCTTGGGGTCAAACGCTCCCACTTACATTTTTATCAAAAGATAAAAAGATTAAAGATATAATTATTTTTTAGTTAAATCAATGCATTTATTTAAGAGCAGTTAATCCCTATTTACATACGTGGCAGTAACGTGACGACATTTTTGACTAAAAATCCTCGTTCCACAACACTCGGTTCAACAGAAACACTTCAAATATCAGCTATTTGGGATCATGATTTGTCTTTATGCATGTTGTCGTGTTGGTTTTAAGAAAAAAGATGTTCTCAAACAGGTTTAAGTTGAGTGATAAAGTTTGGACAGTGTCCACGTGAACTCAGTTTTGAGGCCTGCTATTGTGGTGCTCTAAAAAAATTGTTTTTATTGTATCCATACAAATAAAATTTAATGTCTTTTCATTTTAAAAAATAATAAAAATAAATTGCACCAATAAAGATGAATGCACAAAGCCCAATTCCGTTAACATATTATTTAACGTATATACGTTATCACTGACACGTGCGTTGTAACATGAGAAATGGAAATTAAATAATGTTTACGTCCTTTTTATTAGATATATAAAATAAATGTATAACAAAGAAGTTGTTAATATTATATAGCTAACAAATAATAATCGAGATCTTTTGATATCCTGGACATCCTTATTCGGCATGTTTCTTTTGATTTACGTCACGTTCATCGTCAGAATTTGACAGAAATATATATTATTTGGTTTTATAAAACTTAAAATATATATGTATTGAAAGACGCCATGTAAGAGTAGGGGTGCAAATGAGTCAAACTAATCGAGATTGGCTCGTTAAAAAGCTCGATCAAGCCGAGTTTAATCGAGCATGAGCCCGAGCTCGAGCCTAAAAATAAGCTCGTTTAATAAATGAGCCCGAGCCCAAGCTTTACTTATCGAGCTCGAGCCGGCTCACGACCCTAAACTAGCATGTCATTTATATAAATTTTTAAAATATATATTTAATAATTACTAATTAATATATATAATGTTATGAAAAATAAAAAAAAATAACTAAATAATATATATTATTTTATACATAAAGTTATAATAGAAAAATTATATAAAAATAATTATAATTATATAAAAAATAGTTGATATATAGTAAACGAGCGAGTAGTCGAGCTTAAAAATCTACTCACGAGTCGAGCTCGAGCTTTGAAAATAGAGCTTAAAATAAGCCGAGCTCGAGCTCTGTTTAAGCTAAATGAGCCTAGCTTAAGCCTAGTCGAGCTCGGGCTCGACTCGGCTCGTTTGCACCCCTATGTAAGAGTACCTATAATAGTCGCTACTGTCCACACACCATGATCATATAAACATGTTCCTATGTTCAAGTTTTGCCCCTCTTTCGATCGAAACTAGATACAAGAAATGTATCCTTTTTCCTCTTTCCTCTTCCTTCGACCCCCTCACAGACACACAACATATTTTTAAACTAGAATATTGAGCCTCCTTATTTCCATCACATAATCTCTCACTACTAAGAATGTCCAAAATTGTTACGAATACTCTTAATAGCACCTCCATCGCTCTAAGGGATAGACGAGGCATGGAGCTAACATGCAATGAGGTCGTCTGGAATGAGTGCGGTAAAGAAACACAACTAATATTTTTAAAATATATATTATTCTTTTAAAAATAATATCTAAAAAAGGATGTAATTGATGTTTTGAAGGATAAGTTGAAATCCAATGTAATATATAACTAATTTAGAATAGTGGCGCAATTTATAAATGTTTAAAAACAATTTATAAATGTTTATAAATGTTTAAAAACAATACAGCTGGCTGTACCTGCTTGGAAACCTACCTTCGGCTATAAATACTCCAACACCTTGGAACGGTATAATGATCTCAGATTATCTTATACTATCACATATCATCTGATATTATCTTATCTACTCTAGCTATTTCTCTTAATATACACTTATATTCAGAGCAATCTAGTCTGATTCTCACGCCGGAGGGTGGTCACAAGGAGGTACCCCCCCCCCTTTCTCAGTGACGAGCTCACGGTGTCTGTTTTGCAGGTCATCAGAAGAATAACCATCTTTGCCGGACCTAACCCTCGTGGGAAACATCTACTTAACCCTAAGATTATCCGTAATCTGCCGGGGTCACTTAGTGTTTCTTCAGATAAGTTGAAATCCAATGTAATATATAGCTAATTTAGAATAGTGGCGCAATTTATAAATGTTTAAAAACAATTTTTAATAGTAAAATTTCATTTTTACATTGTATTTATAAGAACTTAAGTCTATAAACTCGTATCTTTAGTGGAAACACCATATCACTTGACCAGGTGAAAAGAAACAGATTGAAGACCACTATGTAAATTAGGTATGATTTCGTATTAATCTAGTTAAAATAATTAAAGTTAGATAAAATGGGGACAAGACCTGTCTCTTAGTCATTTGTCATTGGACAAACAACAAAACAGCAGGTGGGAACTTTGAAGACATCCAATCACAAGCTAACTGGCATCTAAGGAAGAGCATCTTTCTTAAAAGGAACACACCACTACTTTTGGAGAATCAACACTGTTAGTGCAACTTTGGTACAACTTTCATCTTCCAACATGATACAACTACAATAATTGTTTTCTAATATATTCTGATACCTTTCCACCCAAAACAAGTAACCAAACAGTGTTTTTAACAACGAAGACATAGAGTGATAATTAAGGCTTGTTGGCTATAGATTTTATGGTCTTAAGTTTGAAAACTGATTCGTAATGGTGAAGCTTTTCCTTGATGGTGTTTTTGAGTGATTTAGGTCTGTAATGTTAAAGTCAGTATATACGGTTAACATCTCGTCTCAAAATGGCTCACTTGAATATTGCGGAAATTCCAAATGCTGTTAAAAAAGCATAAATTAAAAAGATTTAAAAAAAAGGAAAACTCAGTTTTGTGTTATGACCCAAAAAAAAGCTAATAAAATATATTTAAATATTGATCAAATTAAGCTTGACGTGGCTTGAGTTAGTTGGCTGTTAGCAAAATTGTGAGGCATATAGATAAGGTGCTTGCTAACAAAGTAAAAGTTCTAAAGGAAACTATTATACAGTAGAGATCAAATTCTAAAGTTGGGGATTGTCAGTGGCGAAGCTTGAACAAGAAGACTGGCGGCTGGACTTAAAATGCATAACAAGATTTCATAAACGAGGTTGGGGGGGTCACTTTTTTGTTCGAAAAACAGGTAAATTTACACTATGTATAAAAATTTTCGGACGAAAAATGACCAAATTTGCATGGTTGCGCAAAAAACAGGGGGGCCAGGGCCACCCCTAGCCCTCAATATACTTCGCCCCTGGGGATTGCTTAACAGAGGGGTATTTAGAGAAGATTGGTGAATATATTTAAAGGCCATGTTAAAATGGGGGCATACATGGTGACGAGAACACAACAATTTTTTCATGAAACTGTAAACAGTAACATTAAGCATTATACATGATTTAATTTATTTAAATTACCTTCATGTAAAACCTACAATACATGTTGTACAAGTACAGCATTTCGATGCATAAAAACCACCCATGTACGAATGGCGCTCGCCTTAGCTTCATCTTAGGCCGCTTTTTGCCTAAAAATTGCCCCTCGTTCTCACCTTTTGAACAATATTGGTCTCGCCTTGTAGGCAAACACAATGAGGATCTTGCCTCAGGTGTGCTTTTTTAAACCAAGATTTAAAGGAGATTGGGGCTTGGAAATAAAACCAAAATTTTGAGAGATTGGTAGCTTGGTACATATCCTCTGGTCAAGGATATGTTCCCGGACTTGTACGAGAGTGAAACCTGGATTTAGTTTCAGATAGGGCGTGGAAAGATCTTGCATGGGTTGTGTTTACAAAGTGGTGATGGGGGGTCAAAGATATTAGGAGAACGTTTAATATGGAACGGGAGGATCTTGAAAGCATGGTGAAAACTTTTTAGATATCTTAAAGGTGATAATAGTTGGATATGAAGTATAGAGGAATCAGGTAGGTTTACTGCCAAGTCTCCTAGGAAGATGCTAAATAATTGTGTCTTTCGGAATCACAATTAAAAAATTTTGAATGGGTAAAATGGGTGCCTATAAAACCCGCTTGATTTGTACGGAGGCTTGTTCAAGATCTTATACTGGTAGCTAACAATTTGAGACATAGGGGGTGTTTCGGTAAATTTTGTTGCGTTCGATTATATCTGGAAGAAGAAATTGTTGAGCATGTGTTTGGTAGATGTCTGGCGGCATCTGTCGTTTGGGATGGAATGGATAGCCAATGTGGTTTATTAGAGTCGGATTATGGGTCAAATGCTAATTCAGTAAAAGAAATAATGGAGTTGGGGTTTTCAGGCAAAGGAAAAGGGTTTAGTTAACGGTTGTAGCATGTGCTAGGCATTATGGAAAAATATAGATGAAATGCACTCATGAGATTCAAAACACCGGGTGAAAAGATTGTTGATGGCTGGTCACGCTTAATTATGTAAAAATTCGCTCAAAGTGAAAGTCAATCTCTTGGCTCTCACAAGGATCTTAAGTCAATGGCAGTTTAGTGTAATGACACCATTAATTTGATTAGATTAAAGTAGTTGAGGGTACCTTTGAAGTGGCAAAATTCATTGGTTGAATCTTAGGATAGTGAAAGGAACACCCCTTCCACCTTAAAACAACTCACTCGCACCTGACAAGGCTTGTTGAGGCTCATCAATTTACAGTTAGTCATACTCATACACATGTATTTAACTCCAAATTGACATGTTCTAACTTAAACCAATCCACTAACACATGACAAGCCCAATGTATATCCGTCAATTTATAATTAATCGTACACATGCCTTTAACGCAAAAGTAACTTGCTATGATATAATATGGTTTCGTTTAACCTTAACCAACCCACTAGTCCGTGACAATGCCCATTAAGACCCACATTATACGATTAATCATACACAAGTTTTTTATATTAAAGTAACTTATTACGCACTAATATGATTTGGTGTAAAGCAAAAGATATTTCTTTTTCTTTTGTACATTCAGATATAGGAAAAAAAAGTATAGTCGAGTAACAAAACCTTTTATGTTCAAAAATAAGTCAGGAAACCTTTGTGTCGTGTTGTTTTATTCTGTTAACATTTGGTAAAATCTTATTTTTCTTAATAATGTTGTATAAAACATTTTTCAAACAAAGTTCAAAAGAATTTGTAAAATTATTATGTAAGTTAAGTGGTTAAATTAAGCCACCGACTTTAATTTAAAATGATGTTTTGGATCTAAGTCTCACATGTGACAAAAAGTTAAAAGGTTTTAGATTGGGCCAGGGTTTTATCCATTTGTGGTGAGCTTACTCCCAAGAGTAAACCGAAAATAATCGGGTAAATGAGTAATCCGTCAATGATTAAAACAACCGTTAAAAAATGTTAATTTATGTAGAGAAACCTTTTGTTAGATAAGTTAGGCAATGAAGCATACGTGGAAGTGTGATGTAGGGTATGCCATTTTTGGTAAACTAAGAAATGGCCGACAATTACATGGTGGATGCTGATGTGGATACAAGTGTAATCATAGACTTTAAAGTTATAAAATGTGGCTTATTTTTCTAATAGACTAATACATTATTTTAAAATTAAAGTTACATCGGCAAATCTTCAAAGTAAAACCTAAGGATAAGTGTAATGTTGGCTTTTAATTAGTTTAAATTTCTTCAAACTTCCATCCTTTTCGTCAACTTTCACTTACATGGGTCTAGCTATATCGGGTACACCATACATCAGACACCCAAAATACTTTTTATTTTCGGTGTTTATGTTTATATGTCAATGTATACACGGGTTTTTAAGTGACTATTATTTTCTGCACAGTGAATCTATTAGTTTTTTTTTTAATCCCTTCACAACTTAAAGCCTATATTTCCACTTAATGTGTTAATTTTTTTTTTTTTTTTTTTTGTAAAATCCCTTCGTAACTAATAGCCCACCACTATAACCGGTTTCGGGTATAACCCAACCGGTTAACAGAAAAAAACGGTTTTTATAATAAATAATTTAAAAATCTAAAACCGGTTTCAGTTAACCTGGGGGCAAATGAAAAACCAGTTAATAATCGCCGATTTTTTTGGGATAGAAACCGGTTAAAGAAGGGCTGGTTAACCGGTTTGGATGTGCACCTCTACAACTCTACCCACCACTCCCACTAAGTAGTATATACCTGATTTACAAACCCAATACCCAGTACCCACTAAGTTAAAGAATATACCAAGGGAAGTTAAATGATGGATCATCAAAGCCAAGGCCGCGAAATAGAAGGAAATTGAGGCATTAAATAGAGTTAATTGCACTTATGGTGTCTGTGATGAAACTCAAAAAACAGCTTTTAACCCTGTGGTTAGAGGTGCACAAAAAACACGAACCCGGAACCGGACCCAAAAGGAAAACTCGGAACCGGTTTTTTTTTAACCCGGGTTTTTAATACCCGAACCCGTACGCGACCTACCCGTAAGGTACGGATAGGGCATGGCTTTTGATGCTAAAACCCGAACCCGAACCCGTACCCGATATAAACCCGACAATACCCGAAACCCGATTCTAGTTATACCCGAAACCCGGTATTAGTTATACACGAAACCGGGTTTTTTGCATACCCGAACCGGGTTTTTTGCATACCCGGATATTAGTGTTTGTGCATATGTGTCTATGTGGTACTTGGTAATGATTGTGTGGCTACCCACAGATCTATAGCCGTTCTCCAACGTATCTTTTTTGAAGCAGATATTTTATATAAATACTTATTTAGAGCAGCGTCTTTTGATATATAAAACAACAATTTAAAACACATAAAATATATGTTTTTTATATCATGTTTAGTAGTTCGCATATGTTTGAATGAACTTTAAAGTTTGTATGCAAAAAAATAGTGTTAGAATAAAAAAAACGAAGCAGACCTGTTAACAGAAGAACGCTACAGAAAAATGGTTTTTTTAGTACCCGAAAATAGGGTATTCAAATACCCGAAAAACGGGTTTTTTCAATACCCGAAAATAGGGTATTCCAATACCCGGGTATTGGAGACCCGGTTCAATACCCGACCCGGACCCGGTACATAGGGTACGGGTTTTCAAGCCAATACCCGGACCCGAACCCTACCCGGGTATTACTAATACCCGATTTTTCAATACCCGATCATACCCGAACCCGGTTCGATACCCATACCCAAGTTTTTTTAATACCATATTTGCACACCTCTACCTGTGGTGACCATCTCGCAGATAAGGCCCATGTGGTGGTTCTTTTTTTTTTTTTTTGCAATTTTGGTTTTCCATCAGCTTTCTTAGTTTGTTCTGTTAAATAGAGGGGCAAATCCTTTTTTTTGGTCAATCTTCTTTCCCCGTCGATATTAAATCCCAACCCCCCCCCCCCCAAAAAAAAAGTTAATTGTTTACAACCATAGTTGTCATCCCCCTGACCACCATCTCCAGTTCCGTCACCCCCCGTCGATCATCATCATCAACTCAATGGCATGGATACTGGAGTTGTTTGCGGATACCGCCACTCTCTCAGGTGACTGTCATTTTCATAATTGTTGGTTGATTCTTGAATCAGAAGTTGTTAATCGAATACTCTGATTATTAATCCTAGCTAAATTAGTTCTGCTTGTCATTTTGTAATGGCGATGTGGTTAACGCTTCCTGGACCGGATTCAGGGTGGATTTGGTTGTGTTAATCAAGTGATACCCACCGGATCTACGCCATCCACTTTGCTGCAGGAGGCCTTGATCAATTAGCATAGCTTTTAATTTGTTTTAAGTTGCTTTTTAGTATTAGGAATAACTAGGTATTTGCATATAGGTCTTATAAAAACTTAATAACTACTAATTAGGTGTTCTGTATTATGTTAACTAGTATTTTGGAAATATATGAACTAGTAATTGTGTAAATATACGTTTTTGGGTATAAATATTAAGCTACTTTATGATGTATATATAACTGCAATTGTTTGAATAACAATGTGTTATATATATATGTGTAAAGGTAAATGGTTATGAATCTAAATGATATGTTAGACTTTTGTAATATAAAACACTTAGTTATACATACACATAGTATGTATAAGCTAGTGTTCATACTTAGAATGAAATTCTATGAATAATTAGTAAGTATTTGTGCAGAGGAAAAAGTGTCATTTCACATTAATATGTATGTCCATGTATGCATTTGTATCTGTGTATGTATGTGTGTGTGTGTCTGTGCATATATGTATATATTTATGTATATATGTATGCATGTGTTTATGTGTATGTATCTGTGTATCTATGTCTATGTATATGTGTATGCACATATGTATGTGTCTATATGTATATCTTCGTATGCATATATGCATGTATCTGTGTATATTAGTACTTATAATCTATAATAAGTAGAAATTAGGTTTTTTGATGAACTAAGTGCAATGTCTAGTTATCTTTATAAGTGAAATGTCAATCTTTATGTTTAAGGAACAATGTTTGTGTGTGTGTGTGTGTTTATATGTGTTAAATAATCAAATGTTTGGGCATAATGGTCTGTTATGTATGTGTTTATATGTATGCATATATGTATGTATTTGTGCGTTTGCATATATGAATGCATATGTGTGTATATGTATGCATGTATGTAATATGTGTGTGTGTGTGTTAGGTGCGTGTGCGTGTGTCTATATGTTGGTATGTATTTGCGTATGTGTATGTGTTGTATGCATTTTAGTATATTCAGCTGCATTTCTTGAAAGGTATAGCTTGACTTAGGAAAGTTAAGCGTTGTGTTTCAATTGGTTAATGTTGTGCAAAAGCACATTTTAACTTAGGAAAGTCAAACCTTGTGTTTCAATTGGTTAAAGGTGTGCAAAGTCATAGTTTGACATATGAAAGTCATACCTTGTGTTTCAATTGATTAATGTTGTGCAAAGTCATAGTTTGACTTAGGAAAGTCAAACTTTGTTTTTCAATTGACTAACCATATACATAATCAAGATTAGGGGTCAAGCATTGTGTCTGAATTTGAGTCATCGGGTCACAGATGGTCAACCATAAAAAGTCAACATTCGGTTGGTTTAAACTGTTGGAGGGAAAATATTTTATCAAACCGAGGGGTCCCAATTTAATGTATTTAAAACCACAGGATTGCAAATTTCAAGGTTATAATGGTCTTTTTGTAGAAAAACAAACTTTGGGTTCACGGTGGGGTCCCGATTGAAAAAATAAAGACCACCACAAGGGCCGTATCTTCGAAATGGTCCACAGGGTTGAAAGCTGTGTTTTGAGTTTCACCACAGCTCTATTAAATATTTAGTTTTGTGTTTATTTATTTTTTTAATTATCATTATTACTATAATTTTATTTTTATTATTACTATTACCATCATCAATATTAATATTACGTTGGTTTTGTTTTAAATTTAGTGGAAGGTTGAAAGTCTTTACATCATAAGTGTAACATCTCGGATTTTTCATATTTGTATTCGTTTATGTTTAAACGGATTTGGGAATGTAATTCAAATCTTTCGAACTATTTAAAACTTGTATTTATTGGTATTTAACTTGGTTTAACTTATTTTATAATTTCATAACTTTCAGTTATGCCAAATAGTCCTTAGAAACTCTTAAAATTGCTTAAAATGGCTAAAAATGCATTTTCAGAAACTACATGGACTAATTTTGCCAATTCTTTCCTATTTTTGATTAAATTAACGAAACTTAAACTCCAAGAAATGTTATTGCAGATCCCAAGTCGTTTTCTTGTTGTCCAAGTCGAATTATTTAAGTTATTGTACCCGATTTTCTCATTAATAGCTTATTTTGTTTCCTAATCGAATAGTCTAGACTTCACTGTAGCTTAGCATAATTACATCACATGCATACATACATGAATGCATAAACGTTCTTGCATACATACATGTGTATATACAATCTATGATTGTTGTACACAAACTGATTTGTTGAAACTCGTGAAACTCACCAACTATTTATAGTTGACATGTTTTAACCTGCTTTTCAGGTGTACCAAATTTGGAATTTGAATGATGGTGTGCTACATGTTCTGGAATGCGATCGATGTTGTGTGAATAGATACGAGTATACTAATAATGTAACACCCCAGCTAAAGTGGAAATGCCTAAGTGTGACGTACAGATTGCTCAAACACACGTGACACTATTAGGTGACCATAATAACATTATTTCATTTAAATCGTCGTGTAACACAAGTTTATCAAATAATACAAGATGTAACAAATAAATAAACAAAATGATAAATTTTCTTCGAATATCCTATAAGCATGCTATGTGTCTTCTAACTTTCATCCTCGTATATCTACACCTATAACATATGTATAAAATAAAGTCAGCTACGAACATAGCTGGTGAGATTCCCACAGTTTGATATAATACGTAAAAATCATACAATTCATGGACAAGTGAGAAACGAGCAAGTAAAGTCATTTCCAGTTGGTATCAACCAATGTGCTCGGGTAATCGCGCAAGTAAGGTCCTTTCCAGTTGGTAACAACTAACGTACTCGGATAATGAGGCCCTTTTCCACTCGATACAATGGACCTGAGTGCAAAAGGGAGCGTATGATCATACTTATTGAGGGTACCACGTGCAAGTAAATATCCGAGCAAGTAATCAAGTAACACACAAGTCCATATAGTGAATTGTAGTTTGTAATCGAAATCATAATACTTGAATTTGTAATAGATACATATGTTACCCCAAAATATGAAACGTTTAAAAGGGGCTGTGAGAAACTCACCTCGAAATCAAAGATAAATATTGCAATATAAACCGAATGTGCGATAACGAAACCGAAGCAACCAAAAATGCATTAAAGAATCCGAAACGATTGAACTTCTCGAACTATAATTAAAACAAAAGGCAAAGTCTAACTATCGGGATTGAAAAAGTTATAAATATTTGGTTAACGGGGTATTACATTATTTTAATGTATTTTATTAGCATTTTATGGTATTATAGTGTTTAAGTTTTGACGGATTTTAATTGGTAATCATATCTCGAATAATATTTATGTTAACGAATTAAGGTGAAAGAAATTAAAAGCTGATGAATCATAAAGCTACCTTTAATGGTTTAATGAATTATAAGCTAATGAATTAATGTTTGATGAATTAACGAATTAATATTACTAAACTAAAGTTTAACGGGCGAAATAATATTAACGAGTTTTAAAGTTATGATGATTTATTCTAATGACCAAAGTAATGAAGTTCAAAACATTTATTAACTGAGATTTGGAAGATAAAAGCTTATTTTAACGATGCAAAGTTCACTAATTATTAATATAATATTAATCGAGTTTATAACGAAAAGAGTAAATTAATTAAAGTTTACTAACGGATTTAAGATTTACGAACTAAGGTTTAACGAAAATACAAACTAGTAAATTTTAGAGTTAGTAGGTTATGTTTGACGAAATATAAGTTAACGGATTGAAACAAAAGAGTTTAACGATGTAACGGTTTAACAAACTAATTTAAATTAACGGGTTAACGATTATAAAAGTTTGGTTTTTTTTAGATGGGAAATGAAAAATATATTTTATACTAAATTTATATAAGTTTTATTTAATTTAAACTGATTTCTATAATTTAATTATGATTTTAAAAATGATTATTAGATTTAAGATATATATATATATATATATATATATATATATAAGGAGAGAATCAAGAGAAAACTCACATTTAGAGAGAAAACTCCGAAAAACTTCTAAATAATTATTTTTAATTAAAAATAAAAAAATATTTTCAAAATTCTGTTTTAGCCATTATTCTTATATTTTCTTATATTTCACTCAAAAAATAATTAAAAAAATAAAAAAAAAACAGCTGTAATGCACATACGTATTACTGTGCGATACCGTTGTATTACACATGTGTATTACTATGTATTTTTGAGTTTAATAGTGTTTTATTGCATATATTCAATATTGTGTATTGTATATGTGTAGTAGTGTTGTATTATATGGAAAAAAAATAATAATAAAATAAAAGTCGATGTGGTGCACATGTGCGTTAATGTTGTATTACAAATACGTACTAATGTGTATTCGATGTGTGTATTGGTCTTATATTGCATATATACAATAGTGTGTATCAAATATGTGCAATAGTGTTGTATTCTATGCAATACAAACACTTTTGCATATATGCAATGCACACTATTACACATGCGCACTATACCGACGAGGTTACCGACAAGTTTTTTTTTTTTGAACCAATAACAACATATAAGATAATGGAAAAAAAACTTCAAAAAAGTTTTTTAAAAAAAGTTAAAAATAGTTTTATAGAAGTTTTTAAGTTTTCTCTTTAAGAGAAGTTTTAACTATAACCCACCCCTATATATATATATAAGATTAATTAAAAACATTTAAAAAAATAAAGGGGTTGACCCAGGGTTTCGAACCCGGGTCTGGTTGCTATAAGTCAGATGCATTAACTAGTTGAGCTAAGCTTTAAGTTTGATTAAGAACATGAAGTTAATTTATAAATATAAATATAAGACAGAAATACAAAATTTGTCCTTTAAACATAGTTAATTTATGGATCAGGTTCTTTAAAAAGTTTACTTTCATGCGGTGTCCTTTATATGACAACTTTCTTTGCTTTTCGTCCTTTACACTAACGAACGTTAAGTTTTTCTGTTAAATCACCGCATGTGCAGAGCATATGAGGGCATTTTAGTCTTTTTACTCCTATAGTATATCTATTTATTTTTAATCATAAATAAATTAATAGAGGTAAAAAGACTAAAATGCCCTCTGCACATGAGTTGATTTAACAGAAACACTTAACGTTCGTTAGTGTAAAGGACGAAAAGCAAAGAAAAGTTATCATATAAAGGACACAGCCTGAAAATAAACTTTTTAACGGATCTCATCCATAAATCAGCTATGTTTAAAGGACAAAATTTGTATTTCTGCCTAAATATAAATATATAAGCTCATCTTCATCCCTAAACAAACCCTAGATCTTTAATATTCTTAATCCGTTCTAAGTTCGATTAAATTGGTTTAGGGCTTATGCAAAGCGTAGGAAAACGATTTAAAAACATATAACAGTTACCTCTAAGGTTGCCGGAAAGAGTGAGGACGACGTGGTAGCCGGAAAACGGTCGGAAATTTCATGATTATGGCTACTGAGTGTATTAAGATGTTAATTGGTGTTTGGTGTAAGTTTAGGCTTACGGGATAATCTATTTATACTATCAATTGAGCGTTTAGGTGTTAATTACATAGTTAATGATAATTCCAGAAAATCCAGCGGGTCATACGGCTAAATCTACGGTTATTGGTTGTTAAATCACAATTAATACATTGATTATATTATAATATCAGCGGTTAAAGAAGTTATGATAATTATTTTGATTGATTAACGAGATTAACGGCCAAACTATATTATCCGGCGCCAGATTCCGGCGACCGGAACACCACCGGAAAAACGAGGGTGACGTGGGAGGGGGGTGCTGGGATGGATTTTAAGTAATATATTATATTTTGAAATACTTACAGTTTCAGCCCTTGAACTTCTAATCAGTTTATGCTTTGATTTAATAAAATAATAACGGATTATACCCTTGCACTTTATAATAATATTCAAACTGATTTAAAAGATTTTACTTTCAGTTTTACCCCTAAACTTTGAGAATATTGTAATTATGTTTTACTATTATGAGCTTTGGATAATTACGTATTTGGCCCGAAAGTTGATTAATGATAAAGCTCGAGATTTTTGTAAACGAATAAACGTACTAACCATCGAATGAACATTGAACATCGGGAATATCATATTAATAGTAGGTGATGAACTAAAATACATTGAACGATAAACCGAGTCGGAAAACATTGATGAATGCCAAACGAAACTTGGGGATTTAATTATATATGTGTGTGTGTGTGTGTGTGTGTGTGTGTGTGTGTGTGTGTGTGTAAATACTTGAAACAAAAATCCGAAAATTCAAAACGGGTCGGATTTTCGGGTTTGAAAAGTAACAAATGTTACAAATAAGGAGTGGGACAGTTAATGAATTGATTTTGTTTTGTATCACCTAGATTGTAAACGAAGATAGAACAATGTAATATAATGTAAATTAGTTTGTAGCGTTGCTTTATAAACAATGTGATTAATACCAGAGGTGTCTGTTATATTTCTGTTTTACGCTTCTGCATTTACTAGTCGGGGTGTGACATGTACGTAGAAAAATTACAACGTGTTTTACGCACCTAATCGACTTTTTACATAGGTGTAACGGACGTTTAAATTAGTGTAATCACTGTACATCTTTATTCTCTCTCCTACTTAATTTTTTTAATCAGATTTAATCTCAGCTTCATAATCTAACCTATTTAATTAAATGTGTGGTTAAGAATGAGGTTCTTAAACTCTTAAAATTCAACAAGGTTCTTAAAGTTTTGGTATTAAAATGCATACCTATCCGTACCCTACGGGTAGAGTCGGGTACAAGTTTGGGTATTAAAAACCCGGGTATAAAAAACCCAGTTCCAGTTTTTTTTTTCAACTCTACTCACCCTTTTAAATACTCTTTACTTGTTTCTTAATACTCATAAATTTTGGGACGTTACTGGTAATCCATTATTAGGGCTACAAACCTCATTCGAAACTTGTAACCTGTATTCTAGGTGGTGATAAGCGTAAGCCTAGGTGAAGATGGCCCATGCCAAAGTTTCCTTACTTTGGTGCAATGACGGCCACAGATTATTTCCATGGCCAAAAATACGAACCAGGGAGACAAGATTGAGACACAACCTTGTTCAATGTGTGGGGACAAAGGGCGATTGGTAAATTAAATGACTGGTTTAACAAATATTAATGCTAGAACCCAAGCTTGTTACAAAACAAAAAACACAAATGAAATATGCAACTTGTAAAACTTCCACTTCAAAGGTGTGACTGCTATGGGATATTTGTTTAATTCATTCAAGAAATAATTATTTAATTAGATATGAAAAAGAAAATGATTAGAAAGGAAGAAGTGTGTGGCAGGGGAGGAGTAGTTACTAAACATGGCATATGATTCCACATGATTCCATACATGTCTAATCTAATCAAAAAGTGGGTCAAATCTCTTTACAAGATTTCCATGTCCTAAAAAACAAGCCCCTGTTGTTTTCCAAAAACAGAACATAATACATATTACACCAACATCCCTCTCATCATTCTCATGCCTTAATTTCAGGGTCACATCCATTAACAACTAATCAGCCTTCTTCTTCTTTAAATTTGCACCTTCAAATAGTGTTAATTCATTATAAACACAATACCTAATTCACCTCAAGGTTAAAGTAAAATCCTTGATTATCTCCATGCTGTCAACTTGATTATACAACCTTCTTTTATTAAACACACTTTATTTTAAAACAACACGACACAAAAATATCAACTTAAAATAGAGTATAAATGACTAAACGGTTTCAAGTCATAAGTGGGTTGACCACATAGCCATCTTTATAAGTGCGCCATGTTTGGGTAGAGTTATAGAGAATCGGGTCGACCGACCAGCATGTTTTAAGATTAGAATAAAAAATATTCTAAATGATATGTGCAACCAGACAATCGATTTAACCCATTGATAACTTATTACAACGGTTGTAAACTGGTTAGCCCGCCTAGCAAGTTTATTAAGCGTGTCATGTTTTGGTTGGGTGATAAATAAACGGGTGGACCACCAACATGTTTAAAATAAGAATAAAGAATTATAGATAAATAAGTGCATCCCCCATGTAACCCGTTTAATACTTGATTATAATAATAAATTACCATAATAAACATGGCATGTTTGGGTTGGGTTATATATAAACACCTCGACCCACCAATATGTTTTTTTATTAAAATAAACAAATTGCAAAACTACAAATGCAACCTGACAGTCCGTTTAAAACTTGGTTACAACTAGGCCCGTAAACGAACCGAATAAACACGAACAAGGGCATGCTCGTGTTCGTTCAGTTAACTTTAAACGTGTAGGACATGGGTCACAATTTATTTAAAAATTAAAATAAAAGTTAACGATACTCTCGTTAGTAATGGGTAATATTCTAGTACGATACCGTTTACACAATTGAATCAAAAGAATATAAAATACGATTTTTCATATTCTAAAATTAATTGGAGCCGGTGTCTTTAGCAGGTTCTTTGACGGGTCTTCAAATAATATGTTCGTCTTGAGATTTCATCACAGTTGGTCTTCGACTAAGCTCGAATCACGTATTCTTGAACAATCTTTTATATAGTCTTCAACGAGATCTTGATCCACATCTTCTTGTATGACGAGTGCTTGAGCCGTGCCTCCTTCTTGTATGATTCGTTGCTACAAGAACGAACAAACTAATGTTGACGATAGTGACTGAGGATTCGTGTTCAACACGGGTCCCTTAAAACAGATTTCGGGCCTCTACTAAAGAACTCATCTGTCTCCCAGGATACAACAACCGCAACAGTATGTACTGCCGGGGAAGGCCATGGCCCGATGCTACACCAGATAGTTTAGTGTGTTAGAACTTGAAAATATAACGATGAAGTTTAGAGAGCACTCATTTTCAATATTTCTTGAAAAAGAAATATACTAAGGTTTCTTTTTTATGATCATCCTTTTGTTCAAAACTTTTCTTCTTTTTCTTATCCTTAACCAAGGCACAAAGCCTCTATTTATACATAAACATTAGGACACATGAAGAGTCTACAATAAAGCTCACTTATGTACATTAATTGTAACTTACTTCTCATTATGGACATAATTAAGAACATGTACATGAAAAGTCTTGCATTGATCTCACATTCATTAAAATATTTTCCAACAAAACGAACGCGAACACAAGCACGAACAAAATCGAACACATATTTTGTGTTTGTGTTCGTTTATTTAAAAAATAAACATGTTCGTGTTCGTTTATGTTCGTTTGTTTAAATTTTAAACGAACAGTTCACGAACATAAATAAACATAATTGAACAAAGATAGACAAACAAAAATAAACATATATGAACAAATGTAAATAAGCACAAGCAAACATAAGCGAACATAAATGAACAAATTTAAATGAAGAAATATAAAACCATTAACTAGATGACTCTTCAAGATAATATTTAATTGTATTCTATTAATATGTATAAACGAACATAAATAAACGAACGTAAATGAACATATATACACGAATGTTCACAAACATAAATGAACAAACGGAGCATGTGCTTATGTTCGTTTGTTTAATTAAACAAACACAAATATTTTGTTCATGCTCGTCCGTTTATTAAATAGACGAACAGCCTGCCGAACGATTCACGAACAGTTCACCGATATTTTTGGAAGTAATAATAAAAAATAAGCCTTAAATTACAAGTGATCAAGAAATATGATATGTTTACAAGAATTGATTTAGATAGTTTACTTACAGTTGAAAGGCGACTGCTAGCATTGCTAAGTTTTGAATTAACGCCTCTAAATGTTGAGCGTTGAAACACAAGTGATCCAAGGGTTTCTTGTGCTTGAGATATTACACTGTCCATCTGCATCAACATAGAAGCTTAGATGACATAATGAGGTTATTTTATAAACTATTTATATTAGAAGTTAGACAAAACTGGTAATTTTAATATAGAAGGTTAGCCTCTTTGTGACAGTTTTAGGTTTTAACCTTTGTCCAACTTTTTTAATGTAAAAAGTTGGATTTCTTTAATCCATCAACAATTTAGATTTAAAAAGCCATATGATTTACTATTTACAGGACAAAAAACTGCATCTCAATCTTTGGGCTATGATCATATTTATCACCTATTTATTTTTTACAAATGCAACAAAAATGATGTCTGTATGTGTGTGATTAGAGAAAACAAAATTTTTGTTCTATCCAAGAATATCAAAACCTGTATAATTTTAAGTCTGATTTTATTTAAAGCGAAGAATCCAATCCTAAAACCAAAACCAAAAATATCTTTAAAACAAAATTATCATCAACTCTAACAACCTTCAGATGAAGCAAACTGAATGGACTGCAACTGAATGAAAATGAAAATGAATATGGACACAAAATCGATTTACAATGATAAGAGATCGATAAAGGTATGAAAAATGCAACCAACTGATGTTGAATGACTTGAATCAAGTCATGTTGTCTCCAATCGAACAAATTAAGACACCGAGACAACCAGTAGCGAAGCTTGGACGAAAACACCATTGGGACCGAACGAAAATACTTATAAGAGAATTCATAGACTGGGGGGGGGGGGGGGGGGGGGCTTAAACTACGCATAAAAATTTTCGGACGAACACGGGTAAATTTACACTACTAAGCAAAAAAAAAATGACGGGGTGGGGCCAGCCCTGGCCCTTGATGTGCTAAAAGTAGTTAATAAATATTAACTAAAAATAAACACTAAGTAATACTCTAGACTCTCTAAAACTCGACTAAACTACTAACCGGCAAGTGAACCGATCGACTCTAGTAAAGCTAAGTAAGTCCGGATATCGAACCCACGAGAACTCTCTAAATTACGTTTATTAGCTAATTAGACTCGACTACAAACACGACTTATTAATTTATATTTATTTGAGGGGGGTTTGTTTAATGAAAACTAATTAAGAAAAACAATTAAAATAAACAAAAGGCAATTAAAGTGATTTGAAATCAGATGACGATGAAAAACCACCTAGGCTAGAATCCCCAAAGTTTCAATTATCAATTAATTGGAAAAATGCTTTGTTATGGAACCAGGATCATAAAATAATCATTTAAAAGAAAACCCGAACAGGACCCCTGACCCTTCTCAAGAATGCACCTATGGATTTCTAGTAAATTCTTAAGAACACCGGTTTTAATATTAAACTTCCTTACGGTTATCTAATTAATTATGAACGAGTACCTTTATACGAAATCCTACCTTACAGCGCAGAAATCAAAGGCAGTTTAATAAATTCATTCGACATTAATAGACAAAGTTGAAAATTCAAACCTAGACGGACTCTTTACGAAGAACTAAATATAGCAATCTTAGTCAACCAAGACCTATCAAATAACCTATCGCCTTACAGCTTTTTAGATTAGCAGCACACTTTTATTTATTTGATTAATAATATTGTTTCTATGATCTTATTATAAATCAATCACAAACTAGTCAAGAACACACAGTAAATGACCTAACAGAATCCTATTATATGACAGGCAATCACCAAAGACTTTGTGAAACAATAAAATTCACCAAATAAAACCAAGCACATATATGCATCAAATAAATAATATTAAACTCTTTACTGATTCATAAACTCATAACGAAAACCAAATCCCAAATAAAATAAAACGTCAATCAAAGGTTCATCATAAGCCTAGACGGTATAAAAGGTTTAGCCTAGCATCTTAAAATCAAACAAACCAACATAATTAAGTTCAACAACCAAGTTCATGTTTAAAATAATAAATTCAAACCAAATAATAATAATACTTGGATGAGTAGGTGTTGAACCCGAACGTTCTCCACTTGAACCGACACGTGCTTGCTTGCTTTCAATAATAGAGCGCCTAGCCTTCTGTTTTACGGCTGTCTCTTTTTCTTTTATTCGACCTCCAAGATAGAAACCTTCCAACCTCCTCTTTAAGCTTCTGCCGCCTTCTTTTATTTACGAGCCTCCACCGACTTCAAATTATGTTTGCAATATGATTTCTTTACAGCCCACTAATCAAATTGATGGCGCAAGAAAATTGTAGAGCTCTTTCTAAAACCTAACAGCTAATTATTGCGTCTTGGCTAAAACTCCAATTAAACAAGAATAAGTTACTAACATTGATATAGCCTTTTAGATTTTTGTTTATTTCTGGATCATATCTTAACTTTTGGAAGATTTATTTAATCATTAAATGTAAATTGATATTTTTGCAATCAATGCAAACGTGAACTTGCATTATAGTAGGGGTGTTCTTCGGGTTATTTATTCGGGTTTCGGGTTGTTTGGGTCGGGTTGTTCTGGTTTGAGCTCAAAACAAATTGACCCAAGAACCGACCCAAATAAGTTTGGTTTGTTTGGGTTTCGGGTTATACGGTTCGGGTAAATTCGGGTTGGGTTTCGGGTTTAACAAAGTAAAAAAAAATCACCTTTAACAATATCATAAATTAAAAAACCATATTCTAAGCCGTTATAAAACCATAATATACAACCATATTCAATAATAGCATATATTATTTAGCAAAACATTAGCCCTGCTTGCGGTGCGCACATATGATGCATATATGTGTGAACCCTCGGGTGGGCAAAAGTAAAATTGCACTAATTTTGACGTTATTTTACTAATCTCGTGAAAATAACGTTAAAAGTGACGGATGGTTAATCAGGCATCATGTAGTGGCGTTGATAGCTGAAAGATAAGGGTACATGCACCGATCAGCCGGTGTCCCGATGATTGAGTGCTATGTGCCTTATGTCCAAGGCTTGATGCAAAACTACTATCGAGCCGGGGGTCTCACCGGAAGCAGCCTCTCTATCCCTATGGGGTAGAGGTAAGGCTGCCTACATCTTACCCTCCTCAGACCCTACCATAGCTTTGCTATTGGTGGGATATACTGAGTATGATGATGATGATGATGATGATGATGATGATGATTTAGCAAAACATGAAATTTATCATACAAGAATGCATTAGACGAGATGAAGGAGTGTTGTTGCATGTGGATTAATACTTGTAAAGATTGAAGAAATATGCTCAATAAAAATTAGTTTAAATACTATACTATTTAAGTTTTTGAATTGAAGATATATTCTCCGCATGCTTTATAGTCATTAATACATTGGGATGTGATAGATCCAATATTAATTGGAGTCTTGAGAACAACCGAACTGAATACATAAGCTCATTGTGCTACTTCACCGCTAAGCTACCCTATAAAATTAGGATACATGCATCGATCTATTATACTTCGGGTTATTCGGGTCAACCCGAATCTAGGTATTTCAACCCAAACACCGACCCGAATAATTTATCTGGGGTTCGGGTTAGGAGTTTAATCGGTTCGGGTGAATTTGGGTTGGGTTATTTGGGTCTCGGGTCGCTTTGGTTTGGGTTTGTTATTCGGGTACGGTTAAAAAACAAACCCCTACATTATAGTGTGACTATTATTATTATTATTAATTAATTAATCGTTTTTAGGTCGTTGTCTCTTGAAATCTTAAAAACCCATATATGAACCAATTAATAATAACATTCAATAAAATTTGGCTCAAAAGTATCCAAAATAGTAGGGAATATTTATATAATAATATGTATATTTTAGACCACATCAAATATCCCCACACTTAAACCATTTTCGTCCCTGAAAAATCTATTTGCAATGGAATCATAATCGGAAAATATGGTCTTAAAAACATATATGTTTCTTTAAAGCTCAGATAAACGCAAAAATCGCGATTGCCGATATTGTTGTCCATTTAAACCCAGCCACCAGTCTATCAAGCCCCCACGCACATTAAGCATTTTAAGTTTAAGTGATATCAAAAACCTATAGGTCTCACACTGTTGGAGTTAAGATGTAACATCGTGAAAATACCCCATCTAATTTTGAGCTAAAAGTGCAAATTTTGGAAGTTAAAGGACTAAAAATGCCAAATCTGGAAGTAGGAGGACTGAAAATGAAAAACTTGAGTTTTAAGACTCATCGCGCTACGCAATAGCCCCTTAATTAACTCTGTCGCGCTACGCGATAGAGCATTTAGCATTTCAAGAAAAAGGGGGGCACCGCGCTACGCGACGGCCAACCTAACTGGTCCATACGCGATGACCAGGTTAAGTAACCTGGGACATGTGACCAACCACGTGTCAACACGTGGCAGCCTCTGGTAAATTGCGGCGTCGCGCTACGCGACGGTCCCTGGGAAAGGATCATCGCCCTACGCGACGACCTGGAAACTCAAGTATAAAAGGGGCGCTACGGATTCAGCCCATTCCATCACAATTTCACACTCATTTCACACACATAACCTAGGAAATCGTGTCAAGGTTGTTCCGGGGTTCCGAGGGCTGTTCTCGCAATGAAAAGGGATGTCGTTACGCTGTTTAACGAGTTGCTGATCTCGTAATCAAAACACGAGCTGAACTGCTGCTGATTTTCTTAGTTCTTGATTCCGTCTAGCCGACTAAGGTAGGATTATGGATAAGTTACTTCGTTATATAGTTATTAGAACCTATTTAAGGGTATAGTCGTGAAACTATAAACGTTTTTCAATCAATGATTTTCAAAGTAAAGATGTTACTTTCACATGAAGTAATGTTATCAAAACTATTATTTTGACAGGCATGTAATAACTGGAAGGGGGATATCATTAGTAGACTCTTCTTGTCTAAGGAAAGCAATTCGTATACATCCCAATCAACCGCGGGACCCGTTTGCTTACCTGGAGAAGTTTGCCAACGTGATATCCTCTATTATGCCAAAGCGTACTATTCCAAACGTCGTATGTAAATCCAAAGTATTTTCATAAAACGACTATAACTATACTAAGGTTAGGTCAGACCTAAGAGTCTGCTGATCAGACCTCGAGTCTGCTGAACTGAATCAAACTTCAAGTCTGCTGATCAGACCTCGAGTCTGCTGAAACTGAAACATATTTAAAGTCTATTGAATAATACCAAATAGGTACTTATGCAAACCTATTATGATATATAGGTTAATAGCATACTGAAGCCAAAGAGGTTGATATTTCCAACTGATAATATAAGGTGAACACGTTAACCTTTTACTGTCTGAACTGATTTTACTCTTATAATAGACTGGTTGTTTATTACAAAGAGTCTGGTAAATGTTTGCATGAGATATAATCTCTAAAAATTGTTATAATACAAAATAGATAATAAAAAGCAACTCAGACCGAATACACATGTGTCTTGATCCATACATAACTGATAATTGGCATTCAAAACCAAGTCAGTCACAACCAATTCTCCAACAGGGTTACATAGCCTAGGGTAAGGTTGTCTCCTAACAGGGGCTATGTAATCGGGGAACCTTTGAATTGTGTGTGTAGGGCAGTGGTACAAATCCCGGGAATGAACAGGCATTCCTGCTGAGATTGTGAACAGAAAACTATGTTTGTATTTAACGACTGTTATAAATGTTTTATCGAGTCAACGTTTCACCAGCATATAGCTGACGTGTTTTTCCCACCCTTACAGGTAATTAGATGACAATAGATGGTATACAAGGATTGGAGTCATAGAAGATCGCTCGAGATGGCTCGTTTTTTAATATTATAAATCCTTGTATTAATAATATCACTGTTTGTAAAACTGCAACTCGGGTGTTTAATTCCCGAGTAATTTTGATAATGTAAATCAATATTTTAAATCTTTAAAGACTTCCGCTAAAATAAACCCGCTATTATGATATATTTACAAAACATGTACCAACTGTTGGTCACACCTCTAGGCCCAAGATCAGGGTGTGACATAAGATCCACCTACCCCATCTCAAGCATAGTAAAGACAATTTAAAAAAATCGAGTTGAAGCAAACTAGTTCAACATATCACCATAAGATAAGAACCCCTTAATGGTAAGAAGAAAATACACTTAGATTGAATTATGGATGATAGGTCAAATGAGGCCGTACGAGCATGCCCTAAATGTTATTGGACTTTGTCCTATATATGTCCTAAGAAAATATTTATTGACTAGAAACTTTCGAGCCCCAATAGTGTATTCTCAGATTCGCCATCCCCTAGGTAACACGTAAACTCTCTATCTCATCTAGTATGTGCACTTTGGCCTCTTTTTCTATTTTTGAGAATGCTTCTTTGGCATTTTTCTTTACATAACTTTTCTCATTTTCATTTTCTTTTCTCTTTATATTTATTTATTATCTTTTTTTCATTGTGCACTTAGGCATCTTTAACCTATAAATATTAACTAAGACTAAAGCTCGTATAAAATTGGACATTTGCGGGGCGCTACCACTCTTTATTTATTTTCATAAAACAAAATGGCGTGCTAATTTTAAAGTGCATTCAATTCTCTCCACCTTAGGATAATCAGCTTATGGTAATACTCTCTATACCTTATCGAATTTCAGCTTCACTGTCCCCCCTAGGATGAGAACCCACAAAATCTAAGATTAATTAGGTTTATTAAGAATATGCAGCGGGAAACCTTTCAAGACTAGTTGGGCCTACCGACACATCCCAAGCTTAGTACGATTTCTTTAATATTATCTCATATTATTAGTAGTTTGAAAAACCAATTTCCGATTATACTATCATCTTCCATTATAGTGCAAAAAATTATTCCTTAAGTTCTTGGGACATTTTTCAAAATTTTCTTTTAGGTTTTTTTTTAATTTGTTTTAAATATGTTTTTATATATTTTTTTTATTTTTGCCGAAAAACATCAATTTCCCATCCCCACACTTAAATTTCACATTGTCCTCAATGTGAGAAAAAGGAAATTACAATTAAGATTATGCAAAAAATAAAAATGAATTAATGAATTAGAACAGACTCCCCTGGTAAATTGACGATATGCCTTGTGAGTCGTGTTCCGTGCCCTCCAATTCGAACGCGGTCAGCAAACTATCTTCAAATAATGTCATCTCTCACGACCGAAAGCGGCAATACTGAATCGAGTGCCATCCCCACACTTAATTAAAACCATATCTCGCCAACCATCTCATACACAACCGTGGAATAACCTGCAAGTAAGAGAAGAAACACCCGGCAAAGTAAAAAAATAAAACCAAAATAAAAATAAACATAAAATGAAAACACAGTACCGGGTTGCCTCCCGTGAAGCGCTAAGTTTATAAAAGAGTCTTCAGCCAGACTCGTTCCCGAAACCTCAATCAGGAGGTTTCTCCTTGATCCTCTTCCCATCAGTACTCTTCAACACTCTCCTTTTACAACTAGTTGAGAAGAAACTAGTTACCAAACTCATGTGGCCACAAAAATATGAATTCAGCTTGATCCACCTATTATTGAAATTCTGAGAATGTGACCAATTTGGCACACTTTGATTTCTGAGTCTAGATATCCTTCTTAGGGCTCTTGATTTACCTGGCGATCCACGAACAAGCATTTCTAAAAACCTGCCAGTTTTACCGCGCACACGCGGATGATGTTTCACAATGAGATGCAGCTCTTATTCTTCAATTCTTCGGATATCTCATGTGATTCATCTTTGACAATTAGCTACTCAACCGGCTCCCCAAATAACAATACTTCAAGCTCCTTAATATCTCTTTCGAGGTTAAAATCTCTCTCATCAATATCAGCTAAACCCACCAAATATTCACCAAACTCATCCCTAAACTCATCCTCCCAAGAGGGAATACACTCCTCTATCTGATTCTGCAACCCAGCATCCTCAAACTCTATCATCGGCTCACTAAATTGTATTCGACTCTTTAAGCCTGACCGAAACTCATCCATAAAATTCCAAAGCGGTGTACTTGGATTAATGCTATGGACGACACGCATGAAATCAATGAATATCTCTTCTAGATGTGGTATGTCATCCATCATTGCACCAGATGAGTCTTTACAACCAACAACATTCCCCATCCTATCATATATCGGGCAAAATTTGGCTCATAGTAGCACTCTATGAAGATCACTGCAAAGATAACTTAAACAGAAAAGGATCACGGGCACCAAATAATAGTGAAACAAACTATATATTAAAAAAAACTAAACTAATTTAAAACAATTAAACTAAACTATATTAACCTAATAAAATAAAAACTACTTAGACTCCTACGACTCAAAAACAAAACAAAATACAAATAGCACGTATATAGCAAGTAAGTCTAATCAAAGCTAATAACGCAATCGCCAAGAGGCTCCGGCAACGGCGTCAAAAACTTGATGTGCTAAAAGTAGTTTAATAATTATTAACTAAAAATAAACACTAAGTAATACTCTAGACTTTCTAAAACTCGACTAAACTACTAACCGGCAAGTGAACCGATCGACTTTAGTAAAGCTAAGTAAATCCAGATATCGAACCCACGAGACTCTCTAAATTACGTTTATTAGCTAATTAGACTCGACTACAAACACGACCTATTAACTTATATTTGTTTGTGGGGGGGGGGGGGGGTTAATGAAAACTAATTTTAAACTAATTAAGAAAAACAATTAAAATAACAAAAGACAATTAAAGTGATTTGAAATCAGATGAAGATGAAAAACCACCTAGGCTAGAATCCCTAAAATTTCAGTTATCAATTTATTGGAAAAATGCTTTGTTATGGAACCAGGATCATAAAATAATCATTTAAAAGAAAACCCGAACAGGACCCCTGACCCTTCTCAAGAAGGCACCTATGGATTTCTAGTAAATTCTTAAGAACACCGGTTTTAATATTAAACTTCATTACGGTTATCTAATTAATTATGAACGAGTACCTTTATACGAAATCCTACCTTACCACGCGGAAATCAAAGGCATTTTAATAAATTCATTCGACATTAATAGACAAAGTTGAAAAATCAAACCTAGACGGACTCCTTACGAAGAACTAAATATAGCAATCTTAGTCAACCAATACCTATCAAATAACCTATCACCTTACAGCTTTTTAGGTTAGCAGCACACTTTTATTTATTTGATTAATAATATTCTTTCTATGATCTTATTATAAATCAATCACAAACTAGTCAAGAACACACAATAAATGACCTAACAAAATCCTATTATATGACAGGCAATCACCAAAGACTCTGTGAAACAGTAAAATTCACAAAATAAAACCAAGCACGGATATGCATCAAATAAATAATATTAAACTCTTTACTGATTCATAAACCCATAACGAAAAGCAAATCCCAAATAAAATAAAACGTCAATCAAAGGTTCATCATAAGCCTAGGCAGTATAAAATGTTTAGCCTAGCATCTTAAAATCAAACAAACCAACATAATTAAGTTCAACAACCAAATTCATGTTTAAAATAATAAATTCAAACCAAATAATAATGATACTTGGATAAGTAGGTGTTGAACCCGAACGCTTTCCACTTGAACCGACACATGCTTGCTTGCTTTCAATAATAGAGCGCCTAGCCTTCTGTTTTACGGCTGTCTCTTTTTCTTTTATTCGATCTCCAAGATAGAAACCTTCCAACCTCCTCTTTAAGCTTCTGCCGCCTTCTTTTATTTACGATCCTCCACCGACTTCAAATTATGTTTGCATTATGATTTCTTTACAGCCCACTAATCAAATTGATGGCCCAAGAAAATTGTAGAGCTCGTTCTAAAACTCAACAGCCAATTATTGCGTCTTGGCTAAAACTCCAATTAAACAAGAATAAGTTACTATAACATTAATATAGCCTTTTAGATTTTTGTTTCTTTCTGGATCATATCTTAACTTTTGGAAGATTTATTTAATCACTAAATGTAAATTAATATTTTTACAATCAATGCAAACGTGAACTTGCATTATTATTATTATTATTATTATTATTATTATTATTGGTATTAATTAATCGTTTTTAGGTCGTTGTCTCTTGAAATCTTAAAAACTCATATATGAACCAATTAATAATAACATTCAATAAAAACTTGGATCAAAAGTATTCAAAATAGTAAGAAATATTTATATAATAATATGTATATTTTAGACCACATCAGTCTTGAGAAGCCTCGCCCATGGAGACAACTACAAGTATATCAGGCATTTTCTAGGTTCAATACTCCAATTTGAGAAATCCAAAAACTCATTTAACCTAATCTGAATATAATACAAAAGATCCCAAATTACAAACCTATTGTCCATAGAAATTAAAAAACTGGATCAAAGCCTGAAAGTAGAACAAGGTGGAGTCGATTTCTTGAAAACATTTTGGACACATGAGATACCTAAACCAATTGAAAACTCATGACAAAATCTCAAAACAATATCGATTTAGAGAAACCAAAAAACAATGTTCAAGTTGAAAAAATGAAACGCCCTGCTTGCGGTGCGCGCATATAATGTATATATGTGTGAACCCTCGGGTGGGCAAAAGTAAAAGTGCACTAATTTTGACGTTATTTTACTAATCTCGTGAAAATAACGTTAAAAGTGGCGGAAGGTTAATCAGGCATCATGTGGTGGCGTTGATAGCCGAAAGACAAGGGCACATGCACCAATCAGCCGGTTTCCCTGATGATTGAGTGCTATGTGCCTTATGTCCAAGGCTTGATGCAAAACTACTATCGAGCCGGGGGTCTCACCGGAAGCAGCCTCTCTATCCCTATGGGATAGAGGTAAGACTGTCTACATCTTACCCTCCTCAGACCCTACCATAGCATTGCTATTGGTGGGATATACTGAGTACGATGATGATGATGATGATGAAGTTGAAAAAATGAATTTTAGCAAAATCAAGGTTTTAACTTTTAACCAAATAGAGCAGCACTGAGGTATGTATTTAACAAAAATGATGATTAATGGTCCAGAATCAATAAACTCGAACTGCACAAAACCGATATTGACCAAAAGAAATTAATCGACGCTTTTTATTAAGATAAGCAAACCAAAATTAAACCACACGTTTTTCATAAGACAAAAGTCACATAAGGTGTTTCAAAGGCAATGTCCGAAGCGAGAGCAAATGGAAGAAGTGGCAAACTTGATTTAAGACGAGGACAATGACCGAATGGTGCTATGAGGGTTAATGCAAACAAACAATATTAGTCCAACACCTATGATGCTCACTTGCTTATATATGCATGTGTGTGTATACTGTATAATTTATCCCAAAACCAAAACTAACAATTATCTTGGAAACATATACACAAAATAATAATTTATTTGCAGTTCAGTGTAAAAGACAACCAAAACATAACTACCTACGAAACCAACAAAGCCCGAACAATTCAAGAAACAAGAAACCTATTCAGCGCACCTGTCATGTACTTCTAACGAGATTGGCACGTTCTTTTAGAAGAGACTGCTTGTGGGACCCACGGCCTTCTATATCTAATCTTGCTCTATCAACCCCACTGAAATCTTCAAGCAGTGATGCATGCTCTCTTTTAGCTCTAAGACTAGAACGAAGCCGATTAAACTCCTATCACAGCATTAATTTCATCCAAAACGCAAATCATTTTTGGATGAAGAAAGTAACAAATGAAATCAAGAACAGAAGTAGCAAAGTAAGATCACGATGAATCTCATGATGACGTATCAAAGTATGCAAAAAGACTTCTAATCCACCCGATGACACTGATACGAAACCAGTTATTCAGCAAAAATAGGAGTAGTGGAGCAATTAACTAGGATTAGTATTTATAATATGTTCTGCATTTATTTTTAGGGGACGTTGTTTATTGTTTATTAAAATTAGGGTTTGTTAACCTTATAAACTGGAGATCACCCATCTCGAATCGGGTCACTATCCATTTCAATTTCAGTAATCAAGTTCTTAATTTCGGTTCTTATCATTGGTTCCATTGCCGGGAAATCGAATGACGTATACAACCCGGAATCTAGCAGATCAATTAGCAACCATTGCAGCACAATTAGACGCCATTCTTTCATCTCTGAGGGACGATGTTGAAGAAATCAAAGTTCAGGTGAGAGGAGATGGTTGTAACAGTGAAGAATCAAACCGCAATATGAAGAATACGATGGCGGAGATACCGCAGGGGTCCGAGCATGGCCATCTTCACGTACCATCTCTAGGTATGGTCAATCGAAGAACATAGATGGTATTAGCGGAGATGTCCAATTGAAGGCAGGAGAGTTGGATCGACGTAGCCGCTCATGGGAATTTTCAAATCAGAACATTTTGGGTAATCAATGGTATGTGAATGTATTGCCCCTGAATACAAAGAACTGTGATTTGGAGAAACACCTAGAATTTGATTTAGCCAATTGCCTAGAGAATAAGCTATTGCTTGAGTTCTTAGGGCCGCCTCGCCCCATCTCTCGCTTAGATCTAGTCTTTTATGTTTCAATGTTCAATCTGGTCCATTTTCGATGTCGGCCTCACTTAGTTCGAGATAGCTGCAGGGTCTAGGAAGCGGCTCAACCTGCAATGGAATGGCTTAACAGCTTGGTACAATAATTATCAGATTTGTCGACTTGAGGGCAAGTCAATTTTCCGGGTCGGAAGTATTGATACGAAACCAGTTATTCAGCAAAAATAGGAGTAGTGGAGCAGTTTAATAATTGTTAATTAGGATTAGTATTTATAATATGTTCGGCATTTATTTTTAGGGGACCTTGTTTATTGTCTATTAAAATTAGGGTTTGTTAACCTTATAAACTGGAGATCACCCATCTCGAATCAGGTCACTATCCATTTCAATTCAGTAATCAAGTTCTTAATTTTGGTTCTTATCAGACACCCAAGCTTGCGTTTGTGAAATCACTAGTTGTAGTTGTTTAAGTAACTGTTCTATACTGAATCCAGGATTACTCTCGTTAACATCATCAACTTTTGTAGACGCAAATTTATGATCCAAATGCATTTGATCATCCAACTCTGCTTCAAGAGTCATTGCCAACAACAATACAAACTAAGTTTATTGTCACACTTAGGATCTTGTTTCAAGTTATCGGAGAAAAAAAGCGCCAATAATTTAAAGTATAACAGAAATCATCCCCACACATCATGAACAACCAGTGTTGTATAAATCGGCAATTAATCCTTAATCGGTGAGTGACCAATGCAATTTAAGCTAATCAGACCTAATAATTGATAGTTAGTCAATGGCAGTCAAATCGTTCAAATTTCGGTTAAAATTGGTCAAAATCTTGAAGTATTTGAAAAATTATACTTATGAACCCAATCCGATTAATAAGTTTTAAAAATTATGTGTATATAACTTTGTGTTTGTGTAATTTTTGAAAAAATACATATAAAAATTCTAATCCGATTAATTTGCTAGTGCCTAGCGAGTTCTACAACACAGTGAACAACTCAATAGTTTTTCCTTTTCGGGTATAAACATAGACACATTGAGAACCTAATTGTGAGATTTAATTAATAGTAGGCAAGAAAGCTATCGTCTACAAAACCTTAATTTAATCCAGCATTCACATTACCCTAAGCGTTGAAGATAATCAAATGCAAGTGACTGATACGAGAAACATGAAATGGGGAATTTGAAATTAAACGATTAGATGAATGATAAACCGACCTTTGTGTGGAATCCATGGGGAAATAAAATAAGCAATCCCAAAGTTAAGTTGTATAAATATTTATGTTTATACCAATCAATTAATTTCGGCTCAAAAACCATAAACTGCATACGAAAAATAGAATGTTTCACATGAGTACGAACAAAAGAAAAGGCAAAACTAACATCAAAAACTTGTAAAAATGTAAAAAAAAAAAAAAAAGCAATAGATACAGCATCATAAAGATGCGAAGACAAAAAGAAGAGAATACGAATACACAAAGGTCACGAAAAGTATAGAATACGCTAAGCCCCTTAAACTAAGACAAGTCAGTGACCTTCCTTAAAAGTCCTTTAACTTTAATCTTGCACGTCCACAAAGTACTATCATGAAACATACTATCATGAATCATGTTCTCAGAGACTGAAAAATCATTCCTAATCAGCAAGTCTTCCACTATTCCTCCTTCCCTCCACGGTATGGATTTCGACTGCTTAAACTAATGGCGTCTAAACCACGGTAAACATGTATATGAACAAACATAATTATTTAATGAACAAACACAAACTGTTTAAATGATTGTATTTTGTTCTATTATTTTTTAAATAAACAAACATAAGATTCAATTAGAGTATGTTTGGGTTGAGTTAGAAAACACCGTATTGGCTTATTCAGAAAAACAATAAGATAAAAGATGTTTGGCCTTTGTAAAAATAATTTTTATTTTAGCTTTTTAAAAAAGTCAAAAAGCAGTTTTCTAAAAACTCAAAATCCTAACTTTTTCAAAATGACTTTTAAAAAAAACCGATAAGTTGTTTTCAAACTAAATCCCAAATATGCTCTTAGCAATCTTGTGGTCCCCCTTTGTTTCTAATCATGGTGTGACATCTTTAACCATTTAAAACTGTTAAAAATAATTCAACGCTTCATTGTGTTTAAAGTTCAAGTATGAAGTTACCCCATCACAATTTTCTGGCTCCTCCACCAGCCACAACTATCACCATTCCTACCACCATCAAACATAGTTTAGACACCACCAACCACCGCCGACAGCCACCAATGCTGTCGCCATGATCACTCCTTCCACCACCAACCTGACCATAATCAACCACCATCACCACAACAAAAACAATAATCAAAAACCAAAAAAGAACTGAGAAGTTAAGATTGTTATTAAAACACTAACTGTAATAATTTACGGTACTCAAACTACAACCCCCTTAGAGGCATTTTGTTACATAAAACTGAAAAACGACCATCATCAAACAGGCAACAACTCTCTTGTCATTGTGTACACGCGATTTCATTTAAACACCAACCATAACTAAATCAAACAAACTCAAATCTCACAAGTTACAAATCCTACTTATTTTTCCCCATCTTCAACCCCTAATCCATACAGCACGCCCGCATACTTCTCAGTATTCCCATTAAAGTAACCTTCTTTCAACTTCTTAAACGCATGAAACGTAAGCAAACTATCCGACCCCGCTTGATGACAAACACCGATCCTTTCAACATCCAATATTTCCGCAAGTTTGTTCAATCCGCCATGAAGATGATTACAAAACCTCATCAAGTGCTTGATATCATAAACAACCGGAAAGTAAATCTTGATCAAGTCAAAGAACCCCGCTTGCGTCTTGGGCAACTCTTTACGAGTCAACAACTTAAGCAAGTACCCGAAATCATACCCGCTATGAAAAGTAACCCAACAGATATTATCATTCAACACAACACCCGACGACATCAAAAGCTCCCCAAACCGATTCACATCAATACCCATCTCACTGTTCTTCTTGAAATCAATCCCGCATTGCTTCAACATCTCGATCGAATCGTTAGCGAAGATATCTTCGTTAACGTTAAACTCCCGGAAATTAAACTGCCAAATGCAAGGCTTATCAGTCCCACAAGTGGGTAAATTCCCATTTTCATCAGAAAATGTGAGACCCAACTGAATCAATTTCAACATATCAACATTATCCTTCAAAGTCACATAATTATAGTCATTAATATTCTTGAATTGCGCCAACGGACGAAGAACAACACCCGGAAACTCGGTATCCATAGCGATATAAGGGTAATCATCAACAATTTCTCTAATTATATTAAACTCCTCTTCAAGATTATCATTCCAAACCTCTCTGATATGAACAGAGTCACTTTTGGGTAACACAATAGACATATTCAAGATTCAATTGTTTTCCCTAAAACTGAACCAGATCTGCAAGATTTCACATAAAGATTATGAAAAACCAATCTATTTAACAAACCCACAAATTAAAACACAAAAAGATCCGATCTTGATGGACAAATCTTGAATAACCCAAGGGCAAAAGCGTAATAAAGATGATAAAAATCTTACCTTTATGAACCAGGGTGAGATCTTGAGGGTTTAATTGAACAGATCTTGAAGTTTTGAGATATGGGTCAATGGATTTAAACATGAAGATGAAGATGATGATATGATAGGGTGGAGAGTAGAACTAGAAGGCTCCTTAAATCAACTTAAGAGGTAAGTGACATTGGAAGTGGTGAAAACGGGTGATACGGCGTCGTTTTATGTGTATTGGTACCCTAGAGTTGACCATGTAAAACTATATGTGACAATGGTGTTTGGAATAATTTTTTAAGTCTAGTTTTGTTGAATGGGTCTTTGGAATATGATTTACGGAGAGTTCAAATGCTAATAGAAGACTTGTGACACATCAAAGCTATTAAAATATGTATTGACCACTTGTTTTAAACAAGTTTTTAGGATTTAAAATTGTGAATGATGTATAGGTTTCTGATTCGTCTTATTAAAAACAATATCATGACACATGATGTGGTGTGTATTTTTAAGTTTATGAAGAGTCACGTCCTATTTTTCTAAGTGGTAATTGTTGTTAGGTTTATACAATATTTTAGCTACAACATGTATCTATTGGGTTGTTTTGAAAGTCAATAAACTTTAGATCAACTGGTATTGATGGAAAGTGAAGATTTAAGATGAAGGCCATAAGTAACAAATTCGAATCAGATCACAACCGTATTTTAATGCATTGGGATTTTTGGTGACAGGTTTTCCTTAGAACAGAAGATAATGGATTTGGGCTACCCAATTTGTCTGTGACCGTGTGCGTATGTGGTCGACTTTTAACATTAGATTACCCCAGATAACCAGACTTTATTCATTGGTCATAAAAAAATACATGGTAAAGACTTTATGTTACATTAAAAGAAATTCTTTTTAGCCCAAATTTTCTTTTCATAATAATTAATATAAATGCGTTTAGTTTGTTCAATTCATTTAAATTTCAATGAATAAGAAACTAGTCACACATGTAATTTTTAGCCCAAAAGATATCATTGACATAGAGGGTTATATTATTCTATAAAATATGAGAAAAATATGAATGGTGAGAATGATTTGTAGCAAAAAAATAACCACTCAAAAAAATAATAAAAAATTCATAACTAAAAATTAAATAAAAACAAAAAATGTAAAAACACAAAATTGTTTCCACCGCTTTCTCTGTTCACAAAACAAACAAAAAAATCTCGAAAAATACATAATGTTGAGGAAAAAAGATCATTGTGTCTTTTTATTTATTATTATGTTTTTTTGTTTATTTTCGTCATTGATTGCATATTTTTCCATGACATTGTGTCTTTTTTTCTTCATATTGTTATATTAGTCAGTATTGTGTTATATTTTGTTCGACATTGTGTTATATTTTACGACATATTGTGTCTTTTTTATTTTATAGATGTGTTGTTTGTTCATTTTCGGCATTGTATCTTTTAAGCGAGTTTTTTTTCTTTTTTAGGAACGGGATTGACGAGGAAACATTTTGGTTTTTTATATTTTGTTTTTTATATATATTTTCAGTTATGATTTTAGCTTTTCTCTTTACATAGAACTAGTGTTAACCCGGCGTGTTTGGCCGGGCAGGTTGATAAAACCGCGCAGTGATAAAACACAAGTGTTGTCGGTCCATAGTGTTGAGGTGTTAATTTGAGGCGAATTTGATTGGTTTCGGTTACATGCGTTATGATACCATAACTAAAACAAACACTAAAACCAAAAAGTACATGAAAATGGAGGTGGACCAATGGATGCTGTTGTCGATAAAACTCAGGAGTTGATTAGACTTGAGCGTTGTCAAACCTGGAAGTTGTGTCGGTGAGTTTACGCAAATTTGGTCGGTTTCCGTCACGTTGTTATTGTACCAGAACTAAAAAAAAAACAAATACATTTGGCATTCGGTCGGTTTCATTACATTCGTCACGGTACCAGAACTAAAACAAAGTGCGTGAGTTTACGTGAATTCAGTCGGCTTCCATCACGTTCAATACGATACCATAACTATAAAAAAATTGATATTCGATCGATCGGTTTTCGTTACAATACCGGAAGTAAAACAAAAAAAACAAAACAAAATGCCTTCACTAACATGGTGCCGCCAAGTTGCCCAATAAGGAGCTTGGGGGCACCGAAGTTCTAAATTATATCTACATATTCTAATAAAGTAAAATAAATGGAGACACTTGTCATGTTTTGGTTAATTCTCATAATTTTTCCCCCCAAGAACTAATATACCCTAATATATGTAATAAATTAATAATTATTCACTTTCATTTTACACTATGTTTATATAATATCTATATATTTTTATAAATATAAACATTAACATACTAGTTTACTATATATTTCAAAATACTTGGGGAATTCAAAAAATCAACAAAAAATCATATTTTTTAAATGAAAATTGTTTCAGGTTTTTTGTGAAAGTTAAATTTGATTTTATGGGTCAAAAGTTGGTAAATAGATTGTTTGGTACAAGTTAAGTACATTTAGGTTAAAATTTGTTACGGGTCAAAAATGAAAATTTTGAGTATTTTTAAAAGTTTGAGAATACAAAATAGATTTATCGTCAAATTTGTTATGGGTTCAAAGTGTTGACTTTAAAATGTCAAAAGTATGAAAGTTATTATTTTAAACATGATTCGGGTTTCAAGTTTATTTTTAAGGGTGTTTTTTGAAATAATCAAAAGGTTCGGGATTTGACAAATTTATTATTTTTCCCTCAACTATTAAAATTTAAGAAAAGATTGCAAACTTGCGACATGCCACCCCCATGCCTATCAATGCTTCTAATTTTTATCAAATTTGAAATATTTATATCAACATTAATTTTTCCTTCAATAGTGATCAGAACGTTGTATGGGAAGCATGTCATGCAAAACTATGCTCAAATGAAACAAAATATTCATAAAATTGAATGCGTTAACATATTATTTTTTATGTTGTCATTATGACAAAGTCGAGAAACCCTCTGAAACTTATCAAAATCTTTTTTATGATGTAGCTCAGAAACTTGAAGAACATCCATTGTTACAATTTAATACCCTACTTTCTTTTGATGGGTGGTAAATTGATAAATATATCAATAAAGGTAACGCATCTTTTGTATTTAGGCTGAGTGGTTAGAACTACTATCGTATGAGAAGTCTTATTTTCGAAATTGGTTCATAACCAAAATTCTTTCAATTATACATATATGACACCGAGAATGAATTTTTCAACAGAAAGAAGCATTCTCGGGTACAATTTTGCACGGACATTTTTTTATTAAGTTCATTAAAAAAAACCATTTTGTGATATAAATAAAATCAATTTATGAACACATTGTATAGATACAAGCATAGATGTAATACATTTTTTTTTCATATACGCCATGTAATTATTTGTTTTACTTATAATTTTATAATTTGAATTATCCCGTGTGTAACACGGGCTCTAAAACTAGTTATGAAAAAAAAATTTATAACTAGTTTTAGAGCCCGTGTTACACACGGGATAATTCAAATTATAAAATTATAAGTAAAACAAATAATTACATGGCGTATATGAAAAAAATGTATTACATCTATGCTTGTATCTATATAATGTGTACATAAATTGATTTTATTTACATCACAAAATGGTTTTTTTTAATGAACTTTAAAAAAAAATGCCTGTGCAAAATCGTACATGAGAATGCTTTTTTCTGTTGAAAAATTCATTCTCGGTGTCATATATGTATAATTGAAAGAATTCTGGTTATGAACCAATTTCGAAAATAAGACTTCTTATACGATAGTAGTTCTAACCACTCGGCCTAAATACAAAAGAGGCGTTATCTTTATTGATATATTTATCAATTTACCACCCATTAAAAGAAAGTAGGATATTAAATTGTAACAATGGATGTTCTTTAAGAACTATGTTTTTCTGAGCTACACCATAAAAAAGATTTTGATAAGCTTCAGAGGGCTTCTCAACTTTATCATAATGACAACATAAAAATAACATGTTAACCCATTCAATTTTGTGAATATTTTGTTTTATTTGAGCATAGTTTTATATGACATGCTTCCCATACAACGTTCTGATCACCATTGAAGGAAAAATTAATGTTGACATGAATATTTGAAATTTGATAAAAGTTAGAAGCATTGATAGACATGAGGGGGGCATGTCGAAAGTGTTCGCATCTTTTCTTAAGTTTTAATAATTGAGGGAAAAATAGTCTATTTGTCAAATCCCAAACCTTTTAATTATTTCAAAAAATGCCCTTAAAAATAAACTTGAAACCCGAATCATTTACTAACTATAGTTAACTTGTAACAAACAATCTATTTACTAACTTTTGACCCATAAAATCAAATTTAACTTCCACAAAAAAACCAAAACAATTTTCATTTGAGAAACATGATTTTTTGTTGATTTTTGGAATTCACCAAGTATTTTGAAATATATAGTAAAATAATATGTTAATATTTATACTTATAAAAATATATAGATATTATATAAATATAGTGTAAAAGGAAAGTGAATAATTATTGATTTATTACATATATTAGGGTATATTAGTTTTAGAGGAAAAAAAATTGTAAAAATTAATCAAAACATGACAAATGTCTCCATTTATTTTACTTTATTAGAATAGGTAGATGTATGTGTTGTATTGCTGTGTTATAATAATATATTTTCCGTATTTTAATTAAGTTAATAGTGTTGTGTCAACGTGTTATGTTGTATGCAGCATTATTTGTGTGTTTTAATATCATCGTATTCTTTTCTTCCCGAAAAAGGGAAAAAAAAAGTAAGTTGCCATAAATTAAACCATACATTTATTTAACAATGTTTGGAAATACCTCAATACCTTGGTGAACTTTCTTGAGACTGAATATCAATTGTTCATACTAATTTCGATGTTTTAGGTCTAACTCACTCAAGAACACTATCAAGATGTAAACTCACCGCTATGAGAAAACCTTTTTAAGTAAGGTTTCGAACTTGCAACAATAAAGTCCAAGTCTTAACCATAGGCATGACAGTGAAAGCCAAAACCTAACATAATTGGGACGGGTAATACCCGACCCATTAGGGGTTAGGATAGGTTTGAGATTACTTTTGAAATATACACGATTACCCGACCCAATTACCTGATAGCATTGACTCATTTACTCGATTGTATACCTGATGTATCCGACATACCTTTTGTATATATTATATATATAGTACATTCTAAATATTCTAAATATATTATTCATCGAAACTTGTTTATGACAATTATTTAAGACGTTTTTTTGTAGTAAACATTGTTCGAAATCGATTAGTTTTATTTTGTCAAAACCTAATAGAAACCCTGCAGGTTTTGGGCCAGATATATTTACCCGATTAAAACCTGGCGGGTTTGGTATAAGCTTTGGTAATTTTGGTAATTGGGTATGAATTTGAGAATACCTAAACTCGATTCAAACCCGACCTGTTGTCTATCTCTACTTAATCATCACCCCTTGCCATTAGACCAGAAGGTCAATGGCATAAATCAAACCATATATACATACACGATCAAGTTTACATAAGTGATTCTTCCTTTTCTTAAGGCATTTGCAATCGAGATGTAAGAATGCCTCCCCTTCGCGTTTTCCATTCATAGACTATCGTCATCGTGAACGAAACATCACATCTTCAAGGTCCATATGTTTTCCAAACATGCCAACACCCCAAGGGTTAGGACTTAGGACCATAGACACTCTTAGAAATTATGAATAGTGCTCAATGAGCAATCAATTTTTTATTAGAGTCGGTGCCATCCTGTAAAGAACTACATAGAGATTTTGTTTGATTCATGTATTTGGAATAATGGACTTAGGTCTAAGGATATTTGGTCGGCTACATAGCTAGCATTAACATAATTTCTTCAATAATTACAACAACCCTTCTGAAAAACTGCAAACACGAATTTAAGTAAAACTAATGCTCCACGATATGTTGTGATAAATACTAATATGCAAATTTATACGCTTTACAAAATAATTTAACCCAACAAAATGTTATATGTTATGAAACACTTCATCTTATTTCTTCCACTTGAATCGCCGATTAGTCAGGTTAACTAGGCTACACCATAATTAATTAACGTCTTATATCAAACTACTAGAAAAGCGTCTTAGATCAAACTACTAGAAAAGCAAAAAACATTTTTCGATCAGCGAAACCCGCAAAATTCCGAAAAGAAAAAAAATATTTTCTAGTTGTCGTCAGATCATCAAGGAAACCTACTATATCTAAAATGAATCGAGAACAAGTTTTTAAATGGTCCTTGGTAATCCATTGGCGATCACTGCCTCGCTGGAGGATTAAAGACGAACCCCACAAAATACCAAAGAGAAAAAAGAAAAATCAATTTTAATTGTCATTGTTTATTTGTCATCACTTGGTCAATCATAGGCTCATAGCCATAATTGGTCAAACATTGTGATAGTTGGTCGACGATGGTTATCTAGTCAAACTGGCGATCCCTCATAAAAAAAGCTGCCGGGCTACCACGAAACCAGAAGATTCATGATAAAACCCCCTATTATTGTGTGCATCTTTGGAAAATGAGTGTTATATCTATCACATATTTTGTTTAATTCTTTTTAGGTGCTAATAATTTAATAAACATGACTAAAAAATGTCTTAATTGTTGAGGAACATGAGTTGTGAACAAAAATATTAAGCCCAAAAAAATTAGGGTAACATCAGGTAAGGTTGCATGCCACAGTGGTTCAGGCGAGACCATGTATGTTCGAAGTAAAATAAGAGGTTCACTTTGATTTAGGTCAGCCAAGGTTGGTTTAGAGAAAAAAAAATTCACTTCTAATTGGATGGAAACATGTTCTAACGAAAACAGGTTCATGTAAAAGACGCCATCTAAGATTTTTAGATGAACATGATTTATATTACTATCTATATTATCAAACACTTAGCTTGGCCCAATGAACACCGCTTTGGATTTTCCTTTACATTTATTTTTAGAGTGACTTAACTTTTTCGTGATTGCAGAATATACCTCTATGTTTTGATGTCCAGAACCGAACTGCCACAACACGTGATATATTCCACTAGTTAATTAACTATTAACTATAAGTAGAACACTTGCTCACCAAAATTTAAAACTGGAGTCATTCAGTGGGACTAAACTGAACAATGGTTAGTGTGTGCAGAGTATACAAAGCTACAAACAGGCAAATACCATCTTTGGTCAACTACATCTATATAATAAATAATTTTCTCAACTACACCTATTTACAGAAAATACTCAATAAACGGATTTTTCAAGATTTCTTGATAACAGTTTACCACATTATATAAGAAAAACACAAATAAAAATCAAAGGCGTGGTCGTGCCGGAGTGGTTATCGGGCATGACTAGAAATCATGTGGGCTCTGCCCGCGCAGGTTCGAATCCTGACGATCACGTAAAACGTTTGTTTCACTTTTTAATCATTTTCTTTTTATTATTTTTTCTAGTTTTTTTTTCCTTTTTCCTTTCTCTTTTTCTTTTTTCTTTTTGTTTTTTGTTTTTTTATCCGTTAAATGCACAAGCTGGTGCGATTAAGTAATAAGTATGGTAATTGGTAAACACTATTAAAGCATAACATGGTTGGGCTTAATGCTTGAAATAGCCATCATGTAATTTTTTTTGTCAGTTCACCCGTTAATTTTTTATCTTCTTCAAACTTAAGTAATTAACTTCTATAGGTTCATGTGTTTTCACTGGCGGAGCCATCAATTCTTTTTTATAGGTTTGGTATTTTTGGGTGCTTAGTTTTATTATTATCCGGCGTCAAAGTTTTTAGGTAAGGACTGGGGGTCGGGTCACTTAAAGAACCAAACCTGGTCATTTTTCTTTTAGAAAATGGCCAACCCCTAAATGCACAAATTCAAAACAACCAACATGTAATTATAAACATAAACATGTTGGATTTTATGGACCGATTCGGTAAAGTCAGCGCGGTTGACCGAGTTTTGACCTGTTAGAGTTACACCGTAGATAACGAGCGTGAAACCCGCTTAAGTTAGTTAATCGGGTATGACATAAATTAACGAAATATTATAGAACGGGCTTTTGGAAATAAGAGATGGGTTTGGTGGCTCGTATTAGCAAGAACTCCGCACCACCACCACCGTCGGCCCCTAGCCATCGCCTGCTGCTGTTCGTGGAGCCCCCACCAGCCGCCGGCCTCCAAGCCGCTGTCGCTACTGTCCTGAGCACCTCGCCACCGCTGTTGTTGCTTCTCCGTTGTTGCCGCAGCTGCTGTCCGCGCGCTGCCACCACCACCACTGTTCACTGCCGCTTCCTTTGCCTAGTGCACCGCCACCGTCGGGTCTCGTTTGTCGCCTAGAGTTGCTCGTTAACTCTCGGTGTCTTGACCGTTTATTTATTAACCGAGGTAATATATATATATATATATATATATATATATATATATTGTCGGTTTACATTTATATATATTTAATTAGTTTTGTTTTGGTGTTGATTACTCATTTATATTTCGCTGCGCATCTATTAATTAATTGGATTAATTATTATTTGTCACATTTATTCAATCGATTTTAGTAAATAAAATTTTGACTGATCACCACTGAAACTCGACAAAACATATAATCCCAATCCAAATTAAACGTATTACAATTGCACATAAATGATAAACATATACAATCAAACAAAAATTATCCTTGATACCAAGTCATTGCATAGCTTTGACCTTGGGTTTTGTGAGTATTGTTGTTTTGGGTTAAAGTTATTATAAGAGTTTTAACCTTTGAGGTTCTTTTTAACCGATGATATGGTGTCATCTTTTTGAGTTTTTGCTAATGGCTTTCATCTCCTTTGATTACTTGAGTGCAATTGTTGAGTGAAAATGTTTAAAGAAAATGTTTTTGGGCTTTTTGTGTAAGCAAGAACGATATTTGGTTGACAAGCTGTTTGATTTATGGGTGTGGTTAATTAAAGTGTGATTAAACCCAGTTGTATCTTTACTGCAAGAGCTGTGGTCCATCACACTCAAATAAGAACAAACAAATAACTTGTATACAACCTCAAATCTTCACTACTAGAGACAGCAGCGATTACATTGAGAATTCAATCCAATAACATAGAAATGGGATGAGAATTCAAAAGTTACATAATAGGGTTGGGAAGAAGATGAACACACATACTCGTCATATTCTTTATCCCATACGCCGCCTTTTCCTTCGTTGTATTTGTTCACCTAATCACTTGATTTGTTGGGCCACTTGTGGATTGGGTTGAGCCGGCTCGTAACATTACTTCCCCCTCCCCCTCTTAATTACTCCTTGTCCTCAAGGCAAAATTTAGGATGTTACGTGGTTTATTGAAACTTGTCTGTGTGGATTGATGTACAAGATACGGAAGCCTTACAAGCTCTTCCTTGGGCAATTGAGGAGATATCGATGAGGGCTCCCTCCCTCTTCCAGCAAACCCTGAGGATGCGACGCTACCCACTTAACCATGGTGGGTTTTCAGAATACTTCGGACTTACAGAAGCACAAGCCCAACTTCACTGTCACACCCCGCCGAGCCACAAACGCGGGCGTGTGGCGTTTATGGACGATCATGGCTATTGATTAGAGCACTAGTACTAAGTGAGACGCTTCATCTTGATTAGTTACCCTGAAAAACATACTTTAAAACGTCAACATAGTGTTGATGAGCTTACATGTTTAATTGACATAATGAAAAATGCTAATTTGTTGAAAACCTTCATGGTGTTTAGTGTTTACATATTTTGTTTTTGACAGCTTTCCTCGAAAACACTGGTAATAGATGCATGCTCATAATGTTTGATAGTTTTCCTCGAAAACACTGGTAATAGATGCATGCTCATAATGTTTGATAGTTTTCCTCAAAAACACTTGTAATAGATGTTTGTTCATTGGGTAATATATTCATATGTGATAATAATAAATCATTGTGTATGTGTTGTGCTAAATATGGTCTTTTAAAATTTAAACATAACCAAGACACCCTAGTTAAACCTAGACTCTCCTAATGTTAGACCACTAGACAGGAAAGTGTACATATCGATTGTAATGAAGCCTAATGAACTCCATATATCGAGCTCACGAGACGCTAGCGACACCTAAACTAGACTCTGACTAAAAACTAATTAAACTAGCTTAATTGATGTTTGGGTTTTTTTAATTATTAAAGATTAACTTAACAATTAACTAAGAAGATAAAGAACAACTAGAAAAACCACCAAAGAAGCCTAAGGAAATCAAAACGGAGAAAATAACCACCTATGCTTTGAATCCTCTTGATTAGAACGACTAACTTGGATGACTCTACTTATGACAATTGTTCACTAAATGGAATTATCCCCCCGTTAAGGATGCAACTTAGTCCGATAAAACCTAAGGCCCTGGGTCCCACTGCTTAGTTACCCTAGATCCTACCACAATAAAGAATCAACACTCGCATGAAGTGCTAGAACAGACTTGATCACGCTAAGGCTTGTAGTCTCACGATAGAAGAAGGCTAATGCTATAGGCACACACTAACAATCTAAAACTATGAAGCAAATTCTGATTAAAACCTACTTATAAGTCAGAAGCCCTATACTGAAAAGTGACAATTTAACAACCTAAATATAACTAAAATTAATCATGGAACACAATTTCTCTCTAGACCAAAGATAGCCACACGAACTAATAATATAATCAACATAAAACGGCATATGTATGCATCATAAGAGTATAAAATCAAAATTTTACTAAAATCATGTGAACATAAGCAATAGTCAAACCAAAACATCAAACAAGAACAAGATTCATCTAAACCAAGATTATTCAAATAAACTAGCTTATCATAGTCAAGAGCATAACAAACTCTGTCTTAAACATACTATGAAATCGAATGAAAACAAAAGATGAATGGCAAACCAAGTCAAATAACGCAAATACACGTTAATCAGATGATAGTTCTTTACCCCAGGCTCTAAAATATCTTCGTTTAGCTCTGCTCCAAAATCAACTCCTCTCCAATTGAATTAACTCCTTTTGTATGGTTCTCGCGTGGACTCTTATGATTGTTTGCAAGCCTTGGAAATTTCTCTAGTATATGTGTGGACCAGCTTTATATTTCAAATGAACATTAACATCAAATTATTAAAATAATGATAAAATTATAAATTTTATCCTTTAAACATGATCAATTTATGAACCGAGTCCTTTAAAAAGTTTACTTTCATTCTTTGTCATTTAAATGACAAAGTGGCTTGTTTTTTGTCTTTAACTTAACGTCCGTCTAAAAAGTTAGTTAAGTCCAGGAATGTGAGGGTAATATGGTAATTTCAACCCTTTAATATTAAAAATATAATAATATTAATATACACATTAGAAAAATATAATAATATTAAATATAATAACATCGACAGGCTTTGAACCATCATCTTCCCTATATCCGGCAACCAGTAGCATCAACCACCACAGTCTCCGCTTATGAAGATATTATTGACAACACCACCATCTCCTGTTATCTTCTGTCTCCACCTATACCACTTGCTCTAACACTACCGATCCATCTCCGATGACAAGCTCCCTATGGAGCTCTTCCACCAAGGGTTCTGAAGATAAAAGAACACCTCACCTACTAAACTCAAAACCTAATTCTCCAGTGGCGTCTGATGTTCCGATTCATCCTCCACACCACCTATCACCCGAAGAAGAAGAACCAGAATTTGCTGTCTGAAAACATAATTCTATCATCAATCAAAAATCAATCTCTACACCAAAAACCTCGTCACAGATTTGCCACCAACCACCTAAAACATATCATCTTTCTTCACAGATCCCAAATTTCTGCAAAGAAATTCCACCTTGGAATCGTTTTCCGCTTTTTAGCGGACCAACATCACCGTGCATCACCACCACCACCGGAGAATAAGGATTTGTTTGTTTATGATTTTGACTTGTTTAGGTTTTTGTAAGAAGTAAATGAGGGTGATAGTGGTTTTCGACGAAGAGGGTTGCAAGCGGAAGAGGGCAAGAAGTTGGCGATGGTTGTTGTCGGGTGTGGGTAGTGGTGGATGGTGGTAGTCTGATGTTTGAAGATGAAAGGAGATGGTGGTTGGGTATTTAATTTATTTTGTGATATATATCTAAATAAAAAAAATAGTTATGTATTACATGAAATTACAAAATTGCGCATCACATGCATTGCACATGGTACCATTTAACTGGTTTTGTAGATGGACGTCGGGTTAAAGGACAAAAAACGAGACACTTTGTTATTTAAAGGACAAAGAATGAAAGTAAACTTTAAAAAGAATCCAGTCCCTAAATTAACCATGTTTAAAGGACAAATTTTGTAATTCTGTCTAAAATAAATTTAAAACAACTTTAAATCAATTCCACGTAGTGGAGAAAGTTAATCACTTGTTTCTATTATAAAAACAATTTATGGTTTAACTAGTCAGTTGTAACAACTAATATATACAATTAATTCTATAATTTTTGAGAAACAAAAAAGATAAAACTTGTTTAAAGTTTCTTTCTATCGTTCTCAAATTTGATATAAACACTTCATTTTAGTTCGTTGTCTCTTAAATCTTTAAAACTAAAATATGAACCATTTAAGTGTAATGTTAAAACAAAGCCAACTCAAAAGTGTAAGGAATAGTTATAATATTTATATTAATTTAGCCCTTATCAGTATGTTACAACAACCAAAACAAGTTAGCGGGATCCTTGTGGTCTAGCTCAAACTACAAGTTGCAATATACGAGTCTATAACCAAGCCTGATCGGTTCCATTTGCCCCATGGTGTGGCGGTTTACATGATTAATACTTGGACAATACACAATCACTTGACTAGGTAAGCCAATGGTTAGCATGACCGCTATGAGCTCTATTGGGTAGTTATCAAACCCAATAGTACGGGGGTGTTTGGGTTTGCTTATTTTCACCAACTTATAACTTATTAACTTTTTAAAAAGTAACTAGGTGTTTGGGATTGCTTATATTGTGAGAGGAAAAGTTTCATAAGTTACAATGTTATAACTTATTAACTTAATGAAAAGTTATAAAGAGGTAAAATCAAGAATCCCAAACACCCCCTATATTTTTTTATTTCCACAACTAATGCATTGTTAATGGCTAAAAGTAGTGTTAGGGACTTAAGACGCTCTATTGTATATGTCTCATATATCCACAAAATCCGGTTATGTCGTTTGTTTACGTGTTATAATGATAATACTAAAATAATATTTGTTGTATGTTTTCTCCCATGGTTCGTAAGACAGTACAAAGAGTAAAAAGGGGTCGTTAATTCACCTTAGTCTTGGAGTATGATAACTCAATATGCGAAGTAGTGCTTGTCTTTAATTACACAATGGACATTTAATAATCGAACACCATAGTCGATTATTACAAGTTGTTTATATGATGCTTTGGAACTTTTATAAATGTGTGCTATTGTTTAGCAATGTGATATAATTTAAAATATACATATTATTATATATATAAATATTTCCTACAATTTTAAATACTTATGAGTTAAGTTTTTATCGAATATTATTTTTAATTGGTTCATATATGAGTTTTGAAGATTTTAAAAGATACGAGCTAAAACGATAAAAGTAAGCTAAATAGGATATTAGGAAATATTAATAATTAAGTGTTCAACCTTCAAAAACATAAAATGTATTCTTATAACTGAACGTAAATTACTTCAATTTTAGATAAATGCAAAACATAAAAGAGAAAAAAATATAATAAATGAATTATAATTTAGTTATGTACATGACGCAACATTGTAAGCTCATTTTACACACTCTTGCCTAAAATTTTTGGATGTTGCTCGAGTTACTTACTTTTACATTTAGTATTGTTTTAAAGATCAGGCTTTAGTAATATGTGAACATCATAGAAAATCATATTGCACCAACTCTCTTTTAATGAGGTGGGCTTATTTTACTAAACCGCCAAGTATTATAAATCAAATTGTGTCGAGTGTAAATTTTGGTAATGTTGGTAGTTATATCCCTATGCATTGCTGTAAAGTAGGTTTGTCGATATGTGTAATTAGTAGTAGATAATATATTTTATTCCTACTAATGGTTTAGCTAATGGCAAGATGATAAGAGTATAAGCTGTATGGGATCCAAAGTTGAACAATAACCACAAAGGGAAGATCTTTCAAGCATTTGAGTTCAAGTGCTGGGACGCTTGAGTAAGATATTTGTGTTACACCGATTTATTGACCCGAAACAAAGGTAAGAGTTAGTGTACGAATTTGTATAGGTATTTTATCAAAACGGGTTTAAACCGTGCAGGTCTAGTCTATGTGTAATATGTATTAACTTATGGTGTTGTAATACCCTAGATAGGACCCTTGGAAGAAGTGAATCGATGTGGGAGGCATTGTTCATAGGATATTAGTGCTCAAAGATCAAGATTCCGAGAACAAATTGGAATGCACATCTTGTAGTGGTAGTTGGATGTAACTTATTTTAGTAGTTTAGTAAAAAAAAAATGAAAGCTTAATCAATAGTCAATGTGGATACTTGAAAGTACTTTTTACAATACGATTGGTTATTTAAAATCCTTGAAAATAGGTATTATTACAAGGAAAGGTTGGCATTTTCCGCTGCGATGTTTTGAAACTAGTTAAAAGAAAAGGTTAGTGTCTTACATTAGATGTACTCAAGTGTTGATGCATTTTTTATTTGTTTAACACCTTGTTTTACGTGACAAACTGACAATTGGCATCTACAGCCTTGAGGTTTTTCTGTGAACAAAGTATAATTATAACTAATTTTAAAACTTGATTACTATTTTTTTTTTAACTAAAAAATCTAAAAACAATAATTGTCGTATTAATTGTTTATTGGATTACATCGAAACAGAAGGCAAGCGGGCAACAAGCTGCGCCGCTATCCCTTTTTGTATAGCAAAACCCAATCTTTTAAAAACTATATAACCCAAACTCAGTAAATTTCATGACAAATTGAACTTACTGATTTAGAAGGGCCAACGTCCACCTTCTAGAATAAAGTAGAAAAATGCCGGGATTGAATTTTAAAATAGGCATCTTGAACTAACTGCTTGTCGTTGTTATTAAGGCAATTCCTACAGCGGCGACGATTTGAGTAGGGTTGTGAGGACTAAAAGCACACGCACGATCTGTCAAAGTTGGTCAAAGTATATTAAACTAAGAAAATCCCATTATCAATTCATAATACTGGGTAGCAGGGAATAGAGTCATATAATAACCTAGAATGTTATTGAATCTATTGGTTATTGTCTTTAATTTTGAATGCTTACCCTTTGTTAGCCATAAATATTCTAGACCCAAAATATTACAAAAACAATAAATAAAAAAAGTCATGAGCTCGCTCAAGCTCTTTACAGGTCGAGCTCGAGCTTAGATCTATAGCCAAGCTTGAGCTTTAATAATAATAATAATAATAATAATACATATGATTGAAGTATGAGGGTATCACTAATTGTCACTATTGGGTCCCTAAAAGCAGAAGCATGCACAAATTAGTAGTTGATCTGTAACGACTAGATCTGTGGGTGAAAAAAGGATTAATAGTTAAATCAACAACGACTAGATCGGTAACGTCAACAACATGGGAGGTAGGAGCAACAAATGTGGAGGAGCAAAAAGCACCGCTCGATGGGGTTGTCAAAGGAGATGAAGACATAGCCATTGGATAGTGGATAGTAAGAAGAGCTTCCACCAAGTTGTGTGTTGGTAGAAGCAGGACGGGTAGTTGAAACTGCTTCTTTAGTTTGATGTGGGAAAGAAGTGTCACCTTCAGCCAAGGGGTCCTCACGAGCCTTCACATCGTTGGTAGGGATGCCAAAATAACCCAAACCCAACGCGTATACCTGAAACCCGAAGCATTCGAGACGGGTATAGCCGAAGCCCGACAGGTAGTAGGCCGGGTATTTGAAAATTTTTCGCGTGTACGGGCCGGGTATGGGATTTGGTGATACCCGGCCCGATTACCCGAAAAGACATACTTGTTTACCCGAACTATATACCCGAAATAAAAACCCGAAATTTTTATTATTAATTTCATTTTTTCTTAACCTTTTATATTTAAGATATGTATTAAAAACTATTGTATGTTTTACATGTTATCAAATTTATACATAAACTTATACAAAAGTTATAGTACTATTATTTATTTATGATAACGTTTATATATATGTAATATGTCATATTTTAGTTTGTAACAGTTCATATATAAATAAAAATATATATGAAAACCATAATGGTAAAAAAAATCTACTTAAAAATCCTAACAATTTATTTAAACAATCTAATGGGTATATCCGATACCTGACTGATAATTATCTGACGGAATTACATAAATTGTCCTTTATCTTTACCCCAAATTTCACTCATGGTCCTTTAACTTCAAAATTGATCTGTTTTATCCTTTACGTTTATAAATCCAACAGCGTTTGTCCTTTGGCCCTAACCTAGTTACCTTTTCTCGTTAAGTCAGGTCATGTGCCTTACACATGAGGGCAAATTTGTCATTTTACCTATTAAATTAAATATAAAATATTTTAATAATAAACAAAAACAATAAAAAAAACTTAATATATATTTATATTCTCTCTCCCCCTTCTTCTTCTTCCTCTATAGCCACCACCAAGCTTTCCGGCGACCACCACCAAGCTCTTCGACAGCCACCATCGCCACCGTCTTCTCCGACAAAGAAAGCTCACATCCCTCTATAAAATAAATATAAACCTCACACACTAACTGTAACTCACCCTGCAACAACAACAATAATATTATTATAAACATCAACCAAACCATGGTCACCCGCAACCCCACTCAAGTTCCTGAACTATGGCCGGACCGCCTGGATCGGCGGTCTACTGGGCAAAATATGCGAATCCTAGAACATCAATTACACCTACGGCTCTGGCCGCCTCGAATCTCGCGAAACCTAATCGCTGACATCGCCGCGAGAATGCAACCCACGTGTTCAACGCCGTCGGAGTCACAGGCCGGCCAAACGTCTGCAGGGAAAAAGGGTTGATTTTGATTAATTATGCGATTGGGTGTATATTTGAGTATGATTCGTAGCATCAGCTCGGGTCAGGTGTCGTTTTTTAAGGAAGAGAATACTCTGAATTTTACTGGGGGAGTGGAGGTGGAGATGGTTTTCTTTGTTGGAGAAGACGGTGACGGCGGTGGCTGCCGGACAGCTTGGTGGTGGCCGCCGGAAAGCTTGGTGGTTGTTATGGAGGAAGAAAAAGGGGAAGAGAGAATATAAATATATATTAAGTTTTTTTATTGGTTTTGTTTATTTATTAAGATATTTTTTATTTTAACAGGTAAAATGACCAATTTGTCCTTATGTGCAAGGCATATGACCTGATTTAACGAGAAAAATTAACTGGGTAAGGGCTAAAGGACAAACGATGTTGGATTTATAAACGTAAAGGCAATGTTTTCATAACCGGATCGGACACTGAACCGGTCGGGTTACCGGTTCACCGGTTCAACCGGTCAGACCGGCCGAACTAATAAACTATGAAAAAAATGTTAAATAAAAAAATATATGAAGATTCCATAATAAACCGGTTGAACCGGTCTGGTACACTGGTCCGACCTATTGAACCGGTCCGGTTTTACGATCGGACTGGTGAACCGGTTTGGACTGGCCGGTTTTTAAGAAGCGAGTGAACTATATCGAACCGGACCGGTCGAGTGACCGAATTCCGGTCCGTGATCCTCATACACCACCCCCATATGCCTATACGGCTCGTATAGGCCTATACGGCTATATAGGCTATGCATGACTGACATGGGGACAAAAAAAAACAGCTTTTTTCAACCTATACGACCGTGTAGACCTATACGAGCCGTATAGGTGTTAAATGGCTCGTATTGCTATCAGACACACCGTTAAACCTATATGGTCATATAGGGCTATACGACCGTATAGAAAACTTTTGCAGAAAAAGTCAGCCTGCCTTTGACCACTATTAACCGCTCCCAGAAAACGACAGACGAGCCTATACGAGCTGTATAGTGCTATAATATAATCTTAAATGAATGTTCTCTTGGTACAACTACAAATTATTTAGATGAGTATATTATGTAAATGCTAATAGACAATTTATTCTATTCTAAAATATCATATTTAGGCAAGTATGTTATGTAATTAATATATTAAAATGTAAGATATTAACTTATTAATATTTAAAATTATGTACAAAAAATTGTCTATACGGCCGTATAGCCCTATACTGCACGTATAGGTCTATACGGCTGTATAGGGCTATATGAGGCACTACAAACAATGGCCGACAAGCTCCGACACAAACTGACATGATTCAGGTGCTATACGACCGTAGCCCTGTACGAGCCGTATAGGGAAAAAAAATGGTGTGTGAGGATCCCAAACCTTTTATTAAATATACGAAATTAAAACAGAGAGACACATGAAGATTAATGACCGAAAGGATTAATAAATAATTGATGAATAACAATAGTCCGAGCAATAATAATAATAATAATAACAAAAATTTTAAACGGGTTAGTTATCGGGTTTCGAAAACTTGCGATTGTTACAAGTTACATTCGTAAAGATATCATAATTAAATTCATAATATAAATTCGTCAAATCAGGGGCGGGCGGAGTATAAAAGGGACCAGAGATGACCACTTAGAGCATTCTCGTCTGGTTTCTCTAAATTTTTGTGAGGGAGGTTTGTAAATTATAGGATGGGGTTTTGAGTGGTTGTGAGTGTAAATTATAGGTTGGAGAGGGAAAACTATAATGATTAAAATACAAAAAAATATTATTTAATTAAACAGAATAGAAAAATATAATGTTTTTAGTGTAATTATAAAGATAGGGATAGAAAACCGGATGAGAATGCTCTTGCATCTCTAATTTCAACTTACATCCCTAATTTCAAACAATCGTTTTAAATTTTAAAACTTACATATTTGAAGCCCAAACATGATATACATAACCAAACCAACCAAACAGAAGTCATACCTAAGAGCATTCTCATCCCACTCACTATCTCCAAACCAAAAATTACACTAAAACTCATTTTATTTTCTCTCTCCATTTCAATTAAATAATACTTTTTATACCTTTTATCATTACATTTTCTCTTTCCTTCACTCACAACCACTTTTAAAATATATTAAAAAATTATAGGGGATGAACAGTAACTTTTCAAACATACAGAAAAATCACTACTTTTTCTAAAAGATAAAAATTCTTCACTCACAACACCCTAAATCACTATCTAAATTATAAAAACACCACTCACATATTATAATGGGTTGGATGAGAATGCTCTAAAACCAATACACCAAACCAACCAATTTAATAAAACAGAAAAAGAAAGTTAAAAATAAAAACTCTTGATTTTGATAATTTGACTGGACCCAATCTCATGACCCCTGTAGAGTTTGCGGATGGAGTTGTACTTGTATACCAACTGAAGTAAAAAACAATAATCCACCGGAACATGGCACAGTGCGCCCTCGGTTTTAATCGGCATATTCTCTTCTTTGTCTCCTAAATTCTCTCTCTTTAAAAACTATCAAAGCCATAATATTATTGTTATTATTATTGTCATTTAAGTATTTGGGCATGTCGAATTTGGGTCGGAGTCGGGTCGGAGAGGATAGGTTTTACTGCCCACCGGCTTTAAGAAAGTACAATCAGCAACAGAAGAAGCAAGTACAACAAGTGCAGCATGAAGTACAACCCAGTAATTTGGATCGGTTCATGAAATACACGACTCCAGCTGTTACAGCTCAGCATTTTCCTAAGGTAATATTGAAAAAAGATTTAAGAAAAAGTTTGTTGTGTTTCTTGATGTTTGATTACATGGATAGTTGACAAAATGTGGTTAAACTTTAATGTGTTGTTGTAAGTGTTTTTTTTTTCTTTTTTTTCTAGGGAATTGAGAAAGTTTGGTTTTTGTTTTAAAATGTTTGGTTCTTTTTGTGGGTTCTTACTTGTTTTGTACATTTAACTAGATCAGGAAACAATGCCTGTTTTTCTAGTAATGATTGATTGATCATTGTGTTTCAAGCATGTATCGGGTCAATATGTGTTTTGTACATTTAACTAGATCAGGAAACAATGCCTGTTTTTCTAGTAATGATTGATTGATCATTGTGTTTCAAGCATGTATCGGGTCAATATGCCCTTTCCTTATAGTCTTATACGGGGCATATTGGAGGGTGTTTTAGCAAAAAGTGGGATGTCCATAAAATACCCATAATCAATGGTTTTGCATGTTTATGTCTTAGCAATTTTTTACTATATATAGGGTTTTAGTTTTGTATAATTTCTTGTTTATAGATGTTGAAAAATTTTAAAATAAGCTAGGCAAATGTAAAATGTAGGAATCGTGATTGCTATCTGGTGATTATCTTGTTCCAGTTTAACTTAAGTTAAACAATTACGAAGCATGGTAATTGTTTAGTGAATCTTTTGCTTCGTTACGGTCTTATTAATTTGAAAAAAGTAATCACTGAATAGTTAATCAAGATTCATATACGTTTCATTTGTCTCACTTAGTTTTATAAAATTTTCTATATTTTTTCAATAATTTATTGGAACACCTAATGGAAGTTATGAAAGTTAAATGACTTTTTGGAGGAACAAACAACCTGAGTGGCTTTAGTGAAAAACTTGGTTACTATCTGGTTGAGCATTTGATGCTATGAAATTAAGCATTGCTCAAGTTGCATACAAGCAATTATTATATATTTAAATCCAAGTTAGTAAAATGGCGTAAAAAGTCGATATTGGTGGATAACTAGTTATCACACCCGGCGCGTTGCGCCTGGCTAATAAAAAACCTTGTGTTGTAGTGGTGCACCGAATTAAACTAGATTTAAACCCGCTGCACCGTGGCGGCTTGACACAAATTCGGTTTGTATTGGTTAAGTTCGTCACGACATCTGCACTAAATCAAAAAATTATACGTGAACGCCCAAAATAGTGTCAGCACACGTACAACTTATGATGAAAGCGACACATATATGGTCGGTATCTGATAGAAAAATAAATTAGTAAATGTATAACTTATGATACAAAAAATAATATAAGTAAAACGACGTTTATTCGGTTGGCAAATACAGGCGTTGTGACGAAAATTCGGTCGGTATCTATAGGTTTGCCACAACGCTGGAACTAAACCCAAAAAATAATTTCGAAAAATTGACATATTTAAAACAATAAAAAAAAAGCAAAAAACAAAACAAACACGGGCATTGCAGCGGCGAGTCGACATACATTCGGTCGGTAACGATTAGGTTCGTTATCGTATTAGAAATAAACATAAAAACTAATTTCGTTATTGGCTAGGTTTGTTACGGTACCGAACCGAAACTAAATAAACAATAACATGGGTGTTGCGGTGACGAGGGGTTGCGTTTTCAATTAGTGTCGCTTATATTCGTTGCTATACAGGAATTAAATCTAAAACTCAATTTCCTCAAATTATTGTAATTCAAAAAAAATTCTTTAAAAAAATCTAGATTGAAAAAAATAATGATGCATAGAAAGAGCCAAAGGGACTGGAACCCTGGTAGTTGAACCATAAAAAAATTAGTCAAACCCATTTCTGTCAACAAACCATCATTACGATCTTGTTCAAGTGCCGAAACTAAAAGAATAAATATAAAACAGCGGGTTTAGTTGTGACACCACCATTTGGTCTTTATCTATATATATATTATACATATATAACATATAATCTATTTGAGAAACGTAGACTAGCATGAAGGGATGGAGGAATCAAGAAATTGGTCACAATCCGTATTTCATACTTGGGGATCTTTGGGAATCCTTAAAGGAATGGAGCGCGAATGGAGCTGGAGTTCCTCTCGTGTTGAACGAAAGTGGCTCGGTTGTTCAATACTATGCTCCATATTTATCTGCCATTCAACTATATGTAGATCCAACAACACCCTTAACCAAATTAAGGTTGTCCTTCTGAATTATATAACTTTTGTTAAATTATATAACTTTTGACATTATGTTCTTATAATACTATGAACAGAAGTCCCGGTGAAGAAACTAATTCGAATTTATCAAGAACCACTAGTAGTGAATCCGATGGTAGGAGTTGAAGAAAATAATGTCCGTTCGATTTCCAAAAACTTTAATAATTTGGTACCGAGAGGTGATTATTATTATGTCAGAAATGGTACCGAGGAAAGTGAGATTAGAAACCCTCCCGGGCACTTAATATTCGAATACTTTGAACATGCTTTACCGTATCATCGGGCACCTATAACCGACAAGGTAATAACTTATTTATGTAACCTTTTATTTATTAAAAAAGTTATTTATTAGTTATGATTTGTTACATGTGTACGACTTAACGTTCATTGAAGTGTTCAGCCGGAAGTTTGTTCATTGGTAAATGAACGAACATGAATATTTTTATTTGTTCGTTTAGTTAAGCGAACGAACATGAACGCATGTCTTGTTCATTTACGTTCATTAAATTTATAATTCGTGTACATGAAATTATGATATCGCCCATTACAATTTAATTAAGGTTTGTTTAGGCCCAATAGATATATTTTGGTTTACTTTTAATTGGTGTTTGCTCATTTATGTTCATCAATCTATGTTTGGTCATGTTCATTCGTTTACTCTTGTAAACTGTTCGTCATTTTAAGAACGAACATAAATAAACAAGCACATGTTTATTTTCCTAACGAATGCACACAAACAAGAAAGCATGTTCGTTTAACTATTCGCGATGGATTTGTTTGGTTTAAGTTAAATGAACGAGCACAGTTCGTCTACAAGTTTGATGATTTGTCATTGATCAAAACAGAATTCAGATCTTGCGTCTAAGTTTCCGGAACTTAAAGCGTGTCGTAGCTGTGATGTTACTCCATCAAGTTGGGTTTCTATCGCTTGGTAAATATTTTTAACAATTTCATTGTTTTTTTAACATGATCTTTTTTAGCATAGCAAATTATTTATCCAAATCGTATGCGGTTTCTTGCAGGTATCCGATATATAGAATTCCGGTCGGTCCGTCTTTACAAAATCTGGATGCTAGTTTCTTGACTTTTCATTCTCTATCAACACCATTAAAAAGTAACAATCTTTATACTTCTTTTTAAGTAATTATGCATAAAGTTCATTGCCTTTTAAAGGGAAAACTTCACATAACAGCAACCCAATTTTTTTTCCTTTTAAGTCACTAAACTTTCATTAGGTGTTCTTGTGTAATCTTTTTATAATTATATCTTTCTTTTAAATTAAGTAATTAATGCAAATGAAACGTATATGAATATTGATTACTATTTAGTGGTTATTTTTTTCCAGATAGTTTGAAGTATGAGGTAATGGTGAAGAAAACGAATTCACTAAATAATAAACAAGTTTCATAATTAAATAATTCAAGTCAAGTTGGTAAAAAAACTAGTCAGTGGATAGTAATCAAGATTCACATATGTTTCATTTGCCTCAATCTAAAAAAACTAAAAAACTTTGAGCAACTTTAGCTAGTGGAACATTTGGAAAACTCGGTTAGTGTTTAGCAAAGTTGCCCCTGGTTATTTAAGATTCTCAACTTTGTGTGTAATTCAGGTATTGATGGGCCAACTTTAGTTAAGGGTGATGATGTTGGGATGCCATGTCAGCTAACATTACCAATTTTTGGACTTGCCGTTTACAACTTCAAGAAATCCGACTGGACGCAAAGCGGGACCAACAGAACGGAAATAGTGAACTCACTTATTAACTCTACTGAAAACTGGCTGCGGCGTTTGAATGTGTATCATCCGGATTTTGTGTTTTTCAAGAACCACGATTTCTGCTTCTAAAAAAGAGGGATGCGGGTGGTGAAACTGATACGTAAAACCGACCAAATCGTTTTCATTGGGGTCTGAAAATGATTTAAAAAAAAATAGCAGGAAGGGTCCGAGTTTTGGGGCTTTTTGGAGTGAAGAAACTTTGTTGATATGATGTACTTATTGTACGAACTGTGTTTTTAAGATGTCTATACTAATGGCTTTATTTTCTAAATATGAGCTAACAAAATTTTAGGTTAAACATGTTAATAGCTAAACATCCTTGTCATATGCTAAATTGGTAACATTTAAAAGTTCTTTTACCTTTGCTAAATTAGTTAGATGAAAATTACTTCTAGACATTAGGATCGTAGCAAAATGTGAGAATGCATGAACGCCAACGTTAGGTATGTATGACGGTTGAATTGAACTAGTCATTTTGTCATTGTTGTGACGAAGTATAATTCAATTATTCAAGGACAATGTTTGGCTATTTACTCCATATGATTTTGTCATTTTGTGGAGGCAGTATGAGGGCAATGAGACTTAACCATCTGTAAATGCTATAATAACGAGACGGCTCGGCTTTAAAATTATTAATTCAATAAGAAGATTCAATCCTTCATAAATGAGCATAAAGTTTGGCGAAGACAGGAGTTTTTCCGTCAGATGTCATAATACATGTAGCTACGGTGCAAGTGTGCAACTAACTCTCACCTTTCGATAAGCTAACAACGTTACATGCCACATCTCATGAACATACCACAAACGTCTATTTGTTTTGTAAGTTAAGACCTTCAGTACTTTTGGATCACAGTCATCGATAAAACACCGTTAATATATTAAGTGCTTAGGAGTGCTATCTACTAGCAATACTTGTCTAAACGTCGTGGCACACACAGCAAACTCAAGTATTGTGTATTATAAAAACAAAAAAAAAAAATAAAAAAATCTATGTGAATAATGAAACTTTTCACGCATGATTTCTAAAAAGTTGTTTGTTTTTGACATGATTTTTAGGCATGATTGAAAGGAATAAAGTTAGAAATTTACATATATCTTGACTATAGATATAACTTTTCTTTGAGAACATGATTCACGTAACCAGTCTCGAACTTGTCTCACTTTGGTTTTGCGGATTTCTACGAAGTTTTGCACTATGACTAGCTTAATAAAACTTTCAGTTTGGTTGTAAAGATGAAATGATTCTGCAGTGATTAAAGAATGTTAGATTCTAAACTGATTTATTTGAGACACAATCAAGTAGCAAATTGTTCAAATCAAGGATTAGTTGATACATTAAATCTCAGAATGAAAGCCTGTTATTATTGTTGAATATTGTTATAAGTTAAAGAACTCAAAACTTCTAATTCATTGTACAATTTCTTTAAGAAGCTAATACAATCACAATCACATGATTCATCATTATAATCAATTACTGCACAAAAACATGTTTGTGCGTAGTGCTGTAAAGTGTAAGCGAACAGAAGTTAGGCGGGAAGTCCATTTGTGTTCGTAAATAAATGAATGAACATGAACAAGGAATTTCGTTCGATTAACGAAATGAACGAATACGAACAAAGGCCATGTTCGTTCAACTATGTTCGTGAACGTTCTTTAATGTTTGTTTATGTTTTGCTCATTAAAGGTTTTAATATATTTTAATGATTTTTCTAATCTTATCATATAGATTTAAACAAAAATGTTAATCTAAATAAAAATTATATACGAGTATTATATAATTAATTTATACGTAAATTAGCATATGAATACGAGTGTTAAAAAAACACTAACACAAACTTGGTAACCAGAAATAACTGTTTGACACTGAACATTTGCAGTTAACTAAACCAAATAAAACATTGTTTGTGTTCATTTGTGTCCGTGAACCGTTAACCAACGAGTTCCTTTCCTTAATGACCGAACACAAACAGAAAATTTCGCTCGGTTAGTTGTTTGTGAACTGTCCGCTTGTCTGATAAGAGCTTAAAGAACGAACCTAAACAATGCCTTGTTCATTACAGTTCGTTTTACAGCCCTATCAGGGCTGTAGACGAACAGAGCAGAAAGAAGCTCTGTTCATGTTCGTTCATTTAGCATTAAAACTTGTTCATGAACGGTTCATGAATGCTATCCGAATAGAAAATCTTCTTCATGTCCGTTTGTTAAGAAATTGAATTTGTTCACAAACGCAAACGAACATGCACTATTTTAGAAAAAAAAAAGAAAAAAAAACAATATTCTTAATCCAAAACAGGAGACATAATCACCTTCATGAAATAAAAAGTTAAGCACTTGAGATATTGATAATAATCATAATGTAATCATCCCCCAATTGGCGCTTTTATTATGATGATGTCAACGAAGCATAAGGTTGATTCGTTGTTACAACTTGTTAGTTAAAGCAAGATTCTATAAAGCAAAGGAACAAACCATTCATCACTCATGAAACGAACTAAACATAAACAATAAAATTATAAAATTTAAATGTTAGATTTGCTATTACAAAAAAAAACATATATTAGAAAATTATAAAACAAAACTTTAACTAAAGAACATAAATAAACACATTACCGAACATTCATGAACACAACCTCTGTTCATGTTCATTCATTTAGCTTAACCTAACGAACAAAATTTCTTGCTCGTCATTTATTAAACAAACTTCCGGCTGAACGAAACGTTTACAGCCCTAAGCCCTAATTGTGCAGTTTATTTGAGCAGCTAATATAATACAATCAGAATTACATTATAATCAATGATCATGATACAAAAGTTCAATTTATAAACCCTAGAAAAATAGCAAAATTTCACGATTAATTCAATAATAAATAATAGATAATTATTCTTAAAAAAACAAGAAAACCCAGAAACCTGATCTTGATTGATAACGCCTGCAGATATTAAAACGTCTTGTAAGAATTTGTTTAGGACCCTAACTCTACAATTCCCCCAGTCCAGTGCTGCTCCTGGGCGTGCAAGTGTTTAGGTGGAGCTCTGGACGTATTATGGGTACTTAGGGGTGAAGATTAATGGTTTTTCCGACCCAGTGCTTCTTGCATATACCCTTTTGCATGTATGTTTACTTTGCTTAAGATTTATGCGAGAAGAACAAACTTATATTTCGGGTTTTAAGAGGTTTTAAATCATGATGGTAAGTATGGGTGTAGCAGAGCGTGTCCGTACTGAGCGGAGTGTGTTCCGGGGCGTGTGGAATGGATTGTCACATCATATTTTTACTCTCGAAATCCAATGACCCTTTAAAAAAGAAGAAACCGATTTGAAAGCTCCATTTCTTGGGATTTTTTACCTCCAAAATAAAATAGATCTGGAAATTATAACAGATCTAGAGGTTTTAACTGTCCAAATCAGGTAGGTTTTTTGGAAAAACCGACAGATCTGAAACGGTTTTTAACCTTATTACTTTTCTTGAGCCTCCAAGGTTCAGATCTAAGAGCCAAAGAGAAAATCCAGCTTGGTAGATCTCTTTTGAGGGCTCAATCCAACAGACCCGTTAAGACTTTTAGATCTCATGCTCTTTTGAGCTTCCAAAGAATAGACCCGGGATCCAAAAAGGAAACCGAAGATGAGGTTCGTTGTCGCGTCCCACGGATGGCGCCAATGAAGAAACATGGATTCAACCCCTCCCGGGTCGAAAGGATGTTCTCCGGTTTTGAACACGAAATAAGCCACATCTCGATCTTCTTCTCCGGTTGGTCGAGACCTGCCATGGAAAAACGGGGGAGTGGAGGTGACTGCTAGCACTTGCCTCATTTCTATAGACACAAAAAGTGGTGAAGGCAAAGAGAGTCCAAGAGGGGATCCTTCAAATGAGAGATGAAGATCCTTTATATAGGAGACTTCATGGCCACAATTGTTAAACCCTAACCTTAGTGGGCCCAGCCCGATTAGGGATTACCTTCACAACCCCCAGCCCATTGGGCTTTGGTTAGTAAACAATACTAATACAACAAATATAACACGTAATGTAATAAGTTAAAGGTTGTACCGGAGGTTTAGGACCCCACCTCTAGACAACTTTAACTTTTTTTTTCCTTTTAAGTCATTGAACTTTCATTAGGTGTTGTGTAGTCTTTTTATAATTATATCTTTCTTTTAAATTAAGTGATGCAAATGAAACATATATGAATCTCATATATTGATTACTAGTGATCATTGTTTTCCAGTTAGTGTGAAGTATGAGGAAATGGTGAAGAAAATGAATTCACTAAATAATAAACAAGTTTCATAATTAAATAATTCAAGTCAAGTTGTAAAAAACTTTGAGCAACTTTAGCTAGTGGAACATTTGAAAAACTCGGTTAGTGTTTAGCAAAGTTGCCCCTGGTTATTTAAGATTCTTAACTTTGTGTGTAATTCAGGTATTGATGGGCCAATTTTAATTAAGGGTGATGATGTTGGTGTAAAATAACATAATTCCTTGATTTCATTGAATATTGTACAAACTATAAATATACAAACTGATGAGTGAAATCAGGAGAATACTTTGGAAAGACAATCAAACATAAACTAACAAATATTCACAAAATAATTATGATATAAGTGCCAAAAATAGCCGTAGATATTTTCGGCATAACAGTCCCCGCAGTTTGAGCCGTAGAAGAGCGGAGGCATAAACTGGAACGAAATCATTGGAATAAATGCTTAGGTAGTGCCTTGGTGAAGATATCCGCATATTGGTAATCAGCTGAAACGTGTAGAACTTTAAAAGTGCCGAGGCGAACCTTTTCTCTTACAAAGTGTATGTCAAGTTCTACATGTTTGGTCCATTGATGGTTCACAGGGTTGGCGGATAAATAGACTGCTGAAATGTTATCACAGTAAACGATCGTGACATGTCTAACTGGGACATGAAGTTCAAGTAAGAGATTACGAATCCAACTTATCTCGGCTACGGTGTTGGCGACTCCTCGATACTCAGCTTTGGCACTAGACCGAGAGATTGTAGGCTGACGTTTCGAGGACCAAGAAATTAAGTTTCCACCCATATACACACAGTAACAGGAGGTTGACCTGCGGGAGTCGGGACACCCACCCCAATCGGCATCCGAATAGGCTGTCAGTTTAGTGGATGGGGAGGGTGTTATGAGGAGGCCATGCGATAATGTACCTTTAATGTAGCGAAGGATCCATTTCAAAAGCTGAAAGTGTGGCTCGCGCGGGGCATGCATGAAGAGACAAACTTGTTGAACTGCATATGAGATGTCCGGCCGGGTAATCGTTAGATATTGTAGTGCACCGGTAAGGCTCTGATATAAAGAACCATCGGTAAATAAAACACCATGAGTAGCACTCAATTTAGACCCAATTTCGACTGGAGTGCTAGAAGGTTTACATGTTGACATGTTGGCACGTGATAAAATGTCGGCCGCGTATGTTGACTGAGATAAAAACAAACCCGTTTTCTGTTGTTCGACGGTGATACCGAGGAAATGATGTAATTTACCGAGGTCGGTCATCTTGAATTCCGCGGATAATGATGTGATTATTTTTTGGAGTAGTGTGTCACTAGATGCGGTGAGTATAATATCATCCACGTATAAGAGTAAGTAAGCCATTTGGTCACCCTTTTGATAAATAAATAGCGAGGTGTCGCAAACACTACTTTTGAATCCACATGTTGAGATAAAACCTGCAAATCGTTGATACCACGCACGCGGGGCTTGCTTTAAGCCATATAGAGACTTATTAAGTTTGCAAACAAGTTAGGGTGCGTGTCGGAGGAAAACCCCGATGGTTGAAACATGTATACCGTTTCTTTCAAATGCCCATGCAAGAAAGCATTTTTAACATCCAATTGATGGATGGGCCACGCCTTGGATATCGCTAAACTTAGTACCGTACGAATCGTAGTGGGTTTAACGACGGGGCTAAATGTCTCATCACAGTCAAGACCCACGGTTTGACTTTTTCCATTGACGACAAGCCTAGCTTTATGCTGTTCCAAAGTTCCATCGGCGTTAAATTTATGTTTAAACAGCCACATACAACGAATAATTGGTGCATCGGTGGGTCTCGGTACAAGTTCCCAAGTGTTATTTTCCAATAGAGCTTCATATTCGTTAGTCATGGCAACCTTCCAGTTGGGATCAGTAAGAGCGGTAAGATGTGATTTGGGTAACGGAGATATAGACGGAGTGGGTGGGGAAGTTTGTGTGTTAAGCGACATAGGTTGGCGGGGTTTAAAAATTCCAGATTGTGATCGAGTGCGCATGGAGTGATTGGATGTAGTGGGTGGATGTGGGGGCGGGTTGGGGTCTGTGTAATTTAGAGGGTGTGAGGATTGAGAAGGGAGAGAAGGTGGGGTATTAGGAGGAGGTTGGTTATTAGGTAATGTGTTGTGAGTTTGTAGTAGAGGGATGGAAGGACCATTTGTGGGTGAATTTGCATTAGCAAAAGGATTTAGTTGGTGGAGGGGCGTGTTAACAGTGGGGAAAGACGTGAATGGGGAAAATAATATGGGTGAGGGGTCTAGGAAAGAATGTGACGGGGGAGGTTGAGAGGGAGTGGCGAAAGGGAAGTTAGTTTCGTCAAAAGTGGCGTGGCGGGAAAAAATGGTTTTTCCCGTGGAAATGTCTAAGCACCAGTATCCACGGTAGTTGGCCGGGTAGCCAAGAAATACACATGGTGCGGATCTTGGAGCAAGTTTGTGAGGGCGAGTGGGAGAGAGGTTTGGGTAGCATAAGCAACCGAACACGCGAAGGTGGTCATAAGACGGCTGGCGTAAGTATAGGAGAGATGTGGGGGTTTGGTTGTTATGTAATTTTGTGGGAAGAATGTTGTGAAGATATGAAGCCATGTGGAGTGCTTCGACCTAGAACGAGGAGGGAAGAGAGGCATGAGTAAGAAGAGCGAACATAATCTCATTTAGGCGCCGAATCATGCGCTCGGATTTCCCATTTTGTTGTGAAGTGTGTGGACACGAAAAGCGAAGTTGCATACCATGTTGGGTGGCAAAGTTCTTAAAATTAGTGTTGTCAAATTCACCCCCCATATCGCATTGAAAAGATTTAATCGGTAGGTGAAATTGGGTTGAGACGAATTGATGACAATGAGTAAATTTAGTGAACGTCTCAGATTTAAATTTTAATGGATAAACCCATGTGTATTGAGTGAAATCATCTACCAAAACCATATAATATTTATAACCTGCATGAGTCAATATCGGGGAGGTCCACAAGTCACAATGTAAAATAGAAAAAGGTAAAAAAGTGCAATTGGTAGAATCAGAAAAAGGCAAACGTTTATGTGTCGACAATTGACAAGAGTGACAAACAAATAATGAGTTTATTTTATTACAAGAAATAAAATTCTTCGAACGGAGAAACTCCATATCTGGTTGACCCGGGTGTCCAAGACGATTGTGCCAATATGGAGAATCTTGAGTTGAAGCAAGACAAGCGGTGGCGGAAGCATTTGATGTGAGCGGGTAAAGATCACTCGTACTGTTGTGACGGCTCAGGATCGTGCCATCCTTGAAATCCTTCACAGAAAATCCAAAAGGGTGAAACTCAATGGAAGTCCAATTATCAATATTGAACTTACGAACAGAAATAAGATTTTAATAAAGGTCGGGTTGTAAAGAACTGATTTTAGGTGTAATGATTTTGAGGTTGTAGGAATGGTGGAGGTTCCCGATCCTAAAATTGGAATTCGATTGCCATTTCCTACAAATATTGACGATATTGGCGAATGTGAGGAAAATGCATTAAGTTTACCTTGGTCATAAGTAACATGAGAAGATGCACCTGTGTCCATGTGCCACTGATCACCACCTGGATTCACGGATAGAGCATGAATAGCATCCGCCAACTGAGTCGGTTCGAGAGGGTCAGTTTCGGTTAAGTGAGCCTGGGCTGAGGATTGTGGTGATTGGGCTGATTGGTTTTTGTTGGGCCTTGGATTTTGGTAATTCCATGGCTGAGTCCAAGATTGAGTGGGAAAGGGACATGGAGGTGGAGCCCAATATGGCCCATAAGCAAGTGGAGGCCCATAAGTTTAAGGATGAGCCCAGAAGTGTGCAGGTTGAGATTGTTGAGGTGGGTATCCTCTGGCTTGAGACTGATTTTGACCACGATAATTGTTGAACCGGCTATTATCACGGCGGCTATTTTCACGACCGGAATCGCGACGAGGGTGACTGTCACGGGGTGGATTGCCCCGTCGACTGGTATTGTCACGAGGAGGGTTATTGTCACGCCGATTGTTAGAATCTTGGTGTGATGTGACAGTGGCGGCTACCATGGGGGTAGGAGAAAGTGTGTCACGAGCCGTGATCCGACGAGCCTCGGATTGTAATCGTTCAATGGCTTCTTCCCATGGGGGAAGAAATTGATTAAGTATTGAGGCAGCTGTATCGTATTCACGGGGTAGTCCGCGAACCAGGTAAAGGATTCGTTGGGTGTTGTTAATCGGACAATCGACCGCGGTGAGTTGATCGGAGAGTTCATGGATACGCTGACAGTAAGCTTCAAGATCCGGCATGGCGGAGAGGGTCAAGTTGGTGAGTTCATGTTGTAATGCCGCGGCTAACGGACCTTTGTTATTCAGGAACAAAGTCATGACTCGTTCCTAGGCTTCATATGCTGTTGAAGCCTAGGAGGTCCACGAACTAGCAGGTCATGTTTGAGAGTTCCATAAATCCACTGTAAAACAACCGCATCAATTTTCTTCCAAGAAGAATAATCAGTGGACGTTTTCTCAGGTGCCGGCGAACCGTCGATGTGGTTTAGCACATCGTACCCGATGGCATGAAGCTTGAAAAGTTTGACCCATGTAGGGTATGTGACTTCGGTACCGTCAAGAGGAGGAACCTTGTGTTGGATGTTCGCGACGGTGTAAACGGGGTGAAGGGGCTGTGGTTTGGGGTCAGATTTGTCTCCCATGATGGTGAGAAAGTGGCTGGAAAAGAGTGAAGGAAGGATGGAGGCGTGATCGAGATCAGGCCGTGGGGTATGATACCATTTAAAATAACATAATTCCTTGATTTTATTGAATATTGTACAAACTATAAATATACAAACTGATGAGTGAAATAAGGAGAATACTTTGGAAAGACAATCAAACATAAACTAACAAATATTCACAAAATAATTATGATATAAGTGCCAAAAATAGCCGTAGATATTTTCGGCTTAACAGTTGGGTGCCATGTCAGCTCACATTACCAATTTTTGGACTTGCTGTTACAAGTTCAAGAAATCCGACTCGACGCAAAGTGAGGGCCCACAGAACAGAAATAGTGAACTCACTTATTAACTCGACTGAAAACTGGCTGCGGCGTTTGAATGTGCATCATCCGGATTTTGTGTTTTTCAAGAACCATGATTTCTGCTTGTGAAAAAGAGGGATGCAGGTGGTGAAACTGATACGTAAAACTGACCAAATCTTTTCCGTTGGGGTCTGAAAATGATTTTAAAAAAAAAATAGCAGGAAGGGTCCAAGTTTTGGGGCTTTTTGGAGTGATGAAACTTTGTTGATATGATGTACATGTTGTACAAACTGTGTTTTTAGGATGTCTATACTAATGGCTTTATTTGCTAAATATGAGCTAACAAAATTTTAGGTTAAACATGTTAATAGCTAAACATCCTTGTCATATGCTATCTACTAGCAATTGTCTAAACGTCATGGCGCACATAGCAAACTCAAGTATTGTGTATTAAAAAAAAAAAAAATTCTATGTGAATAATGAAACTTTTCGCGCGTGATTTCTAAAATGTTGTTCGTTTTTGACATGATTTTTAGGCATGATTGAAGGGAATAAAGTTAGAAATTTACATATATCTTGACTATAGATATAACTATTCTTTGAGAACATGATTCACGTAACCGGCCAGTCTCGAACTTGTCTCACTTTGGCTTTGCGGGTTTCTACGAAGTTTTGCACTATGACTAGCTTAATAAAACTTTCAGTTTGGTTATAAAGAGGAAACCAAATAAAATATCAGTTTGAATAGATTGGTTTAAGGTTAGTATGTATGTTGTCACTGATAGTTGATCTTTTCTCCTTGGAATATTTCACTTATGACGTACTAGTAGCTTAAATAATATTCATACAAACCATAAAGACCCAAATAACCAAATTCATATATTATCAAATGGCTTACAAGTTACAACCAAAGGAACCTTCGCTTTGGAGACTCCACACCTTTTATTTTATATATGTTAGCTTGTAGTATTTATTATATGATGATTTATGAAAATAACTTGTGTACAATTGGTTAGTTTGTAGTTTCACTTAAAAGAACCAAAGTGCAACACCCCTATGCTCCTCAACTTGAAATTATTTATTTATAGTAATTAACAATTAAAAAAAAGTATACTATATGTAAAAGACTGAATTTGAACCCTTGATCTCTACTTTAGAGGGGTGAAAGTATAGAGACGTTGAACATATCACCCTGAGTAACAGGTCAATACAAGTGGTAGAGAAAATGACTTCAGGTCAAAATGAGTTCTAACTATATTAAGCTAGACAAAGTGACTTATGACTGAAGTGAACTTAAGTTGAAACTAGTAGTTTTAAGAAGAAAAATGCAGCTAGGTTTGGGTTTGTTATACTTCACATGGTGGTTAGGTGTTTGCAAAAACTGTACGATGGTGTCGGTGACATAGTGTAGCTGGCATCACAATGGTTACTGTGGGAGTGTAGGCGCCAATCAGACCAGCTTGTAATCAGACTAAAACCAAATATTAAGAACTGAGTAAGTCACCCTTGGGTCAGACCAACTTGCCAGTGGTGGTGGCGTTTGTGGCATCTATGACTATTTCTAGGGGTTATGGGAGGCAATGGCCATGGTGTTAACCGACTTCACGCCCATGTTGTGGCAATTCCACATTTCCACCCAGCAGGTAATGGGTTGCTCCTACAACACGTCCTTGTACAATGGTTGTAAAAATCGCGCCTAGGTGCCAAATACTCAACGAATAATCCCCGAATAATCCCCACCTAGGCCGAGTACTCACCGACTAAGGACAAGCACTCCCAATTCCTCTATCGGCCGCCTAGGGTCCGCCTAGCGACTTTTGCAACCTTGCCTTGTACAATGCTTAATTAGGGCCCTCGACTGGGTAGTAGGAGCTGCTGGGTGGTGGTCGTGCTTATGGGGTCAAATCAATACGCTCTAAGAAGAAATATTTGAATATTAATCTCATCGATCTCATAAGCATCGTACCAAATCCCGTCAATCGAATCACTTTTTCAAGAGATACGAGGCATCTAAGTCATACAAGTAAAGAAACCTATTCATTGATAAGAAAGGAAAAAAATAAATACCTTCGTTTAAGAGAATATTTTTGGTGTAGAAAGTCTCAAATTTAGAATCATCCGTCACGTGACCCTGTTTAAGTTAGCAGTTTTTACATGTGACCCTTTTCATGTTGTGTAATTTGTGGTGATCCAGATAAACAGAGTAGTAATTCAAAATGGGGTGTCTCAATGCAACTGGCAACTCATGTTAAGCTACCAGCCAATAACTAGTTAAACACAACAATAATTTCTATCGTCAATTAAGCATATATTATATATATAGATAAACTTTTAATACAATAAAACATATCCATCAGTTATTTAAACTTGGCTCCTCATGGTACCCCTCTTACAGATTTTTCAACTTTATTTCTTATGTAGGCTGTAACTACTTATAAATCATCATTCAGAAAAGATGACATCAGCAAACCTTGCACAAACTCACTCCTCCTAGCCTTCTCCTCCTTATCTTCACCAGAAAGTGTAACAGCCTCCTGTTTCTCACTCCTAAAATAATATTAAACAATATTGTTTTAGTAACCATAATTAATACATTAATTAGTTAACAATGAAAATAGCATGTAACTTCTAACCTTGCCAAGATATCTTTATTTAAGCTTTCTGCTACCGACATTGCTGCAACAGAAGAATCAGTTTGACCTCGTGATGGGTCAACTGCATTATTATACATGAAAGAAGACAACAACGGGTCGGGCTCTGTGTTGGCCATTGACTGGCCCGTTAACGATGAACCACCGAAAAGCAAATGCAAATTTCCTTCTCTCAACTCTTTCTTCAAAATAGAAAAAGTTGAGTTCAATCCACCCCTTCGAAACCTCCTCTTGCGTTGAACGTGATATTAATCAAGAAACAACAAAACAGGATCCACAATGCAAAACAATATCCAAAATGTTATAAAGGAAGTAACTTTAATAAAACTATAAAAGGATATCTTAAGAAGACTTCCATGTTGCATAGTAATATGGCTCACTAAATCGGTTCCCACCCGTTTTGCGCATATGGGGCATACCTAATATTATACGACATAATGGAAACACAATGGTGAATAATATTATTAAAGGTTTATTGAGATAATGAGTTATAAAGAGATAAAAGAAGATAATGATACCCCGTTCTTTGCTTGAACTGTGTGTTCTTCATCAATGTGACAGCAAAGGCCAACAATGTCAAAATCCTCCGCACAGAACGGGCATAAGTATTCGGGCCTATGGTCGTCACCATCTGTTTCTTCAACTAGATGAAATGATTCTGCAGTGATTAAAGAATGTTAGATTCTAAACTGATTTATTTGATACATAATCAAGTTGTAAATTGTTCTGAATTTGAATTTGCTCAAGGATTAGTTGATACATTAAATCTCAAATTGAAAACATGTTATTATTGTTGAATACTATTATAAGTTGAAGATCTCAATCTTCTAATTCATTGTGCAGTTTCTTTAAGCAGCTAATACAACCACAATCACACATATCATTATAATCAATTATTGTACAGAAACATGTTTCTCTGTAGAGTGTAAACAAACTGAATGTTAGGCGGGAAGTCCGTTTGTGTTCGCTAATGAATGAACGAACATAAACAAGAAATTACGTTCGATTAGCTAAATGAACGAACACGAACAGAGGCCATGTTCGTTCAACTATGTTCATGAATGTTTGTTTATGTTTGCTCATTAAAGGTTTTTATATATTTTAATGGTTTTTCTAATCTTATGATTATGAGATTATCATATAGAGTTAAGAAAAAATGTTAGCTAAAAAAAATTATATACGAGTATTATGTAATTTTTATACATAAATTAGCATATGAATATGAGTATTAGAAAAGCACTAACACAAACTTGGTAACCAGATAGAATTGTCTGACATCGAACATTCGCGGTTGGCTAAACCAAATAAGCATTGTTTGTGTTCATTTGTGTTCATGAACCGTTCACCAACGAGTTCCTTTCCTTAATGAAAGGACACAGACAGAAAATTTCGCTCGGTTAGTTGTTCATGAACCGTTCGCTTGTCGGATAAAAGCTTAACGAACGAACATAAGCAATGCATTGTTCATTTTATTTCGTTTTACAGCTCTATTAGGGCTGTAAACAAACCGAGCAAAAAGAAGCTTTATTCATGTTCATTCGTTTAGCATTAAACGTGTTCACGAACGGTTCATGAACGCTAACCAAATGGAAAATCTTGTTTGTGTCCGTTCGTTAAGGAATTGAACTTGTTTACGGACGCAACGTACATGAAATATTTAAGGAAAAAACAGCATTTTTAATCCAAAACATTAAGCATAATCACCTTAAGTAAACATAAAGTTAAGCACTTGAGATAATAATAATAATAACAATAATAATAATAATAATAATAATAATAATAATAATAATCCCCCAATCGGGCGGTTTTATTCTGATGATGTCAACGAAGCAAAAGGTTGATTTGTTGTTACAACTTGTTAGTTAAAGCAAGATTTTATAAAACAACCATTCATCACTCATGAAACGAACTAAACATAAACAATAAATTATAAAATTTAAATGCTAGGTTTGTTATTACAAAAAAACATATATTAGAAAAATATAAAGCAAACCTTTAACTCACGAACATAAATAAACACATTAGCGAACATTCATGAACACAAATGAATGACCTCTGTTCATTTCATTTAACTTCACTAAACGAACAAAATTTCTTGCTCGTGTTGGTTCATTTATTAAACGAACTTCCCGCTGAACGAAACGTTTAAAGCCCTAAGCCCTAATTGTACAGTTTATTTGAGCAGCTAATATAATACAATCACAATTACATTATAATCAATGATCACGATACAAAAGTTCAATTTATAAACCCTAGAAAAGTAGCAAAATTTCACGGTTAATTCAATAATAAATAATAAAAAAAGAAACCTGATCTTGATTGATAACGTCTTGAAGAAGAATTAGAAGCGGAAAGACGGGTCCATGAATTGGAGTCCATTTTCTTCAGATCCGAAAGCTAAACGGGCAATTTGATGAAGAAATTATTGGTGTATAGATACAGAATTGGTGTATGTATAGGTTAGAGAGAGAGAGAGAGAGTGAAGAGGAAGTAAGCCTCCACCGAACTCACCTGTTGTTGGTGTGTTGTGTTCTTATTATTATGTTGCTTGTTGTTCTGGTTCGTACAAGTCCTAAAACGTGTGAAATATGATGGATGATTAATAACATTTATTATTTGTACAAATATATTTATTACACTTAATTTATTATTAGCTGTTTAACCCCTCGTGTTATGTATAATGTACAGTTGTATGCCAGTTGGCAGTTTCTCTCTTCTCTTCAAGTATTCTAACTTTCAAAGATCATGCGCGATGATAACAAAACACATAAAGGATTGTATGATACGTGAAGTCTCACTTAGTAATTACTAGTTTTGTAAAAAGTTACCCTCTTGCCTGTAATCATTACTTAATTATTGTTTTCTATTTTCTTTTCTAATTTTTATAATAAAAATGAACAAATAATATTTCATTAAATAAAAACAAGTTACATTAAAATTAAAAAACTAAATTAAAATATTAAAAAGATAAAAAAAAACTAAATAAAATTAAAAAAAAAAAACATAAATGGGTACTTAAAAAATTCATAAATTAAATTTTAAAAAATACTAAATAAAATTAATTCCTAAGCCTGTATCTTTTTTGAACTCCTTCTATTTCATTACCACGACGACCTCCTTATTGACTTGAAGACGTTCATGCCAAGGTCGTGTATATCTTGGAGTCGATGGTTCATTTCGTCTAATTGGTCTTTGTGATCGGCACCAGCACTCACACCCGATTGCAACCCTACCCCTTTTCCCTTCCTCTTCCCCTTCACACAACTTCTTCTACCGTCCGGTCGAGTGAGCTACAAGTCCTCGTCCTCGTCGAGGTTCACGAACTCATTATCGTTTAGGTAAATGTTTCGAGCATTGGACGTTTGCTTATTTGGATTGCATGAAGACAAGGTTTTCGACTTTTTTCAGCGCCGCCAACTTTCGGACGTGACGGGGAGTATGTGGCCCATCTTAGGATGATCCCTCATAAGTATCCAACAAATCATGTAATTGAAGGACCCGTTGACACTTACATACTCTGTCAACGCCTTTTCAGTGATGCTCGCGTCACTAGCACCGCTACCACTGTACCAAATCCACATTTCACTCGTCCACAAGCCCCTTGAAAAAGTTAACATTTATAGTTTATAACGGTCCATTTTGATGTTATAAAATCTTTTGCCCGATAGTCATCCCCTTTGCACAATAATCCGTGAAAAAGTTCAATAACTTTTTTCCAAAAAAAAAAAAAAAACGCCGGCCTTTTGATAAATGGCTACAAAAATACCCAGAAAAAAATTATTACTAAAAATTTAATATTACTAATAAAAGAAAAAATAATAAAAGAAAACAAATAATATTAAACGCTTACTAGCTTCAGGATCTTCAAAGACAGTGAGTCACGCTCATGTAAGTAACTCATACTCGGGTTGTGTCTACAGTATAACATTCTTTTTTAGGAGGATAGCTCGCATCTTTCTTCTTGTGTGATCCAGAGCGACCGCCTTTCTTCTTACTTAGGCCGGTTGTGCCACCGGATCTTGTTATGTCGCCGGTACCGTCTCGTTTTCGGAAACAAAACTTGGCTAGTTATAATAATCAGGTGGGTAGTTGGGCGTCCCACCTAACATCTGAAAGCAGTTCAACATGTTTTGATCAAAGTTAACACCGACCGGCCAGTTTGGGACGGTCGAGTCGATTGGGTGGTGTTCGGGATTAGGTTGGACGAGTCGGTTTGTTCGTTCGAAAATTGGCCAAACCAAACCTTGACGGATTGAATGGATGCAAATTTGTTGGGTTTTTTAAAGATTGGGAAGAATTTTTCTAGAGTGAGACAGAGGAAAATGAGATGGTGTTATATATATATATATATATATATATATATATAGAGAGAGAGAGAGAGAGAGAGAGAGCAAAGTTAGAATAAGAAGTTAACATTTCCTAAAAAGCGTAGGAAGTGATTAAGACCATTGGATCAAATAATACACGTAGGGATAGGATCGTCCATATACATTTTCTTTTTATTGTATTGTTGGAATTACTGTAATTAGTGATAACTTCCATATATTTTTATTGTCTCCTTCCTATGTGACCTCTTTCATATTCACGGAAATAAAACACGCCGCCACCATTTATGGAACGATACCACCTCCCTAAAGTCATTGACCGGTGGTGGTCGTTGACGCGATTGCTACCGACTAGGGTTTTCAGGTCCAGATATCGTATTTTCCGACTGGGGTAAGTTCTCCGATGGCAGGCACTGTAAACATGGTTAATAATTATTCCGGCATAGCTTGTATTTCTTCTCCGGCCAATCAAACACCAGTGTCGGCAGAAAACCAAATGCAGGGGCGGCGACGGCAGAAGCGTCTTTGTCTCCCTAAAGCCATCGCCAGACCTAAGAAATTATTGACCCGTGGCGGTCGTTGGCGCGATTGCCACCGGCTAGGGTTTTTAGGTCCAGATATCGTATTTACCGACTGGGGTAAGTTTTCCGCCGGCAGACGTTGTAAACATGGTTAATAATTATTCTGGCATAGCTTGTATTTCTTCTCCGGCCAATCAAACACCGGCGTTGGAAGAAAACCAAATGCAGGGGCAGCGACGGCAGTAGCGTCTTTGTTCGTGGTTGCTGGAAGCCGTGGTGGAGAAGGAGGTGTGGGTTCCGGTCGGGGTTTCAATTCAGTGGTTGAGTAGTAATAAAAAAGTTGGTGTGCATTTTAATTTTGTGAATCAATCGTGGCGAGAATTGGGAAGTTGATAAGATAGTGCTTTAGTTTATACACATAGTGTTTTAGTTCATGCATCGGACATGTTATTTTCTTCAAAAATGAGGAGATTGTGTTCTAGTTCATAAATGTAGTGTGTTTTAGTTATTGTTGTTCTTGACGTTGTGTTTTAAATTTGAATTAAAATCTGGTGTTTTTTTGAATTTTGATCATTTTTGAAAGAGCATTCATGGATCTAGATCTATGATGACATCGATGTTATTGTTGATTATGTATACGATTAGGCGAGGATTACGTTAGTTTGTGTAGTGTGTGTGTTGAGAGACTAATTGGGCAGAGTAACGAGAGGAAAGACGAAAATGATAAGAACTATTACATTAGAATAACTTACAGGGGGTATATATAGGAGATGACCTCATTCGTTAAGATAGACTAACGAATGAGTCATTCGTTAAGATAGACTTAACGAATGAGTCATTCGTTACACTTACTTAACGAATAAACAGGCTTTTTCGTTAATACTTTAATGATAGCGAATAGCCCACATTCGTTATGTTCCATTCGTTAATCTTGGTTAATGAATAGGACTTACATTAAGACGAATGTGACACATTCGTTACGGAGTAACGGATGTGCCTTACACTTAGGCATATTTACATTAATAACCCCTATAACATTAAACTATTACATTATCAGTTAGTAAAGACCGAGACAGACAAAACATGTATCAACAAACTCCCCTCGTCTCGAGCTCTTTATCTTTCATCTCTGGAACATCTTGGTCTTCCAGTCTACACAACTGTGAATCTTGTATGCGTAACAGACTCGAACGACCTTCTGAAACTGCAAAGCAAGCTCGTAGTCGCATACGTTAGCAAACTTAATCTGACCTGTAAATAACGCATCATTGTCAGCCTCAGATAAGTTAACCAGCCACATCGGATCAATCACGCGCATCGTTTTCGTGTTTGAACCATGACCGAATACAATAACCGCTTCACCTGTATGATTGTCATAGTACCAATAATTAAACGAGGTGAATAGACTCTGAGGAAAGATCTTCATTGGAGCCCTCTTCATCGTCTTTGGCGGCTTCACTTGCAATATCATCTTCCTCCAGCCTGTGCGTGTATCAATCTCATCAATATACTTGTGAGTCGGCAGCTGCGGCTTGAAGAACTTGAAACCGAAACGGGTTTTGTGTAATAGCTGCTTATAGAACCACCCAGCCCACTGATCGTTCCCACGATTCATGAACAGTCTGCTTGCCAGTGTTCTCACATCCCATCTAGGCATAGATAAGATATTGTGTGGGCGTTTGAAATAATAAATACCATGTTCCCACTTAACGATATATACCTTAAGTTCTGAATCAAACTGCCAAGCCACCAAATCACCTTTCACATCTTTTACAGGCTTGTACTTCTTTATCTGGTATGCTGATGTTTGAGCCTTGGCCAATTTTACTTCCTCTTTCTCATGATATCTAAAGGCTTCGATCATCTTGTTCATTCTTTGCATATCATGTTCGAACATACCCTCCAAAGCACGCTTCTGTTTTCTTTCTTTCGCTATGAGGTGACTTGTTTCAGTAGCTTTGTTCCACTTCTCAATCTCTTCACGCAATCGACATTCCGCTAAATCAAAATGCTTAGTAGTGAAAAACGGAATACCTGAGTCGTTGTTGTTGTTGTCGGTGTAGAACTCAGGGTACTCCTCAGCAGTGACGTCTTCGACCTCTACCCCATCAAAATCAGGCACATTCCCGTGTGGAATGCCTGTATTAGTACTTTCCTCTATTTCACTATCCACGTGCACACTTTTACACAACATATCCACCTCATCTTCATTAAGATCTAGAAGCAAGGCAATTTGTTCTTTTGTTAATGAATGATCAACAAATTCACCTTCTTCGATCTCGTCCGCGTTCACCATACTATACATTACTCCGTTCATCCCCACAAATAAAATCATATTTGCTGGAATGACATCAATCGGTTTAGCTCTCGTGTAATCCTTGTATGGCACAATCTGCAATTGACTATCTCCAGACCCACCATCAGCACTCGAATTAGTCTTATTACCTGCCGATGGTGCAGAACTGCCGCCCGGTTGCTGATCTACCCCACCACTTGTTTCATCCTGATCATCTTCATCATTCTTTAATTTCTTCAACTCATCATCTTTACAAGTTAATTGAAGAATGATTTCATCATGTTTGTCTAATCTCTCCCCCTGAGCAGCAACAAGGGCTCTAAGTTCCCTGTTTTCGCGTTGAGTGAACTGAATATGTCGCAACAAATTCCTTTGCACTAGCTCATGGGCAGCTCTTTCAGCCTGCATTTGAGTCTGCTGAAGGTGCAATAGATTCATCATATGAAACCATTGAGTTTGAAGATTCAAACCAAAGAAATTAGGATGAACTGGTTGCAACGGACCCTGAGGGCGAGTAAATATCATAAATGAATGCTCAGATCTCGGCAACTGTGTAGGTGTAACAGGAGTCACCGGAGTAGTAGGCTTTGGTGTAGGCATACGAGCCAAAACAGTATGAAGAATGTCACCAAAAACAGGATCTTGTCGTGTAGTAGTAATCAAAGTCATAGACGGAGGTATTGGAGATACTAGCATATGAACCGGAGTCGGTGACCTTGGAATCTGTTGAGGCATAGGAGATGTGGAAATAGGATCTGAAACAGATATTGGAGTCGAACGAACAAACGGTTAACTAGGAATCTCAATCCCTGAACCACGTCTAACCCGTTTCTTCTTTACTTTATCACTGTTCTCCACCATTGGTTCTTTCCCTTTACGTTTACGTTTCTGCTCATAACTTAACGCAGCTTGTGGTCCTGGACCACCATTACCACCATCATCTCCACCATTTCGATCACCACCACCTTCACATTCAGAGTCAGAGTCATCATGAATCCAACGATCATTAGGCGGTGCCACATAATCAATATTCACCAAATGACCAATCAAACGTTTGAACTTTGGTCGATCCGCAAGACCTGACCTCTGTATGATCTTAAACGTCTCATTGTCTCGTCATCCATGTGCTTCAGCCTCATACCATCATCTTGATCTTTAATCAAGTCAGGCTGTAGATCATTGATTATCATCTGTAGAAATCTTGGATACATTAGAAACTTATGGCGGCTCGTCAAATTTTCCTTCAAGTGATAATAAACCATTTAAGAGAAATTGAATGGTTTATTTAACACTAAGGCAACGAAAGCAGATTGAAGCATTGATCGACATTCATCAAATCCACCTTTACGACCTCCAAGACAGTGCATCAACACATGCAGCAAGTACTTGTATTGCTCACACAAGTTTGCCTTGTTGTACATAGATCTACCCAAATCGAACTCACACCGATCGTCAATAGTATCAATAAAGCCCAACGAGTCTCGAATCACTCCCACATCGATCACTACTCGTTTGTCTTGAATAACGGCCTCTATCTGATTCTCGGCTTCATTCAATCTAGCTGTATCCCAGAACGCATGAATAATTTTCTGATAAACCACTGTGCGAGTAGATATGGCTTTGTAAATTCTCGAACGAGTCAAGAAGCTGATCATTCCGCCAAAGATAGGTGTATCATCAAATTTCAGCTCGAGATAGGCACAGATATTATGACTTTCATTCCATGATAACAGTACAGGCGCTTGTTCAGGTTCAGCTTGAGCAGGATTCTGAACGTTTTGGCCTGCCATTTCTGTTAAGATTTAACATAAACATTAGAATAATATTTAAATATTAAATTCTGAATAACGAATGGCTATCTCATTCGTTAAGTGATTTAAAACGAATAAGACATTCGTTATACATTAAAAGTTTACATTTGTTACATGTAACGAAAGAAACCTATTCGTTAACTTATATCATACGAATCAAAGATTGAATCTTTAACGAATCAAACTAATTCGTTATTATCATTCGTTATATTAATTCGTTAACAACTCATGTGTGCATTCGTTAACAAGTTTAACAAATATACCTTGCATTCGTTAATATATACCGAATCATTCCTGAACTATCACTTTGACAATTCAGAGTCAAATTTTGACAAGATTTTGACTTAAAGAAGTCAAAAACGACGAACATCATAGTCTTAAATATGCAAATCTGAACACTTTACCAATTAATCCTAATAGCAAGTATCGAAAATCAAATTAATTCACACATGTATGAACCAATTCTGCTCAAGAATTGACTCGATAATCGATTTAATCTTAGTTAACTGTTCTGTTAATCATGCATATATCAACCACTCTTGTAAACCCTTAATCATCGATGAAAAACTATACAAGTTAGATCATCATCATCGTCAATACCTGTATAGCACGGAAAAATGAGTCGATTGATCAGATAAACAAGTACAGGATTTTTGAAAAATTTTGCAAGAGCTCTCTTAGGAAGATGAAGGAATAGGAACAGGCGAATGAGAAACCATTCGTCTGTCCTTGGGATTATAAACCCTCAGATTTCACACAACCCGAGGTCATTCGTTCAAATTTTGAACTAACGAATGGCCTCATTCGTTAACTTATTAATCCTGATTCGTCAATCCTTTTAGACGAATAAGGATTCATTCGTTAAACTTTAACGAATATACGTTATTCGTTAATGTTTCTAACGAATGATACTTTAAAATCATTCCAATCGTTAAAGGTCACACGAATGTCACCCATTCGTTATACACAACGGAAGCGAATGTCATTATAACAAATGAGAAATCTCATTCGTTAATTTTTAAATAACGAAAGGCTTCACATTCGTTAAACCAATTAACGAATCACCATTTTTTCTTAGCGAATAAGCAAAAATCTCATTAAGGAATTAAATAATATTAAAACCAATTAGGGTTTTAAACAAATACTAAAATAATCAATCACATCCAATTAGGTTTTGATTGAATACATTAACTATACCCGATCAACCAAGGATCGGTAAAGTTTAAATTAAACGGAGTTTTACGTTAAATACACAAATGATACCAGATGTAAATACATTAAGCATGATTTAACTTAAAACTTTTTGGGATCAATCTTTTTTCTTTTTCTTTTGAATTATTCGCTAGCTTGGTAAATCAAAACTAAAGCAGAAGTGAAAAAGAAAGAAAAATCTTTTGGGATTTTCGAAGATTTTCAATGAACCAATAACAAAAAATAGTAAACAGCTAAACTGTCAAAGCAGTACATATTTTTGTGAGTTAAGCAGGGAATCATATTGACAAAAATGTCGCTAAGTAACACTTCAATTTCGATGATTATTATACACGTAACCTAACGATGATTGCAGATATAATTGTCCACTTAAACTTTTCACAGACTTGTCGGAAACTTTACGATATGCTTTAATTTGGTTCAATTAGGCACTAAACCTTATGTGGACCCCATCAATCAGATATAGTGAATTTCACATGTACGTTTTTCTTTGATTTTTCCAAATTTTGATTAACTGTGACTCATGCAAAAATAATAAAAAGAAAATAAAGCAGAACGTCAAAATTTTTCCTTAAGATTAGTATTACTACACACAGATAAGGTTCCATTTCAACAAAATAAAAAGATAAAAATAAGTTGAAGTTGTACATGCCTTAACCCCCATTTCAATACATGACTTTCACACATTGGTGCTTATAGTATACGCGGAGAAGGTCCAAGGCTTGTACGAAACACCAAGAAAATAAAGCAGAATACTCAAATATTAACCCTCAGGTCGGATAATCTTATCGTGCAAGAGAGGATTCAATATTTGAATAATAAAAATAAATAAATAAATAAAGTTGAATTTCTTCGCAAAATAAAATAAAAACAAAGCAGAATTTTCTTCAAAAATGAAAGCATGCACACACGGTAATCATTTTGACTTTTGACTTTTCTTAAATCAGATATAGTATCAATCTTTCAAGATGTAATTCCACTAGGTTCGGCATTCATTATCTTTATATCTTATCAGTTCCTATATAGTCTGTCAAGCCTATCTTTGCATATCATATTGCTGGCCTTACGGTAATTTTTAATCTAGTTTTTTCATGTACTAGATCAATCCCGTCAATGTACTATTATTTTCCCGTTTTGCTTCAAAACTCATTTTGAGGAGCATTTTTCAATGTTTTTGAAATTTTTCAATATTTAAATGTTTTTGGAGTTTTTTAAATTTCTCTGTACAAACTGAAAACACAATATTTTTTGGATTTTATATTTTCTCCACCTAAAAACGACTAAAATTGAAATAAAACAAAAAACAACACATAAAATGATTTAACCAAGCTTTTGAATATCTTTTAAAGTTTTTAAACCATTTATACCCAGCAGATATTGAAAACGTGTTTTGTCAAACGCTTTGGTATAAAGGTCAGCCTTTTGAAAATCCGTGTGAATTTTATCAATTGATATTAATTTCTTTTCAAAACAATCACGTATGAAGTGATAACGGATTTCAATGTGTTTGGTTTTCGAATGGTGAACCGGATTTTTGGTGATTGAAATTGCAGCAGAATTATTAATATAAATGGGAGTAGTAAGAAATTCAAACCGTAATCCCGCAAGTGTTGCTGGATCCAGAGAACCTGTGAGCCGCAACTTGAGGCCACCACATACTCCGCTTCGGCTGTTAAAGTTATCTTACACTACCATGAAACAAGTCGTTTCCTAAGAATTGACAACCCGCTGTTGTAGACTTGAAGTTGATTTTGCCTCCTCCGTAGTCCGAATCAGTAAAAGCGGTGAGATCGAACTTATCGTCTTTGGGGGTACCATAACCCAATGTCTGGATTTCCCCTCAGATAATGTAAGATGCGCTTTACTGCCGCCAGGTGAATCACTCGGGGACTCGATTGGTACCTAGCACACAAACAAACAACAAACATAATATCAGGTCGCGATGCAGTCAAATACATAAGAGATCCGATCATAGCTCGATACAGGGTTGGATCTACGGTATCCTCCAATTCATCTGGTGATAAATTGTGACCCACGGGAAGAGGTGTCGAAGGAATTTTGCCATCGGATATCTTGAATCGGCTCAAGACATCATTCACATATTTCATCTGATGGATAAAGATCCCGGAATCAGACTGGTGAACTTGCAATCCTAAGAAAAAGTTCATCTCTCCTATCGAGCTCATCTCGAATTAGGTTTGCATCGTCTTTTCAAAATTTTTACACAAGCTGTCGTTCGTCGAACCAAAAATTATATCGTCCACATAGATTTGGACGAGGAGCAAATCATCACCCATGTTCTTATAAAATAACGTACAATCCACAATTCCTCTCATGAATCCACTTTCTATTAGATGGTCAGCCAACGTGCTGTACCAGGCTCTTGGGGCCTGTTGTAAACCATAAAGAGCCTTGTTTAATCGGTAAGCACGCTCTGAAAAATCTGGATCCTCGAAACCGGGAGGTTGCTTCGCATACACTTCCTCATGAATAGCTCTGTTCAAGAACGCCGATTTCACATCCATTTGATAAACCTTAAAGTTTTTATAGGCTGCATAGGCAAGAAAGATACGTATAGCTTCCAGTCGTGCAACCGAAGCATATACTTCAGTGTAATCGATGCCCTCTTGTTGATTGTAACCAAGAACGACCAATCGTGCCTTGTTTCTCATGATTACCCCACGATTGTCCTTTTTGCACTTAAAACCCATTTGGTCGGAATAGCCTTTTTCACACGGTCGGGTTTATCAATTAAGTCCCACACACTCAGTTGTACAAACTATTATAGCTCCTCCTGCATAGCTTCAACCCAAGACGGTTCCTTGAGTGCCATTGTGACACTTGTCGGTTTTATCTGTGATAGGAAGCAGGTGTATTGTGCAAAACTGAGGATACCCGAAGAGTGCAAATCCGCATAAGCTCAAACGATCGAATCCTCGATAGGAGATACGTTACTTTCAACTTGATCATCACATATATTAGCTAATTGGTGTCTTGTACGAACCCCATCGTTCACATCACCAATTATCTGTTCTGTGGATGATTAGAATGAATCCTTAAGTAAGGATTAGCAGGTACAGATACATTATCACCCAAATTGGTGATATTTTCCTCCGCTGTGTCTAATGAGACAGTTGGTGATTCATCAACAAGTTGAGTCGGCTCGTTTGTGTCTGGAGCTTCATCAACAGAAACATATGATGAATCAACAAAATCAGCATCATCAGAAGATTCAGAAACTTCATTTGATGTTTCTGATACATTAGGAGAGTCATCTACATCACCAGAAGAAGACCTTGGAATAGGAAGACATTGTTCTCCCAAATAAGATCTAATGAGATCTTCATGTACTTCTTCAACCACTGACGTAAACAAATTAAATAAACCGTCGTAATCGAACATCCAATCGGGACCTGTACCAGTTGGCGGAGTAGTATAACTTTGGCAATCAACATGATACCATTCTTCCACACAACCCAAAGAGATATTGAAGATTCGTTTGTTAGCGGAATTGTATCCCAAGAAATAACCCTCAAACGCTTTTTCATCAAACTTTCCAGCATCTCTCTTCAAAACAGTACACGGACACCCGAACGGTTCAAAATACTTTAAGTTCGGTTTACGATTGTTCAGAAGCTCGTAACTCGTTTTCTTGAACCTCTTTACTGTTAGTACGCGATTAAGAGTATAACATGCTGTGTTCACAGCTTCGTTCCAGAATTGAACGGGTAGCTTTGAATCAGCAAGCATCGTTCTCGCAACTTCAATCAACGTACGATTCTTTCTTTCAGATACACCATTTTGTTGAAGAACATAAGGCGCACTGAATTCCTGATGAATTCCTTTCTGTATGAAGAAGCAATCCAATACATTATTCTTAAATTCAGTTCCATTGTCACTACGAATTCGTCTCACTTTCAGTTTGTAAAGTGATTCGATCTTCGTAATCAGATTCTGAATTAAGATAGGGGTCTGATCTTTCGATCCCATAAATAACACCCATGAGTAACGTGAGAAATCATCAGTCACCACCAAGTAGTACAAGTCACCAGCAATACTTGCATGATTCATTGGACCGAAGAGATCCATATGAAGTCGTTCCAGTGGTGTAACAATCGTGTTGAGTGACTTGCTTGGATGTGATTTCTTCTTTTGTTTCCCCTTCTTGCACTCAATGCAATGATCATTGATGTTGAAACTCTTCAGGGATACACCATCCACCAACTCATTTGAAATAAGAAAATTCATCTTGCGTATGTGAATGTGTCCCATGCGTCGATGCCAAAGGATAGACTCCTTTTCGGTAGCTTTAGACACGAAACATGTAGCTGAGGGTGAAACATTTAAATCGTAACTCATATCCAATACATAAATATCATTCGATCGAGGTGATATCTTGACAACCATATCTTCAGGAATCATGTATCCCGATTGAAGGATAACACATTCCTTGTATTTGAAAATGGTGGTAAACTTTTTATCACATATCTGAGAAACACTCAGCAAATTATGATCCACCTTCTCACAATAATTTACTTTTTCAAAAGTCACTTTCCCGTTTGAAACTTCTCCTTCCTTTGTAATCATTCCCCCATTGTTACCAGCAAACGCAACATAACCTCCTTGAATATCTTTAACATTATTTAGAAGATCTAGGTTGCCAGTAATATGCTTAGAACATCCACTATCCAAAATCCATTTGTGAGTAGACCCGGACTTGGATGAACTCTGCACAAACAAGTAAATGATTAGTTCAAAAAGGCAGCCCAAGCCTTAGTCTTGGGCTCTCCCTTTGATACTTTCGGAGTAAAGGATAACTTAACACTAGTATTCGGTACTTAAGAATAGGTGACCGGTTTCTTGGTTTTCTTCTTTAAGTACCTGTCACGTATAATTCCCGAATCAGTGTTTGAACAAATTGGTTGAGCACGGTCAACACATTTGTTTGTTACATTAAAATATTCAATCCTAACAACTTTTCTTGGATTGACATCAGAATACATTATAACACTCTCATCAACTTGTTTTTTGGTTTTACATTCAGTTCAATCTTACAATTTGATGACACTTTGATCTCATCAACCTTTACTCTACATTTTTTAGACACATGTCCCGGTTCACCAAATTTAAAACATAAGCGTGAATCTAAAGACTTATATAGTAAACCACTTGATTGACTTTCATGCACAGGTTGAGCCTTAGTTTTGAATTCTTCAAAAGACACTTTCTTTGTACCAGCAGATTTAAATCCCTTTTTATTTTGGAAAAATTCTAGGTTGGTAGAATTAGATGAATTCTCCATCCCAGATGATTTGACAAATTTTATGGGTTTAAATGTGGTGTTCTTTGCTTTTTCTTGAACATTTTTGAATTTAGATTCGTTAAATTGTTGTTCAAGTTTAGTGACTTCTGAAGTGTCATCCTGAAAGACACTATCAATTAATTCTAGATTAAGAAGATTTAGAGGAACTTCCTTATCCGAAAAAACCTTTGCAAGACTTTTTAATTTAAATATCTTCCTGCTTGAAGATTTTGGTTGAGGATTTATGATCTCATCAACTCCTCATCAGACATCTAAGGTTTGTCTGATTGAGATACATTAGGTGATACCTTAGGAGTTTTAGACGTCTCACCCAAAGATTTTGAACCATAGACTGCCTGTTCAAACCTTCAGGTTCACATAAAATGTGATTGTCAGCAGGAATATTCTTGTTTTTGACAATCTCATCTTGTTCAACTAACTACTCAACAGAACCATCTAATTCACTTTTGATTAAAACTGATTTACTTTTGATGTGAATCTGCTCTTGAGTTGATTTGTTTTGATCGACAATTTCAGGTTCAGCTGTAAGCACTTCAGGACATTGTTTAACATCCGAAATACTACAGTAATCTCCTTTAAAGGGAGGAGGAATCTCAACAAACCCTAAACCTGCTTTCCCATTTTTCTTATGAGAATTGTTTACTTCAATTATTTCATTTAACAAAAACGAGGAACCTCGAAATTTTTCAAGTTTATTTTTCAATTCCAGAATTTCATTTTTCAGTTTAGAAATGCAGGTTCGGAGTCTGAGAATTTCCTGAAAATGTTGTTCAACCACAATAATCTTACATTGAACCTCAGCTTTTAGATTATGATTGCTTTCAGATAGATTTTGGATTTTTAAAGTCGATTGTTCCAGCAATTTAGATTTCTGTCGATAGCACTCATTAATCATAAAAAGCTCTTTTGTGAGAGAGATGTTCTGAGTTAAGGCTGTTTCGAGTTTGGATTTGATTTCAGCACATTCAGTACACTCTAACACAACAGTTGAGGAGTCAGTTACATTAACTTGAGGTTTAGAACATACATCCTCAATCTTAGCCATGCAAGCATACGATTCAATGTGATCGGGATTTGAAGTGTCAGATTTGACTTGCACAGATGAATTATCAGACGAACTCTGATAAGAATTAGTTTCAGAATCTGATGTATCGCTCTCTTCAGATACTTGATCACTACTTGCATTTTCAAATTGATCAACTGGTTCAAATACCGCAAGATTGGCCTGATTCCCCAACAAGCTTTGCGACCAATCAACCCCTTCATTATCGACAAGAGCTTGATTGTTGTTTGACTTATTCTTCTCTCCTTCAGACGAACTCCTTTTGCTTTGATCATTACCCGATGAATTCTTTCCTTGTGATCTCTCAGTATTACGTGGACCGGAATATTCTTTTCTTGGCTTATCACATTCTTTGGCAAAATGGCCAGAGTCCCCGCAGTTGTAGTATTTAACCTTCAATTTATCAAAACCAACTCGTTTATTCAGAGTTGGAAGGTCTTTTCCTGTTATTTGCATGAACTTCTTGACCTTTCTAACAATCATAGCCATATTCCATTTGAGATCCATCAGTTCAAGATCATCAGGATCAATTTGATCATAATCTTCATCGGTTAACTCACTAGTGGCAATTTTGCTACCCACCAATTGTTCGTATGATGTCATGAAAGCACATACAAAAGAAAACTGTTGTTCGGATTCTTGAAGATTTACTTTTGGTAATGAACTTGAAGCATTGGCGGTAGACTCAGATTTTGCACCTGATGCCATAAAGCATACATTAGGTGAGTTGTTTATATTAGGAGTTTCATCTTGAGCTTGAGTGAAGAAAGCAGTGATTGGGACAGAACTTTGACTTGAAGAAGTGTTTGCTGGCATTGCTCCACCATATTGAAGGATTCTGGTTTTGATTGTCCTTCAATGACGTTTGACACTTTAACTCATATTTTCTTTCCTCAATTTTGTTGATAAACTGCACTGCCGTAAGTTCTGGGTTATGAAAGAAACCGTTTTCTTTTAACACAAAGAGAAAAGTCGAATATGACGAAGGCAATGCATTCTTCAACGTATCGATCTTGTCAGTCTCAGTTGGCTCAAGGTTAACGCTGGCCATTTCAACCACTAGATGACTAAAACGATTTATCAGCTCTTCAACCGTTTCATTCTTCATTAAGATAAAGTTTATGAATTGAAACTTCACAAGCGTTTTCTTGCTTTCTAGTGTATTACCCAGGCTTCTTCTTTTCAGGGTATCGAATAATGATGCCCAAATCTTTATGGTGCTGTATTGATGAAAGATTTGTTCAGGTAATCCCGTAGTGAGAGTTGAATAAGCTTTAGTCTCACTCTCAAAATCTTTCAACTCTTGAGTTTCATAATTCTTGAATTCCTTAGGAGTCCAGCCGAGATTGTCACTTCCAACCAACGGTGCAGCATACACAACATCAAGATAATGTACACTACTTGGATGAACGGATCCCAAGTGAGCACGAAACCTCGGTTCCCACTGAGCAAAATCGGATAATTTCAGCAAATTTTGGACACTTGTTGTGACTCCCAATTTCATTGTCCATGGTAAGCATTTGCTGCATTAGAGCATTTTGGGAAGCTAAAACATAGAACGAGGCGTTCTGAGAAGCCATGATAACACTTGTTGAAACTTAGAGGACTAAACTTGTAAAAACTGAAAACTTATGGTTACTGTTCACAAGAATGGAGGAACAGTAACGAATGTGACACGAATAAAGGATATTCGTTAAGGATATTCGTTAACCAGAATACTGTTAAGACGAATGGGTTTAACGAATGAACTATAAAGCGAATAAGTATCACAAATGGAGAATGAATAGCGAATGTGGTTGATGTAACGAATGTAGTTTTGGAATGAATGTAGTTTTAACGAAAGGAGTGGATTAACGAATGAGCAATATAACGAATGAGCAGTTCATACTTAACGAATCAGAACTCATCAGCTAACGAATGAGAATTCATCAGTTAACGAATAAGAACTCATATCTTCAAACTTTTCAAAAATCCAGATCTCTGTCTAAACTAGTCTGAAATCTCTGAATTATCCATCAATCAACTCGCATATCAATTTCGAACCCTTACAATGCTCGTCCGCAATTTCAAACCACTACCAAACCTATCAATTACACTCTGTATTCACCAAACCATTTCAAACTCAAACCAGACTATCCATAGCTCAATAACACCTCAATTCAACCTCAAAACAACCTCAAACCTCCATTACTATTCAATTAACTAATTAATACTCCTAATTACATTAAGAACAGTTCCAAATTCAATGATAACCAGACACTCTATTTTACCGAATCAATGAATTATATCAATTCATGATATAATTGATACAATCCTTGATGAATTTGAACAATTACTTAACGAATAACATCGAAGATCTGATCTTATGGCTCTAATACCACTTGAAAGAGCATTCATGGATCTAGATCTATGATGACATCGATGTTATTGTTGGTTATGTATACGATTAGGCGAGGATTACGTTAGTGTGTGTAGTGTGTGTGTTGAGAGAACAATTGGGCAGAGTAACGAGAGGAAAGACGAAAATGATAAGAACTATTACATTAGAATAACTTACAGGGGTTTAAATTCGGTGTATCAACAATTTTGATTAAAAACACATGTTATATATTTTGTAATGTTCTCGGTGTTATGTTTTAAATTCGGATTAAAAAAATGATAATTATAGATTGATAATGTTTCCTTATATAATATAACACACTGGACGGTTATGCTCTTGGAGTGTTATAAAACAAGTATTAAAATAAAACACACAGCCTACAAAACACAATTTCCATCTAGACCATCAGATCACCAAATCTAACGCACCAGATTACTTCTTACACTTTTTAGACAAACTCTACTTCTTATTATAACTCCACCCTATATATATATATATATATATATATATATATATATATATATATATATATTAGCCGTTGTCAACGGCTATGTGGAACAATGTGCCAAAACACCCATTGTATATACAATGAGGAACCCCAAAACAAGCTGGAAAACGAGAGGGTGGTGTTCACTGCGTGATCTAAGGTTCAAGTATTGTTTGCTATGAAGTGAAATAATCGGGTCCCAAAAAAATTAATATTTTTGTGTGGAAAGCATAAATGGATAGTCTTATCAGCTCTTTAGAAAAGAAATGTGGATGTGAGATCTACGGTTTGTTGGCTATGTGGAGAGCTTGAAGGGGCATGCGATCATTTGCTTACATCATGTCATTTTGCTACGATAATATGACAATTTATAAGCAATTTGTGTCGTATTCGGCGAATATACGCATTTTCGGTATGGGATCTACTTAAGTTCCTTGTTACTAGCAACCTTGGTCACATAAAGAATACGGTGATTAATAGAATTATCCTCACGGCTTGCTAATGTGTTTGAAAGTCTGCAAATGAGGTTACCTTCTTAAATAAACCGGTGAGTATCTCCAAGATGGTTTGAGACATCAAAACTTTGGGGAACTCATGTATCAAAAATAGATCTTCTTGAAAGAGTGTTTTGTGAAAGGATTGGTGTGAGTTTTTGTTGTAACTTTGATTTGTCTTTGTTGATGTCTCTAGCTTTTTGCTAGTGTTTTAATAAAGTTGTCGTTTCAACTTTAAGAGTGATGAAGGGTGTTTAAGGCTGCATTGTAAATACATTATTTATTTGTCTTCTTGAATCCTAGGTAAATATTTTAAGTGTTTGGATAACGTAATTTGATATTAGTGGGGATGTGATGGTCGGGTATAAATCTTGTATATTTTGGTATTATTTTATTAGTCTTATTTAGTTTTTAGTGTAAACATTGGTACTTCATATGCATTTATGCGTCATAGGTTATTTGGCGTTAAAGATGCCAAAATGGGACTTGTACAAGCATGGGATAAAGTCCCGAGAAAACTGGCATGCATAACGAAACAAAACAGCTGAAGCGGATTAATTTTCTACCACTGGAAGTCTTTACGACACAAGGAGAAGTTAAAATAGGTCATGCGCGTGTCGCGGAGGACCCTGATGAGGTGCATGACTGTTTTGTCCTTCACGCCGCGCGATGGACAATGGAGAAGACCTTTGCGACACGGAAATGCCTTATAAAATGTAGAAAACATTAAGTTGACTTATATCTTTTTTTTGGCGAACCCTAATGATTTATCGCGTATTCTAGCTATTTACAGGAGTCCATAAATGAATTCCAAAGGTTTCCATAACCCAGATATCATTCCCAATGGCCTTCTACATCATAATTTAAGATTTAATGAAGATCATGAGCGATTGATCTATTCAATTAATTCCCAGTGCGTAGAGTATTGTACGATTTCAGTTTTTCTCATGCTTATCATTGAATTTTATGTAATTGTTAATTGATGATCTATGCTACTTGATGTTCATTAATATTGAACGAGCATTCTGTTTAGGTTTATTTCAATATGGACGTTTAGTTTGTCAATTGTAGTGATACCTGTTTGCACAAGGTTTGCTGATTACTTTTGATTTAATAAAGCATACAATTGCCCTTAATCGAATCATGACGTGAAGGAACATTTGGTTACCATTTACATGTGTTAACGATTGTTGATGCATACGATTAGAAGTTGTTCAGTTAAACCAGATTTATCAGTTGATGTTGAAAAATATTAAATGACATGAGATTGGTTTATTGATTACATGCTTGAACCTTATGTGTGAGTTACCTTTAAATATTGTTTAGAAACTCGTTTAAGTGTTCGCATAATTTCAACCGATCATTGCTAGTGTGTTCCGCACTCAAACTGTTACTTCATAATTCTATAACGAAACTTCATAATGTTTAAAAATCGGTTACATTAAACATTGGCCACTTACTATTCGTGGTTCGACACCCTGTTTACCCTAGTTAATTTAAGGTGAATTGGACACTTGATTCAATATTATTTTTTACCAACCCTTCAACTCCTATCATTGTATAATTGCTTTTAAATTATCCTTAAAAGAATACTACACAGTTTTGCTAAAAATACAATTTATTCACCAGCGTATATAAGAAAGAAAGAAAGAAAGAAAGAAAGAAGGTAAGACATTGTTTTATGTATCGTTTTAAAAAAGTAGTTATGGGTGTAATTTCAGTTATCACAGTTCGTTTTCTTAAATTTGTTATATACCAATCACAGTTCGTTTTTTTTTTTCCATCTAGGTGTATTGTTGAGTTTATTTTATTTCTCGAAACTGAGTATCAAACTTTATTTTTTATTTACTTCTTAAAACTTTTCCCATAAATAAATTCTATGTGGATAATTGGATAAGTAGGCCTCTATTTATTAAACGATGGAACATTTAATAGTTTCATTTATATTTGCTCAAGCGGTGTCGCATTGTATCGCTAGTTGGTGTAAGGTACCGGCTTTTTTCGCCTTGTCTACCAGTGATATATTGGAACTTCACAAATACTATTGGTTGTCCACTCGGAAAGCAGAAGTGCTTGATGCGGGTTGTATAACGGGAGTGCGGTGTATTTGAAAGACAAGAAACGCGGCGGCATTTGAAAGGAAACCGGCGCCATGTTAATTGCGTGATGGGTGAGATTAAAGCTTTGAGTTATTTGTAGGTTTTTAATAGGTAAAAGAATTTTAATATTACTTGGGAGATGTGGAGAGTATTTAATTTTGATGCGTTTGTAAGGGATAAATGAGGCGGTTTACTGGCGGCTTTAGGGTGGTTGTGATGGTGATCTTTTACGGCGGTGTTGATTGTCGTTGGTCTAGCAATTTGCTAGTTCGATAATCCTTTTGGTTTAATAAAATTCTTTTGATTGGTCTTTAAAAAAACATTTATTCGGCATCTCAAATTCTTTATTTTATTTTATTTCTTTTTCAACTATCTATTTTGTCAACAAGCTTATAAATTTATGAATATACTATACATCAATTTGCTCATAAAGGTGCAAACGAATTGGTTATAGAAGGTGCAAACGAGTTGACGAGTTGCATGAGTTCCGTATCCAAACTTTGGGCTTCCTCACAAATTTTTAAGCTGGCCTCAACTCATTTTATTATTTATTATAAAACTATTTATATATTCATAGGTGGCCATTTTATAAGCTTAATTTAATTCAAACTTTTTACAAAGCCGATATCGAGTAATCCATGAGTTAATTTACTCGTTTATATTTCCATTTATACTTACGAGCCTACCCAAGACCCGTATATAAAGCTTGTGTTTGAGCTCATTTAATATGAAAACGTTTAATTTTAAACTTAACTCGCTCAAGTTTCACTTCATTCAAATTTTTAACGGGTTGATCTGGAATAATTCGTGAGTTACGCTGCTGGTTCTTATTATACTATATAAAGTCGAGTTAAGTGTCATTTTAGTATATGTGGTTTGTTCAATTACGCAACTTTAATACCGTTTTTGAATTTATTGCAAATGGCTACCACACTTTTCTAAAACTTGCAATTTTAGTACTTTTTCTAACTTCGTTTATTTTTTCCGTTAAGTCAAGGGTAACTTAGTAATTTTGACTATTTTATTTATTTTCTTTTTTGAGTCAAGTGTCATTTTCATACCTGTGGTTTATTCAATTATGCAGCTCTAGTACCTTTTTTGAATTTATTGCAACTTGATACTTTGATTAGTTTTGGATAGATAGACAAACCAGAAGAGACACTACATATTATATATTACAATTAAAAGATAACTAAATATATGATAGAAGATGAAAAACAACCATGAAATGTATAACATATTTTTTTATCATTTTGTTCTTGATTGCCAATTTACTTCTAGTAGCTCAAGATCCGAGTTCATCCTAGCCATTTTTCTTGCATTTTCTGTATGTGCATTGATTTTTTTTTCAAAAGTTCGGGTATGATAACAGTAGCTATTTAACACATCGGAGGATTAAACCAAATAACAATTACACAACTTCACACCTCTTAGTATAATATCAATTGAACTTGTAGATGAATGCCGGTTGATGCATCACGTGGACAAAACAATGGTTAAAGTTTGAATGATCAATGAGCACGGGGAGGGGGGGGGGGGTAATTTGTTCATTTAGGGTTAGAGATGATCTTTTAATTGTAATATGTAATGTCTCTTTTGATTTGTCTATCTTTCCAAAACTAATCAAAGTATCAAGTTGCATAAATTCAAAAAAGGGCACTAGAGTTGCATAATTGAACAAACCACAAGTATGAAAATGGCAATTAGCTCAAAAAAGAAATAAATAAAATAGTCAAAATTACTAAATTACCCTTGACTTAAAGGAAAAAATAGACGGAGTTTGAAAAAATACTAAAATTACAAGTTTTAGAAAAGTGAGGTAGCCATTTGCAATAAATTCAAATACGGTACCAAAGTTGCGTAATTAGACAAACCACAGGTACTAAAATGACACTTAACTCTACTATATAATAAATGACAAGTTTGGTGCCGCAAATGCCTTATTGGGCCACTTGGCGGCACCGAACTAGCCCGTAAATTTTGTTTTTGTTTTTTTAGTTTAGTCATTATAACAAACGTAATGGAGACTGACTGAACGCCAATTTTTTTCGGTTTCGGTATTATAACGAACATGACGGAAACTGACCGAATTCCATAGACTCACCGTTTCAACGCCTGGGATCAACAACGGTTGGGTTTTACCAACGCTCGAGTTTTATCGACCGACACCACCCTATTGGTCCACCTCAATTTTTATAGTTTTTTTTGTTTTATATTTGGTTTTAATTCCAATAAAATAACGTCAGTCATAAATCGAATTCGCATCGACTTACTGGCTCAACACTTGGATTTTACCACTGTCTGAGTTTTACTGACCTTCTCAGCGCAACGCACCGGGCTAAAAATTAGTTTTCATTATTGGTGATTTGGTGATCATTTGGTCCCCAAAATACGATTGAGCCCAAGCCCATGTAATTTGTCCGTGGTGGACCTGGTGGTCCTGATCCAAGTGTCCATCTTAATCCGTAGCTTATTGGATCTTTGTTGGTGTGACTGTGAGGGTCAAAACAAGTACGTGACCGTCCTAAAGTTTAGCACGTGACGGTCCTTTGTTGCAATGAAAATAAGGTGTGTGAAAAGAGGTTCATGAACGAAAACCGAATAACCGAAGAGCTTGTAGCTAGCGGTACAAAAGGTGAAAATGTATTCTTTAATTGGTTAAGAGTTGTTCTAGTCTTATAATGTAAAAGATGTAGAATTAGAAGTAGGTTTAAAAGGTTGTGTGAATTAGTGATTAGTTATATATATTAGAAAAAAATAGCATAGTGCTTTAATACAAATAGTAAAAAAAAAGTTTATTTATCTCCACCCTCTTAGTTTTATAATATAGGGAATATGCCATATAATAGTTTTAGAAGTATAAAAATGTGTACATATACGTATACATGTATGTACATATAGGTACATACTGTATGTATAAAGAAAGACTATAAACACCATAACTTTTAAATACAAATCTTAATTATATTAAAATTTATGTACTTTAGTCAATTTATATATGATTAAAACGCTCTTTAGTCTTTACAAGTATATGAAGTTTCATTGATGTTGATTTTCAACAAATTGACATGTTACTTGTCACAATCATTATTCTTACAAGCCTGAATTTGGAAACATCCCAAGGAAAATGTGTACGATCCTTTTCATTAATGTTGGCACCACTATTTTACAACTTCAAAGACGAAGTGTGTAGAAGGTTAGAAACGTCAAGTTGATTCAATTAAAAAAAGAGAAAATTCTTAAAATGTCTCCGATTTGAGATGACACGTTTCTTAACTCGCTGCCTCCCCGCCATGTTAGCTTTGCTACAAGCATGGATCCTAAACTGATTTAAAAAATATTTAAATATTTTTAATTTTATTGGTTTTTAAATTCTTGTATATTGGATTTTGGATAATAATACAATTAAGAAAACTCATGCATACCATCAAAATCATTTTATTTTTAAGCTAGCATGGCGGTGAGGCGACGAATTTTGAGCTAACATGGCAGGGAGACAACAAATTTTGAGCTAATATGACAGTAAGACGACGAGTTTTGAGCTAACATGCCGGGGATGCGACGAGTTAAGAAACATGTCGTCTCGAACTCCTAACATGGAGGCGGACGACATGTTGGTAAAGAGACAAAAATGGAATTTAAATTTTGAATGGACATATTTAGAATCTATTTCTAAAAAAGAGATATTTTAAGAATTTTCCCATAAAAAATATTTATTGTTCATAAATTGTATTGTTTAAAGGAAAGATTACTAGAATAAAGATCTTTATTCAAAAAATTTTTAAAACTGACATGAGTATTTTGGCGTTTATATCCTCAATTATTGATGTTTGGTTTAATAAAAAGGTGTCACGTCAGTGGAGTTAGTTAAGGTGGCTAAGCCTTTGCCGATACTTTTTTGGTATTAAAATTTGTAAAAAATAAATGAGACTCACTTTCAACTAATACAACTTCGATACGTGTCAAACATTACTAAACTTAGCTTACAACTCTAGTTTTTTAGCTGACATCATTTACTTTTAGCCGACTTCGAGATCTGTGTTTATTCATTTAGCCGGCTCATTATTTTCCATCTTAGGCTCTTAGCCGGCTCCAACTTAGTTCGGAAGCTAAAACTTCACTTAGATATCCTGTTTTCTTCCTTTTAACCACTTAAATTTAGCCGTCAAAATTAAATACTTTTACCTACCCAAAATACTAACCTAACCGACATTCATGTTTTTCTCTCTTAGCCGTCTTCTTTTTTCTTCCTTATAGCCGCATAAATTTAGCCACCATATTAAATGTGTTTACTTATCAACTTTAATTTTTTTACCTAATATTTTTATAGAAGTTATAATACCTTATACCCCCTGTCAAAGTTATAAAAACCACCCTACCATTTTACATGGTTTTGTATGTTTTATAAGAATGTTAGGCAAAAAAAAATTTAAACTTGTTAAGTAAGCAAATTGAATATCGTGGCTAAAACATGTCGGCTAAGAGAAAAAAAAAGAAGACGGTTAAGAGAGAAATAAAAATGAAAGTCCGCTAAGTGTTTAATTGGATAGGTAAAAAGTATTTAAATTTGACGGTTAAAACATGCCGGCTAAAAGAAAAAAAGAATATGGCTAAATATTTAATTGGTTAGGTAAAAGTATTAATTTTGAGGGCTAAATTTATGCCGCTAAAAGGAAGAAAAAAAGCCGGCTAAGAGAAAAAAACATGAAAGCTGGCTAAGTATTTATTTGGGCAGGTAAATTATTTAATTTGGCTGCTAAATTTAAGTAACTAAAAGGTAGAAAAGAAGACGAACTAAAGTTTTAGTCTACGAACTGAGCTGGAGTCGCTAAGAGAGAAAATAATGAGCTGTTACCTGAATAAACACGGATCTTGAAGCTAGCGAAGAGTAAAGGATGTCGACTAAAAAACTAGAGTTCTAAGCTAAGTTTACATGTTTGACACGTGTAGAAATTCTATTTGTTGAAAGTGGGTCCCATTAATTTTTACAAATTTCAGTGCCCATAAGGTTTCGCTAAGGCTTAGCTGGCTCCTCTAACGTGGTGTTTGTTTATTGGACCAAAAATTAATGATTGATAAGATGTAGGCTAAAATAGCCATGTCTGTTTTTGAAAATTTTGGGTCAAAGGTGTTTACTAAAGTAACTTGTTTAAATATTTCTAAACATAATTTATCATATAATATACTAGCTTTTGAACACGTGAATTACATAGGATTTGTCAAATCTTATTTTACTCTTCTAATAAAGTAAAATAATAAAGCTTATGTGTCAAGTCCAAATTCACTTTTAGCCTAATATTTCATCCTAATATTCTAATTGCTCCTCTCATTCATCACAGCTATCCATGGTCATAAGTCAAAATCATTTTGGCAATTGGGTTATAAAATAGTCAAAAAATTAAAGTAAAATATTAATTGAAGATCAAACAAGTAGAAATACAAAAGTTAAACAAGTAGAAATAGTCGATAACAATCTTTTTCTAGGGTTGGTTTATTCCTTTAATGCCCAGTTATTTTCCCACAGACACTAAAGAGAATTACATAACACATGACTTAGAATCAGGAGTGATCATTTTTGTCCTAAGAATCTGAAGACATTATCTGTATGGAGGTAATTTACTATATTCATATATCATAAAAGATTAAAAATATTTTTGGGTAAAAGGAGACGAACATGAGGCAAAAACGCTGGATGGAAATTCTTAATGACTATTAGTATGAAATTCAATATCATGAAGGCTAATGTAGTAGTAGATGCTTTAAGCTGTAAGTATCAAGAGAAATCGAAACGAGTGCGTGCTCTTAGAGTAAATCTGCAAATTAATTTAATAGAACAATTAAAAAGCGCTCAGGAAGCAACTATTACTAATGATACTGAAGGATTAAAAGGAATACTAAAAGAATTGAAGAAAGATAAAATGGAATTTGGAAAATATCATAAAAGAAGAATATGGATACATAACCAAGGAAATTTATGAGAAAAGATTCTTGAAGAAACTCATAAAGCTAAATACACAATGCACCCTGGAAGTGCTATATGCATCAAGATTTGAAGAAAATTTGTTATTAGATAGGAATGAAAAAGGACATAGCTAGTTATATTTCAAAATGTTTAACTTGTAAGTTAAAGCTGAACATCAGAAGCCGGTATGAAATTGAGAATTAATAACAATTGATTTTATTTCCAAATTAGCTAAAACAAGAAAAGGTAATGCCTCAATTTAGGTAATTATGGATAGATTGACAATATCAGCATATTTCCTACCAATGAAAGAAACTTTCAAATTGAAACAATTAGCTAAGCTTTATGTGGGTAAAACAGTCTAATTACATGGATTTCCATTGTCCATTATGTTTAATCGAGAGAGTCTTTTCACTTTTCATATTTGGAAAAGTTTCCAAATGGCTTCGGGAACTGTAACATCCAGCTTTCTGAAAATAATAAATAAAGAAATTTTATTATTTAATTGTGTGTTATTATGTGTTGGGGATTAAATAAAATAATATAATAGAATGGTAGGCTTAAATAGAGATGAACTTAGAATTTAAAGTATGGACTAAGGAGTGTTTTGGGCCTAAGGTCTATTGGCTTAGGGTATAAATAACCCTTAAACCACCCTAAACCCTAGATCTCATATTCCCCACCTTTCCATATTTGCCAAACACCTCAAGAAAACATACACATAGCTGTTACACCTTTACGTTGCATTTCGGATTCAAAGGCAAGAGATTCAAAGTTTGTTTTGTGTCCGTCGATATCAAGTGACAAAAGATCGAGCTAGGCCAAGTTGTTCAAGATCCAAGACTAAACCGAACCATTTAACATTCATAGTGAAAGCTTGTTGATTAAGGCTCGGCTCGTTAAGTATTTATAGATCTAGCTAAAACCGGGCTTTAAAATCGATAAAGGTTCGAACTTTATCGTAAACAAGTTGGATCTTAGTTGAGTATAATAATAGAAATGAAATAATAATAATAATATTAAATATAATAATAATAATGTTCGTACAATAACATTCATCACCAAAACCAAAAGCGATGATAATAATAATAATAATAATAATAATAATAATAATAATAAGTAGTAGTAGAAGTCAGTAGCAGCATCACATCTTACATAATAACACTATCATTCATATAGTTTGTTATATGAATGAAGCTGCAGCAGTGGACATATATTTGATAAGAAAGGAACTTTAAACATCAAGATGAGTTGGTTGGATGGTTAAGACACGAAAATGTGAGGAGGGAGACTCGGGATCAAACCCGGTTCCCACAACCCATTTATGCATCATTGTAAGGCCCCGTTCCCGGTAACCCTACTTTGGTGTTGGATTTACTCATAAACACAATTCTAACATCAGAGTTAATTTTAACTTTCGCGGAAATAATTTAAAACTTCAACATCACATCACAAACATGCATTTTTGTCATAACATACAAATTGTCTTTTCATAACATAACATAAAATAGTCTTGACACTTCATCATAGATGCCAGTCTCTTTATCTCGTGCTATGTGTCCTTCCTCAAGCCAGCTGCCTCAACCTATCTGCCTGCGTGCATACTAAAAGTCAGCTACGCTGAGTGAGTTCTAGTTAATCATTTAACATACAATACATTCATACCCTTACTCATACGCATCCGAAGATACGTATTCATACCTTATTTACTCTTACTTCTTTCATACAAATTTTATAGACATGCACTCACGCTTACATACTTTCTTTCATATGGCCTTGTAATTTACCAAAGGCTATTCTATTTCTACCATCACAGATATTATTAGGGTCTGGTCCCTTCTGTCTCAGATATTATTAGGGTATGGTCCCTTATGTCTCAGATATTATCAGGGTCTGGTCCCTTCTGTCTCAAATATTATTAGGGTCTGGTCCCTTCTGTCTCAGATATTATAAGGGTCTGGTCCCTTCTGTCTCAGATATTATTAGGGTTTGGTCCCTTCTGTCTCCAATAACCATACCTGTCACGTCACTCGATCATACATTCATTTTCATTCATGCATACTTTACATATCTTCTGGTCATGTATATACGTATATATACATATTCATTCGTATAAACATTCCGTAATAACATTCAATAGTCATACGTATAACATACACATATCATACGCTTACCACTTAAGTTAAGTGTATTAACAACTATCACAAAGGAGTATGCACACAGCCCCAAAAACATAACGGATAAAGGGGCTAGAAACTCACTTGAAGTCGGTTTCTCTCGCCGTTAATAGTAATGCCCTTCTTTAGCTGTGCACGGCTAACTGTATAACGCATTACGAGTGTCAAATATCCATTACTACTACTTCTTACATTTAAGTCAATGACACCCTCAACTAATGGGGGTCCGGGGGCAGCGCCCCTGGTATCGGGGTCTAGGGGCGGCAACCCCTAGCAGGGTCCAAGGGGCAGCTCGGAAAAATTTTATTTTCATTAACAGTCCTTTAACATAAATGCATCAGAAAATGAATTTTATAAAATTTCGCATGGAAGAATTTCGCTTCGCATGAAACTGTTTCGCTTCGCATGGAAGCGTTTCACTTCGCATGGCTGAGCAAAGCGAAATGCCTGTTTCGCTTCTCAAGGCTGAGCGAAGCAAAATGCCTTCCTTTCTTCGTTTTTTTTACCATTTTAAAGCCATTTTACTTCGTGGCTCTTCCTCAGGACCTGATTTTACTCTTTCCCAACTTTTGACACATTCTGACCCCATGCACCTGATCCTGAACCCATCTCTCAAAGTCTAAACACCACCTTTTTATCACAAAGTGCACCCGAGAGGTTATAACTTACCAAGTTTATATTTTTCTTACATTTCACAACCCGATCTATCATTATATTTGTTTGCATGCCGATTCTAACCATAAAACTTAACCATTTTAAACTAAAACCCACCTTTTTCTTGCGGGTTCGAGTTCAGATCTTGACAACTCGAGGATCTAGACGTGATTCTTGTCAGTTGAAGGCACTTGAATCACCAAACTCTTCCTTAATTTAATCTCAGAATGGATTCGGGTCTTGAGAGAGAGTGGGTGTGTGTTTCTTGAGTATGTAGGTGTTTGTGTGTTTTGAGAGGAAAGGGAAGAAAGAAAAGAAGTGGTTGGCCTATATATATAGGGGTTTCATGGGTCCCACCACTCACTCCCACTTCCAACTCTCAAATACGTAACACACGATTAATATAACGACATACAACTATTAACAAAAATTTCTGTTATTAAATGCTTAACAAAAGTTGGACGTTACAATCATGCGATTAGATCTGGTCCATGCGACTAGATCTGGTCCATGCGATTCAAATGAACCTGGTTCATGCGATTCAATAGACATGGTTTTATGCGAATCAAATAGACTAGTATCATGCGATTCAAATCAACCTGGTTCATGCGATTCAAATGGACCTAGTTCATGCGATACCTTTTTAAAAGGGGTGAGTTATCTTATGTAGAAAAGAAACACACATTCACATATATGTATAAATATAGGTATATTAAAAGAAAGGAATAAACACAGTTAAAGAAACAAATAAATAGGACAATTAAAAAGGATGAACGTTAGATATAAGAAAGAGAAGAAGTTAATAAAACCGTCGTTAACAAAGTAACCCCATTAGATTCGTTAAACTAAATGAACGAGCCTAGCCTATCAAGTATGCTAGTTAACTAAAATACAAACTTAACTGGTTCTGTCTACATACATACATACATACATACATATATATATATATATATATATATATATATTGAATAGTTAGTCATGCACAACTAAGGAAGGGGACTACTGTTAACTCCGAACATAGCAGAATCCAGGTGAGCTCTAGCTCCCTTTTTTCCTTTAAACGTTTTTGGGGCTATATGCATACTCATATGTGAAAGAATTGGTATACATAATTTTAATTAATGATGTATATCTTGTAAGAATGTGTTTATATATTAATTTATTAATATGTATACTTGAATGTTAGTTGATAAAACAAAAAGAGTTAGGGAAAAAGCCCTACAAATACTTGTATAGAATGTGTACACGAATGTAAATGTGTATGAATGCTATGTATAGAAGAATGGGTACATGTTCATGCGTAGAGCCTCCGGGCCTCATGTAGCATAATAAGTTAGGATGACAAATCCCTCTATAGCTCGGTTATGAGCAAGGAAAGATGGCTCGCTTATGAGCAATAATAGACGGCTCGGTTATGAGCAAAAATAGGAGGCTCAGTTATGAGCAACGAAAGATGGCTTGATTATGAGCAAGCGTGTATGAATATAGTTATGGAATGATTGATAGACAGACATAGAGAAAGTAAATAACGAATGAGATAGGTTATGTTGTGTATAATGTTCGAAAGATGTGATTTATTTATAAATTGTATGTTATGAAAAGAAATAAACATTAGAACTCACTCAGCATGTAGCTGACTTTTAGTATGCATGCAGGTATTGTGATGATGTGGCAACCTTGAGGTGCATACGAGACTATCCATATTGAAGATTAGTTAGAGAAAGAAGTTGTTATGTAAAAAGTTTTAGTTTCCGCTGCAGAATTGTTCGTGCTTCCGCTGTAACAAACTGAGTTTATGAGTAAATCCAACATCGAATGTAAGGCTGCCGGGCTCGGGCCCTTAGAAGTTGGTAACATAGCAAAAGTTTGTGAGATTTAAGCATCCTTACATGCGTAGACTGATACAGGGAATGGGACCGAAGAAGAAAGACAGTATGGATAGCCGTATGCCACCCAAGCAAGCTCACAAGTAGAAAAGAATATAATTGATTTAAATGTAAGAATGAATGCTACAGTATGAAAGAAAGTATGTGTTAAAGTACTTGACTGTTAGGGCTCGGATTTTCAGTATCCTAAGCAAACGATATGTTCAGGATAACTCCAGGATATAGTATCCTCCGAAGATACAGGTATCCTTAATATACTATTGTGCTAACGATTCCACCACCTTTCTTTGATGCTTACCAGGTCATACAACGTTCCCATGTGCTCCTAAAGACTCGGACTACTCGCCAACAACCTCAAAGAACGTGCTCAACAAGGGAAAACGGCTAGTTATTGATTTAGTCTTTCATTTCCTGATTTTTAGGATTGTTTGTTAGCTTTATTTCAGTATAAATAGAGCTCTAATCTGGATCAAAACACCCAACAATCACACAACTTACACACTCTAGCACATGAGACTTACTAGTACTCGCATTCTGTAACATGATCCAGTTTGAGCTCCACCACTTGTAATCACTTTTTGTTATTAATAAACCAGTGGTGATAGTTTTCACCGCCCGGGGTTTTTTTTCTTGTTATCCTGAGGATAACGAGTTTTTTCCTCGCAACAAATCGTTGCGTTCTATCACTTTTACATTCGTTTCAAGCAAGCACGAAGTCCCATTTAATAATTTGGTTACGAAATTACCTATGTCAATTTTTGACCAAAACAATGACTACTTTTATAAGTTAGAATGAATGGTATGAAATAAATTGTTGTGACAACCATTTACTTCATTCTCAATCACTTTCATTTCCTTCTTTATGGCCTCACAACCAAAAACCAGTTCTGTTTTTGCTCCGGCGGTCACCATTGCTTCAAGTGCCAACCCTGGTCCTCCATCAGTCACGAAGAAGAACACTCAATCCAGAGGGGAACTTCTACGGTACCCGGGAACCTCTACACGGGTAGATCCGGTCATCTCTAACAGTGATATTTTTGCTTTGATGGAACAGGTCAAAACTCACATGGAGCAGCAAGAGAAGACTAACTCAAGGCTATTTAAGGAGATTGAAGGGATCAAGAAAAAACCAGGGCAGGAGGCCACTTCAATCATGCCTAGGGCTCTTGATTTTGGTTCTCCAGGATCATCTATCCTTCAGAGTCACGGATCCTTGGGGACACAACCAACAAGGACTCCGTCTCAGCAGCAATCAGGATACTGGGGAACTTATCTTCTGGTATCCTCGGAATTACCCGGACCAACGAGACCAGAATACATCAACGTGCAGCCTCATTCAGCCGTACCAGCTGGCATATTCTCGTCAGGATCTCCGGTGGTGTCCTCTGAAGTGCATGTTCGAGATGATATCCCCATGCAGACGTCGCCTTATCCTGAGGATACCCTCAATGGAGGAACTAGTCGTCAAGGCTCAGGATACCTGAAGCCTAACCACGATCTCGGTAACAGTTTACCTAATGCTAATTTATACACTAACCGTGGATCTGTGCAGGGTAAGGGGATATCCCCCGAGATAGCCAGGGAATTGCAGAAAATGAAGGACATGATTTCCAATATTCCCGGGATAATCCGTCCCATAGCTGAAGTCCTGGTAGGCAGCCACAGGTTATCCAGATTCACCTAGCCTATATGTGACGTAGAGATCCCCAAGAAGTTCCAGACGCCCAGAATGAAGCTGTACGATGGCACTACGGATCTTGAGGAACATGTAGCTCGGTACAGGGAAAGGATGGAGATCAACCCCATCCCTGACATCAAAGAAGCTTGTCTATGCAAGGGATTCAGTTCAACACTAACGGGACCGGCCCTCAAATGGTTACTAAGTATTCCTTCCAATACTATTACTTCATTTGCTCATTTGATTAACCAATTCAATAATCAATTTTCTTGTAGTTGATCTTTTGAGAAAATGACAGGTGATTTATATAGAATTGTTCAGCATAACAATGAATCCCTAAGGGATTACATAACTAGATTTAGCAGGGAAGCTTTGGATATCCCCAACCTCGAAATGGCGTCTGTTGTTGAAGCTTTCAAGATGGGTTTGAAAAAGGATTCACCTTTCTATGACGACCTTGTCATGACTCCATGCAGGAATCTTGATTAAGTCAGAAACAGGGCATTAAGATACATTCGGCTAGAGGATGATAAGAAGGCTCATGGAAGTTTGGTTATCCCGAAGTATGAGTCTACTAACAGGAAGTCAGACTCTCCACAGAAGTTTTCTAGGCCAAAGCCATATTCCAAACAAGATAATTCCAGGATAAATGCTGTGGAAGAAGATGAAGATGAAGAAGAATATCCTAAAATATCAGAATATTGTTTTAACCTTGATATTGGTGGTGTGATCTGTGTCATGCAGGATCTAGGTGACAAGGCTAGATGGCCCAAGAAAAATGAAAAACCCGGATCCAGCAAAGACAAGTCCAAATGGTGTGCATTCCATGAAGACTTTGGCCATCGCACTGAAGATTGCATGGCACTTCGGAAGGAAATAGGATACCTTTTCAGCAAAGGATACCTGAAGGAACTATTTGGAAGAAACAAAAACAAAAGTCAGGATCCTGTCAAGATACCTGAAAGGGCACCTTCTCCACCACCCGGAGCTAAGGTTGTATCCTTTATCTCAGGAGGATTTGGCATCTGTGGAACCTCATATTCAGCAGCTAAGAAGCGTTCCAAAGAAATGAAGATGGACAACAGAGAAAGACCTCTACGTACTTCCACGTTAAGAACTCAAAGAATCATATCCTTCGATAACGGGGATAGATGTGATCTTGTGGATCCCAATCATGACGGTTTGGTAATCACTTTATCTATAGCTAACTATTTTGTGCGTAGTATACTCGTTGATGGAGGCAGCTCCGTGAACATCATCCAACTGGATGCCTTGAAGAAAATGGATATTCCTGATACTGAGATTATCCCGAGATCCTCGGTCCTCGTGGGATTCAGTGGGGGGACCAAGAATACCCTGGGATATATCAAAATTCCAGTATACATGGAGGGAGTAAACTCTCTGCAAAAATTTTATGTTATTGACTCATTGTATTGTTGTAGTGTGATCTTAGGCAGGCCATGGATTCATGACATGAAGGCAGTACCCTCAACATACCATCAGTTGTAAAACTTCCAAGTCCTTGGGAGTTATCAAGATAGAAAGTGACCAACAAGATGGCAAAGATTGTTATGCATCGTCAATGAAGTCGGCTGCAAAGCCTACTCAAGCATAGCAATTACAGAAACAACCAGGGGAGGTCCTGCAAGCTAGAGAGTAGGATGTGAAGGAAGTATCTTTGGATCCTCAGGATACTGAGATCAAAGTATTGCTAGGATCAAGTATTCCTGAGGATATTGAGGTGGAATTGATATCCTTCCTAATGAAAAGAGCTTTTACCTTCGCTTCGAAACATGAAGATATGACAGGTATCTCTAAATATAAAATTACTTATAAACTTGGTATAGATAAATCTTTGAGGCCGGTACATCAAAAGCAAAGGAAGTTTGCTCTTGTGAGAAACATTATCATATAAGAAGAAGTGCAGAAGCTGCTCAAGACCAATATGATAAGAGAGGTCCACTATCCTAGATGGTTGGCCAATCTAGTTGTAGTCCAGAAGAAGAATGGAAAGTGGAGAGTGTGTGTGGACTTCACAGACCTAAAGAAGGCATGTCTAAAATACCCATCTCCACTCCCACACATTGACTCAATGGTGGATGTAATTGCTGGCCATGAACTACTAACCTTCATGGATGCATCCTCAGGATTTCAACGAATTCAAATGGAGCCTTCAGATCAAGAAGACACAACCTTTATGACTCCCACAGGTATATACTGTTATATTGAAATGCCTTTTGTACTAAAGAATGCAGGTGCAACATACCAGAGGCTGGTCAATATGATGTTTAAAGACCAACTGGGGACACGATGGAAGTCTACATAGACGACATGGTGGTAAATTCAAGAAGGGCTGAGGATGATCTCAAAGACTTGGCGACAACATTTGACATCTTGAATGAATACAACATGAAGTTGAATCCTGCCAAGTGTCATTTTGGAGTCAAAGAAGGAAAGTTCCTTGGGTACATGGTCACCAAAAGAGGAATAGAAGCAAGCCCTGAGCTGTTCAAGGCTATCCTAGATATCAAATCACCAAGGAACGTCAAAGATCTCCAAATATTAACCGGAAGAATTGCAGCTCTCAATAGGTTCATTTCAAGATCTTCAGAGAAGTGTAAAGACTTCTATGATATCCTGAGAAAGAACCAAAAATTTGAATGGGGAGAGAAGCAAGAAAGGGCTTTGGTATCCTTGAAGGAATATTTATCCTCAGCACCACTCCTGATGAAGCCAGTTGATGGTGAACCATTACCCTTGTACTTAGCTGTTTCGGGGAATGCAATAAGTGTTGTCCTGGTCAAAGATCATGGCTCGGATTTTCAGTATCCTAAGCAAATGATATGTTCAGGGTAACTCCAGGATATAGTATCCTCCGAAGATACAGGTATCCTTAATATATTATTGTGCTAACTATTCCACCGCCTTTCTTTGATGTTTACCAGGTCATACAACGTTCCCATGTGCTCCTAAAGACTCGGACTACTCGTCAACAACCACAAAGAACGTTCTCAATAAGGGACGGCTAGTTATTTATTTAGTCTTTCATTTCCTGATTTTTAGGATTGTTTGTTAGGTTTATTTAGTATAAATAGAGCTCTAATCTGGATCAAAACACACAACAATCACACAACTTAGACACTCTAGCACACAAGACTTACTAGTACTCGCATTCTGTAACATGATCTAGTTTGAGCTCCACCACTTGTAATCACTTTTTGTTATTAATAAACCGGTGATGATAGTTTTCACCGCCCGGGGTTCCTCAGGATAACGAGTTTTTTCCTCGCAACAAATCCCTGTGTTCCATCATTTTTACATTCGTTTCAAGCAAGCACCAAGTCTCATTTACTAACTTGGTTACGAAATTACCTTTGTCAATTTTTGACCAAAACAATGACTACGTTCATGAGTTATAATGAATGGTATGAAATAAATTGTTGTGAATGCTAGCTTAATTACTAGAGGTAGAAATACGTGATTATATGTGACTACATGGAATGTTTAATTGATTGTCTAACCATTTAAAAGTAGAACCTAGCACAAGTGGAATCACGAAGGGAAGTGTATAGGACACGGAAAGTTAGGTGATTAGTTATGTCACACCCGAACCTAAGGCGGAAATGCTGGGGCGTGAGCCGATTGTTCACAACTCGAAGATACTATCATAAATAAAAATGTGACAATATCTAATAAATTAAATATTTCAAATTACAGTGCAGAAGCATTCATAACACAAACAAGTAATTTAAAACAAATAAACCAATCAAGATTTAAATAAGATAGTCTTCATTAAGTTTCCTATGGTCTTTTCTAGATGTCCCTCACGTCAAACTTCAATTCAAAAGGCAACCTGCATATGCGTAGAAAATAAATAGAGTTTGTCAACAACACATGTTGAGTGAAATTATCCCCAATTTTTCATGAATAATCATAGCATATATATAATATGTGAAAAATGTTAAATGCAAAAACAACATATGTGAGTAATAGTCAATCAAACCATAAACAAACAATGTGTCAATTGGTCGTTGCCTTGCGAATTGGGCATTGGCTACTATGACTAGTATACAAAAATGATTGTCGGTTTACCATCGCTATGCGAACGGGCTTTGGTTACTAAGATGGCGTATGATCATACTGACTTACTAGACTTTTGATGGACCTCTCAGAAATATGATAGAATATAAACACTTAAACAAACAGCAATTAGCATTTAATTGAAATACACACATTAATTATGTTTGCGAGTTTGTGTGTATATGTATAATAGAAAATATTAATAGGTACGCATATGTCCCCAAAACATTTAAAAACAGTAAAATAAATGGGAATGATCAAACTCACCTTATTCTGAAGCGAGTGAACAAGAATATGAGTAAAAGGTTAAATAATAAACAAGTCGTCCTCTAACGCGTCAAACAACGTGAGTCAATGTAAGGCCCCGAACCCCGAGAACCCCACAATTGGTATTCATACAAAACATTTATTAAAATAATTAAACTTGAAAACGGTTTCTTCCATTAAACAAACATCTCAAAGTGTAAATTAGCGGAAAACATGAATAATAAAGTAAGTTCCCAAAAACCCGGGAATTTTGCCCGAAACCAATTTAAGTATAATTTATAAGTCTTTTTGAAATAAAATGTTCAGAAACAAGTTCTTCATCCCCGTATGCCCTTCACCGTCCGAGTAGCTTCATGCATGTCCAAGGGATAAGGCATCCTCTTCCTAACCTAAAACTCACACTAACATGCACACAAAGTCAGCTTAAGCTGAGTGAGTTCAAGTTTTAAATAAGTAACAAAAGTCTTAATAATCATTCCAACGGTTTTAAAACTGTAAATGGAAATACATCAGTTAGGTCATCACATTTAATAAACAATCATCCTTACGTATGAACATCTCTATACGTGCATTCACATATATATATATATATATATATATATATATATATATATATATATATATATATATATATATATAACATTCAATAATAACATTCAGGGCCGAGAAAACGTACAACCCAAACACATAACATTCAACGCATGCAAACACAAAGTAGGCATACGCAACATTCAGTAGTCGAGACGACTACAACATTCGCCAAATATTGGCCATTCTATAATATATATATATACATACACACATTCTTTAACATTCCAAGGCCTACCAATACTAGCAAGCCTATGTAAAATCGTTTAAAACATTTCATCAAGCAAAATCGCTTAGGTGTGCATGCTAGCCCAAAACTTAAAAAGAGTTAAACGGGACATCAAGAACTCACCTGACACAAGAAGCGGATTCACCACGAGCTAGAGAATCCCTAAGAAATCCCAAAACTCAAACACCTGTCGGTTTACATTCAATCAATACTAATGACATCAAGATGACTCGTTTATCCTACGAGACGTTCTAACATGGTTCGAGTTACCTAAACCCTCAACCTCATCAAACTTAATCACAACAGCCCCCGAGGTCTCACATTCACCAAAACGACCCTTAGGTACTCCCGGGAATAAAGAATTCCCAATTTGCCCCCGAGAGCACTAGGTGACACTAACACGCGCGTTTAGGAGTCGTTTAGGCTGTTAACATCCAACTCAGCCCCGTGTGGACCCATTATGATAAAATCACAGCCAACAAGTCCACATGACGCCACACGAGTCAGTCGGTAACCCGCAAGTACAACGCACCAACTATTCAATAAAAACAATTGCGCGTTGTACCGAACCGTTGGAGTAACCGACAACCAATTCAGCCCCATAACTTATAAAAATGAATTTTGAACAGCCCGTACATCAAACCAAGTGTCCCCGAGCTGAATTGGTCGTTAATCACTTCAACCCTCGCGTTAAACGCGCCAAACTACAATTCTAGACAACCGAACATAACAATCAAATTACAACTAGTTGATCAACTTAACGAACACCTATGAACATGATCTTTAAGTATGATATACGGGACATACCTAGGAAGATTGTGGTGCAAAAACTCACTTCAAATAGCCCCGACAAGAACACAATAGAACATCCACCGGTTAAGCCTAAAACGAACTTCTCGATCAATAACAAGTAAAACGTGCAGATTTTAGCATGCTAAGATGGATTTAATTATATTGGATAACCTTTAAATAAATTATTAAATTTTTACCAGACTTTAATAAATGTCTTAGGTTTATAAAAATATTTTTATTATATTTTTCTATTGGATACAAAAATTATAAAAATTCCTCCAACACAGCAAGGTACGTGCGGCTATTTCAGTGCGCAACGAAATGGTTTTATTTTTATAAAATTCATTACCAAACCAAATTAAACGATTCCAATTGGGTTTGGTTAATAACTCAAAATACTAACTTTCAGAAGTGGAACCAACCAATTTGGACCTGTTGAAAAAAGGTTATGACGTCGGGAAGACAGACCAGAATCTGTCATCCCGCATCAGCTTTGACACTCAATTTTATATATTCATAAAAACCATTCAAATCTCGTCCAAAAATTACGTATTATACCTTTCTGGAAACTAGACTTAAAGTAGAACATCATGTAATCAAGAATCGATCAAAAAGAAAAGGATTATCATCGCGTTACAGACCCTACAATAAACGTATACGAATCTGTCAGCAAACTGTTATCATCAAAACTCAACCTTAACGACCAATGAACGCGTTAATATGATCAATTAAGGTGTAAAAGACATGGGGAATCATAAAACCGACCTTGAATTGAAGTTTTTAGGGCTCAAACTTGGCTGGACAGGAGAAAATTCGCAAGGGAGGGGGGTCCTAAGCTCCGATCGGCGCACAAGAGGGTCAGGGTTAGGATTCTTTTTGTTTTATGATATAAAATAAGAAGTTTCATTCTAGCCCCTCAAGTATAAAGTGTAAGGAAACTTGGATGAAAAGTTACATAATTTTAACGTAACAGGATGACGTAAAGGCTCCCGAGAAACGTCGGTTAAATCCCGAGAATAATACATACTTTACAAGCTTTAACTCTTGGAACCGGAATTAACAGGCGTTACAGTCAAATATACTTGAAACATTGAGATAAATACATATGAGAGAAACCGAACTCGTTGCCACTAGTATGTTCAAAACGGACGTCTAGATCTCCGGTTATGCTAAATTAAACGTTTAAGCGAGTCGGTACTGATTAGAATCCGAACAGCGAGTCGGAAGTCGAGTTTTGGTTCGTAGCCTTAAATATTGTTACGAAAATAAAAGTCTTTTGGACCAAACGTCGGTTTCGACCAGAAGCATGAGAAAACGAGTAGTCAAACTTGTTGACTATTATGCCCTTTAACGGGTTTTAGTCGATTTGACCAGTCAACACCCTTCAATCTCAGAAATTTATTGAAGGTTATTGACTAGTAATATGTATAAATGATTTTACAGAAGACAACTTACCCGGATAATGCCTGAATCGATGAGAAACGGAAGTCAAAGGTTGAGAATGCTTGAAAGTCAAACACCAAAGCTTTGTTTATTCGAGTATTATGGCAATACCGAAGAAGAATATGATGGAAAGAAAAGAGTGATGACTGGGAATTATAACTTTAGGTTTAGGGAAGTTTGTGGCAGAAGAAATAAGTCTTGCGTTTATATAGAATACTCAAAAAACGAACCAAATATAGTTAAATTTTACTCGTTTAAGAAACCGAATCAAGTTTTAATGACCAAATCAATATTGTATGCAGTAAAATTCGTTCTTGAGTAAGGGTAATGAATATGGACATGTATTTAGACTATATTACTTTAGGGCTTAATTCACTCGATATAGCCCAAAAATAAACGATTTTGTGCCAAAAACGAACTAGAAAACAAGAAAAACAAAATGATCTGTGAAGGTAGGTGGAGGTGGCACGCGGCCACAAAGGGTAGTTGCCATCGCGCGGAGCCCCAGGTCCAAATAGGAAACGTTTGTGTTTTGACACTTTTAGTCCCTGAACTTCCTAAAATAGCTATTTCTTTATTAATTTGAAGTTTAAACAAAGAATAAACAAATTTAAGAACATAAAGAATATAAAATGAAAATATATTAAAGAATACTTATAAATGTTTGATATTAATAATAATAAGGATCTGAATAATGTTCCCAAATCAGGTTAATTACAAATGAATACGAATACGGAAAATCTGAGATGTTACAGTCTCCCCTACTTTAGGGAATTTCGTCCCAAAATTAAGAAAAACCAAAACATAATCGTTTTGAAAATAATTAAACTTTAAGGAAAATATCATAACATAGAACTTCTAATAATCGAAGCAATGCTCCAAATGAAAATCCGATAAGAGCACTTATATATAGGATGTACCAGTGGCGTATCCACCATGTCCTTATCATCTAATAATTCGTACCGTTACTCGAACTACTTTCGGTTCTAGATCATGACACACAATTGTACGCATTATAATTTCCATGCGAGGAATTGGATAATTATGTTTGCTGCCATAATTACTCCTATCGTCGGATGGTCCGCATAATCCGTCCCATCATGTGGTTTATAAAACATTGAAAACTAAAATTTTGAGAGAAACAAAAGTTTTTAATTAATCTTAAGGATAAAATCAAAAGATCATAAATGTATACATCTTTAAAATTTGAAGGGAATTGAGATCCTAGACGTTGAGAGAGCGATGAACAAGGATAGGAATATAAGATAACCAATGAACTTTTGCGAACTTTACAAATAACATAAAAGAGCAAACATGATTTTTATAAATGTACGAAAAATATCACAGCAAAAATTAAGTGAGGATTAAATAAATAGTTCAATTATCAACAAATCTTTAAATGATTAATGAAATGTGAAACCTTTACACATCGTAAACATTAGGAATGAAATTTTAAGGTTGAGATTATAAATTTAAACAAAGTTAATGAAAATTTCGATGAATCGAGTTTGGTTAATTGAGAAACTTATGAGATGTAAAGAGAAATTAATATGAAATCATAACATTTCAATTATGAATTTGAGATGAGATAAATTCAAATTACAAAATTAAAATATGGTAATTAGTAACTGAAATATTAATGAAAATGCAAAAATGTACGTATTCAACAAATCGCTCAAAGATTAAATTGGGGAGCGGATATTGTAACATCCCAAAAATTTCCATACCAATTTTGTCAATTTAGGAAGTTGAGGGACCAATTAGTCATTTAGCTAAAATAAATATATAAAACCCTCATGAAGCGACACATGTCCTAATGACTAATCGCATGAAGCAACACATGTCCGATGATTAATCGGATGAAATCGACATGTGTCCAATGACTAATCATATGGAATGATATGTGTTGCCACATGTCAACATGAAAGAACACATGTCATCATAAGAATGAATGGTAGCGAGCGACGGTCCAACCGAGGGCGTGAGTTTCAACTATAAATAGTGGTCATGGGTTGCTCATTTGTGACATCCCGAACACCAAACCACTCTCACTCTCTCGAAGTTTGTGCCACCGAGTTAGAGTCTCGACTCCGTTATAGAGTTTCGACGTTTCATACCCCGAGACCCCACGTATAGTCAAAGTGCTCTTCGTTCGTCCTTAATAATTATACCCATTTTAAGGTAAGAGTTATGTTTAAGATATTTTAATTCATAGCTTAGATCCTAGTCGAGGGTATAGCCTAAACCTTAAAATGTTTATAGATATAGTTAAGCGTTTTATATATATAAAGTTTTACAAAATAAACGCTTCTTTATTACTAAGAAACATAAAGTTTTATGTGCAAAGACTATTATTAATTGAATTTATTCTAAATGAAGAAACATTAATTTATATATATATGTATATATATATATAATTAAATAGAAAAGCATGACGGGCATGTAGTAACTGAAAGGGTGACAATACCGGTAGTCGAGTCTTTTGTCTAAGGAAAGTAATTCGTATAAATCCCAATCAACTGCAGGACCCGTTTACTTTCCTGGAGAGCTTGATGAGAGTTTTCGAACCTATTAGTCCAAAACATGGCACACCAAACATCATACGAACTAAAGTAATCATTTTGAATAAAAATGACTTTTATGTTAAAATAAATGTTTTACCAAGGTTTAAAGCTATAAATTGGAGTAAAGGTCTGAAGCTAGATCATTCGATCTAGATAAATTATTAAACTATTATTCCCGAACTCTAGGTCCGAGGTAATCGTTCATCAAATACAGAGAAATTGCTAGTTGAACAACTGATTAAAAGGTGAATATGCTCAACCTTTTTATAGCGTGAATACGCTTAACCTTTTAAACATCATGAATATGTATTTTTAAAGTATTTTCTCATTTAGATTATGGAGGGTTATCCATATGTAAGGAGTTAGAAAACTATTTACATGAGGTTTGGTTCAAATCATCTAAAGCGTGTTGATACAAAGTAGTATTATACACTCAGGCTAAAATACACATGCGTCTGGATCCTTACATAAATGATCTATGGTGGGCACACTACAGACATACTGACCATGAGGCAAGTAACTGTCTCTAGGGCACGTAACCATCCACTAAGTGGTTTGTGCATATGTTTAGTTCCGATGAGATGGGATTGAGACCCACTAAGTCGTGGAACGCTATTGGTGATTGTGTCATAACGAATTATGAAAACCTTTTATCGAGTCAGCGTTATTCACCAGCATGTAGCTGACGTATTTTTTTAAAGTGTCTTCAGGTAACCAAGAGTAATGTATAGAAGTAGATATGCGAGTGGAGATAGAAGATCGCTAGGCATAGAATGCAGCTGATGGCTCAGCTAATTTTGTAATGAAGCATATTAACTTGTTTTATAAAGCAAGTAATTTTGTAAAATGAAAAAGTGTATTTAATTCCCTATGTTATTAAAGTAAATATTTTATTAAACATTTTCCGATGCGTAATCAAACTTTAACAAATTAACAGAACCGGTACCAACTATTGGTCACACGGCTAGGCCCCTGAGGCCGGGTGTGACAGATATTCCCGAATCACCGAGATAGTCCTATTCCAAATAAATCTTTAAAATTAGATATAGTATGAGGTGTGTCATTGAAGCATCCATGAATTACGAGGGATCTTGCTATTTCCACATAATCGTCTAAAAATTATATGAAATAAGTATATTGAATTATCCATGATTTATCATGGAACTTTTAAGTAAATAACGAATATTAAATTAATAGTGAAAATGAAAATGAGATGTATAATAATGCAATAAAATAAGAGAAACGCAAGGTTAGAAATGCATGAATCACCATGACTATTCTAACAACTAACGAAGTTATCTTCAAAACGTTCAAAATTCTCAAGATGTATCGAAAATCAAAGTAAGGAGTTGAAATATGTAATGTCACACCCCAACCTAAGGCGGAAATGTTGGGGCGTGAGCCGATTGTTCACAGCTCAAAGGTACTATCATAAAATAAATAACAATATCTATATAAGTTAATTAATTTATTCCAAAAGTGCACACAATATTCAAATATGACAAAATAATCCAAATAAGTAAATATGATTCAAACATAAATTTAAATAATGATTTTCTTTATTAAACCCTAAGGTCTTGTATAGGTGTCCAAACTTCAATCTTCAATTTACACGATAACCTGCATATGCGTAGAAAATACAATAGAGTTTGTCAACATAAAGTTGAGTGAGATTATCACCAGTTTTGCAATGATATGATATAGTATGATAAATAAGCATAAGGTAGTAAATTGCAGTAAATAAATCAAACCATAAGCAAGTAATTAGACCGTTGCCAAACGAATCGGGCGTTGGTCAATAGTATGACCACCCTATACATGGGAATATGTTGGACCCCTCCGAAATATGAATGAATGAATATTAGCACATAAACAAGAAAGCATTTAACAAGTATATTCGATTAATCACACACAACTACACGTTTGCTATCTTTTATACACACACACACACACACACACACACATATATATATAATATGAAATACGAATAATACGCATATGTCTCCAAAACTTGTGAAAATTTAGTAAAATAGGGGAATGATAAAACTCACCTTAGATAAGTGAATAAAATATGAATAAACGAGTTAATGATTAAGCGAGTCGTCCACTAACGCGTCGAACGAAACAAACTAACTGAACCTGAAACTTTGAGATATGAAAATATCACTAAAAACAAACTCGTTTCCGCTGGATCATTCCAAACGAATGTTTAGAACTCCGGTTACGTTAAATTTAAGATTTAAACAAGTCGGTACTGACCAGAATCCGAACAGCGAGTCAGAAGTCAGGTTTTGGTCAGTAGCCTTAAATTTCATTACGATATGGACCGAATGTTGAATCCGACCAGAATATTAGAAAACGAATAGTCAAACTTGTTGATTGATTTGCTCTTTAACAGGTTTTAAGCAAATTGACCAGTCAACACCCTTCAACCATGGAAATTGATTGAAGGTTATTGACTAGTGAATATGTATGAATGATTTTACAGTTTACAACTTACCCGGAAAGTGAGAGAATCAACTGTAACACCCGTTAATTTCCGGTTTAAAGATTTTAAGCATGTAGAGTATGTATATTTCTCGAGAGTTATCTGGTATCTTTCGTTGACCCGACCATCTTCCCGGTTCGTTAAGTTATCTAATATTTCCTTTCAAGTTGCCAAATCTTTCAAATTTGAGGGGCTTGGATGAAACATTTTTATATTATAACAATAAACAAACAAAAAACCTAACCCTAGCCACTATTGTCCGATCGGCAGCTTCAAGGCCCCCCCTGCGATTTTCCTTTTTCTGGCCAAGTCGTGAGCGTAAAACATCAATTAAAGGTTAGTCTAACGTCCATGCAAGTCTTTTTCACCATTAAACCCGTTATCGAACACGTTAGGGTTGAGTTTTGATGATAACAGTTTGCTGACAGATTCATATATGTTTGTTGTAGGGTCTGTAACGCGATGATAATCAATTGGTTTTGATCGATTCTTGATTCCATAATGTTCTAATTTGAGTCTAGTTTCCAGAAAGGTATAATATGTAACTTTTGGACGAGATTTGAATGGTTTTTATGAATTTATAAAATCGAGTGTCAAAGCTGATGAGGGATGACGGACTCTGGTCTGTCTTCCCAACATCATAACTCTTTTTCAACAAGTCCAAATTAGTTGGTTCCACTTCTGGAACTTAATATTTTGAGTTAAGAATCAAACTCAATTGGAATCGTTTAATTTGGTTTGGTATTGAATTTTATAAAAATAAAACCATTTTGTTGCGCATTGAAATAGCTGCACGTATCTTGCGGTATTGGAGGAATTTTTATAATTTTTGTGTCCACTAGAAAAATATAATAAAAATATTTTAAAAAATATAAGACATTTATTAAAGTCTGGTAAAAATTTAATAATTTTTTTCAAAGGTTATCATATGTAATTAAATGCATTTTCGCATGCAAAAATCTACACGTTTTACTTGTTATTGATCGATAGGTTCGTTTTAGGCTTAACCGATGGATACTCAATTGTGTTCTTGTCGAGGCTGTTTGAAGTGAGTTTTTGCACCACAACCTTCCTAGGTATGTCCCGTATATCATATATAAAAATCATGTTCGTTGGTGTTCGTTAGATTGGTCAACTAGTTGTAGCTTGATTGTTAGTGTTAGGTTGACTAGAATTGTAGTTTGTTGCGTTTAACGCGAGGGTGGAAGTGATTAACGACCAATTCAGCTCGGGGGAACTTGGTTTGATGTACGGACTGTTGAAAAATCATTTTTATAAGTTAGGGGGCTGAATTGGTTGTCGGTTACTCCAACGGGTCGGTACAACGCGCAATTGCGTTTATTGAGTAGTTGGTGCGTTGTACTTGCGAGTTACCGACCCATTTGACTCGTGTAGCATCGTGTGGACTTGTTGGCTGTGATTTTATCATAATGGGTCCACACGGGACTGAGTTGGATGTTAACGGCCTAAACAACTCTTAAACGTGCGTATTGGTATCACCTAGTGCTTCTGGGGGTAATTTGGGAATTCTTTATTCCCGGGAGTATCTAAGGGTCGTATTGGTGAATGTGAGGCCTCGGGGGCTGTTGTGATTTAGTTTGATGAGGTTGAGGCTTTAGGTGACCCGAACCCCGTTAGAACGTCTCATAGGATAAACGAGTCATCTTGATGTCATTAGTATTGATTGAATGTAAACAAACAGGTGTTTGAGTCTTGGTATTACTTAGGGATCATCTGGCTTGTGGTGAATACGTGTCTTGTGTCAGGTGAGTTCATGATACCCCTTTTTAACTCTTTTTAAGTTTTGGGCTAGCATGCACACCTAAGTGATTTTACTTGATGAAACGTTTAAACTATTATATAGGCTTGCTAGTATATGGTAGGCCTTGGGATGTTATAGTATGTATATATATATTATTGTATGGCCTATATTTGGCGATGTTGTAGTCGTATCGACTACGGATGTTGCGTATGCCTACTTTGTGTTTGCATACGTTGATGAGATGTTACGTGTTTGGGTTGTATGTTTGCTCGACCCTGATGTTACGTGTTTGGGTTGTACGTTTGCTCGACCCTGATGTTACGTGTTTGGGTTGTACGTTTGCTCGACCCTGATGTTATTACTTGGATGTTATATATATATATATAGGGATGCACTTATAAAGATGTTTATATGTATGTTTGTATATGTATATATACATAAGGATGATTATTTATCGAAGATGTTGGCCTAACTGATGTATCCCTTTTATAGTTTAAAAAATTTGGGAATGACTATTATGATTATTATGATTGATGTTATTTATTAAAACTTGAACTCACTCAGCTCAAGCTGACTTTGTGTGCAGTTAGTGTGAGTTTCAGGTTAAGATGTGGATGCATTACCGCTTGGACGTGCACGAAGCTACTTGGACGGTGAAGGGCATGCTTGTTCGGATGTTTCAATAATAATAAACGTTTTCTTTTTAACATCTATTTAAATTGGTTTTGGGCATAACCCCCGGGTTTTGGAACTTATTTTATTATTTATGTTTTCCGCTGAATTATACTCTGAGATGCTTATTTTAATCAAACGAACTGTTTTCAAGTTTAAGTATTTTTACAAGTGTTTTGTATGAATACCAACTGTAGGATTTCCGGGATTCGGGGTATTACATCAACCAACAAGAAGAGTCAAAGTTCCAGGTATAAGTAGAGTCAACCGATTAAGCTTGTATCTTCAAACAAATAAGCAAAAACCGAATGAGATGGTGATGAATAGAAGGGGTGATGTCTGGCAATGCTTTCTTAGGGTTTTGGTAAAGGTTATGGCAGGTTATAATGAGTTGTTTATATAGAGAACACTAAAACGAACCAATTATGGTTAATTCACTCGTTTAAGCAACCGAATATGCATTTAATGACCGAATCAATATAATAACCAGAAGATTTCGTGCTTGATCAAGGTTTTATGAATATGAACATGTATTTTAGTTATATTCCTTTTCTTGGGGCTTAATTTACTCGATTTAGGCCAAATAAGCGATTTAGATGCTATAAACGAACTAGGAAACAATATCAAGCAAGTAAACTGATTAGGTGTGCCATAGCGTAAAGTGGCCACCCCATGGTGGTGCCACCATGCAGTGCCCTGGCTCTAGGGGTTAAGAGTTTGATTTTCTGATAATAATGGCCCTTGTAGTTTGAGAATTGGTTAAATATGGAACCTTTTATGCATAAAACAAGAAATGAACATTCTATGAAGTATCAAGGGTATAAAATGAGCATGCAAAACTTTAATACTTATAGATTCTTCATATTATTAAATATTAAGATCCAAATAAGGTTTTCAAATCGATAAACGAAAATAAAAAGAAATACGGTAAAACCCGAAATGTTACATGTACAAACAACCATTTAATTTCAACTAAATAACGAAAATTAATAAAAATAAAATTTCAATAGTAATCGTGAAAATGTCAATAAATAAAATGAGTGATTGAGTTATGCATGGATTTCCATGGAGATTCAATCAAGAAGGAAAAGGTTAATTTAATGATAAAAATTAAATTAATTAATGGGAGATTTAATTTAATAGTGGAAATTAAATTTGAATGATGAAAAATTCAGTTTAATAATAAAATCACAATAATTGAATTTTAATAATATATACTTATAAGATAGAAGATAAGTTGTGAAAAGTAACATGAGATTGAGGAAAAACAAGAAGTAATAAAATGTTTATAGTTAAAGTTGAGGGTAAAGATTAAAATGCACTTGAAAGTTTATAGTTTGAGAATACAATGAAATGAAGTAACTGAGAGAAGAAAATTTTAAATAACATTACAAAATGATAATTGCAAGTGGAGCATCACGTTGTGAATCAGTATAAGATTTTTTGTTCGGGGAATTTTGGTTTTGATGAGGTTTCGACTTTGGTTTTAGTTTTTATCAGAGGTAGGTTTAGAGTCCTTTCGAGAAAGAGTTTCATTCCTAACATGGTCATCTGAGAGAGAGCAGTAGCAAACTTTTTGGCGATTCTAGTAGTCAGACGACGATCGTGAGATGCAGATGAACGACGTTGATTTCGATGATGGATTCGTAGGGAAAACATTCTATGAGGACCAAAGAGAAAATTTCACGAAATGATGGGTAAGTTGTGTGAATGAGTTGATGTGAGATAATAGAGATGTGGATTTAAATAAAATTGTGCTAGTGATTTATCATAACTTAAGGATAAGTCGAGATTTAAAATAATGTGAATGATTTTGAGATATTTAAATGAATAAACAATGCTTGTTAAAATTCAAAAATAAAATATTATTGGGTTTTCTACTCAGTCTTTTGGTGATGAAGCCTCTTCTGGTGGGAGATGGTTGAGCATAGAAAGACACCAAATGAGATTAAGGCTACGAGGTGGGAAGATTTGAATGAGATGGTGATGAAACATTTTTGTGCTGACGCGGAGGTTGAAAGGGCAGAATTGAAATTCCTAAACCTTAAGGCAGGAAAGAAAACCCACCGCGAGTACACCACTGAGTTCAATCGTATGTCCAGGTTGGTTCTCGACATGGTTAATACTGAAGCAAAGAGAATCAAGTGTTACATAAAGAGGACTTCCACAAAATGTTCGAACATTGGTTAGGGCTAATAAACCTACGACATTTGATTGAGCTATGGAATTAGCTGAGATTGTGTATGATGATATTATTAGAGAGGATGAGGATGAGGTTGAGAAGAAGAAAAGGAAGCCAATCTCCAAGAAGACAAATACTGAAAGTGATGAGCCACCCAAGAAAAAGACAAATGCAAATGAGGTTACCTGTCAATGATGGAAGCTGAAGGAAGGAGCATTCAAGAATAATGAGTTATTTTGTTTAAGTTTTATGTTATGTATGACTTAAAGATTTCGTGCTTACTGTTTAAATTTAAAATTTAGACTCATGTTTGAATGTGAGGTTTATGGATTGAATTATGATATGAATGAATCATTGTAAACGACAGTCATGTGATGCATGACTTTATAATTTAAAGTAAATGGTAGTGTTATCTTAAAGGACGAGACGAGACTTGTTATGTCAGGACAAGAAGCATATCATCGAGGGCTTCATGCACAAGCTACGTTGAACAGCTAACACTCATGAACACCACTTTGTGACTGCAAGGTCGAGAGTAAGAAGGACAAACCGGTAAGCTAAGACGGTTCAAGAAAGGGAGGGAATACAAGAAGCGTTCCTTTACAAGGATTAAGCAGGTTTTGAGAACGAAACCTCTTATAAGGAGGGTAGACTTGTAACATCCAGCTTTTTGAAAATAATAAATAAAAAAATTAATTATTTAATTATGTGTTATTATGTGTTGGCGATTAAATAAAATAATATAATAGAGTGGCAGGCTTAAATAGAAGATGGACCTAGAATTTAAAGTATGGACTAAGGAGTGTTTTGGGCCTAAGGTCCACTGGATTAGGGTATAAATAACCCTTTAACCACCCTAAACCTAGATATTATATTCCCCACCTTTCCATATTTTCCAAACACCTCAAGAAAACATACACGTAGCCGTTACTCCTTTACGTCGCATTTCGGATTCAAAGGCAAGAGATTCAAAGTTTATTTTGTGCCCGTCCATATCAAGTGAAAAAAGATCGAGCTAGGCCAAGTTGTTCAAGATCCAAGACTAAACCGAACCATTTAAGGTACGTTCATAACGAAAGCTTGTTGATTTACGCTTGGCTCGTTTATTATTTATAGATCTAGCTAAAAGCGGGCTTTAAAATCGATAAAGGCTCGAACTTTATCGTAAACAAGCTAGATCTTAGTTGAGTATAATAATAGAAATGAAATAATAATAATAATAATAATAATAATAATAGAAGATATTAAATATAATAATAATAGATAATATTAAATATAATAATTAATATAATGTTCATACAGTAACATCTCATCACCAAAAGTGATGATAATCACATTAATAATAATAAGTAGTAGAAGGCAGTAGTAGCATCATATCTTACATAATAACTCTATCATTCATATTAACTTTGTTATAAAGAGAAGGGAATGAAGCTGTTGCAGTGGACATATATTTGATAGGAAAGGAACCTTAAACATCAAGATGAGTTGGTTGGACGGTTAAGACAAGGAAATGTGAGCAGGGAGACCAGAGATCGAATCGCGGTTCCCACAACCCATTTTTGCATCATGCGATTAGATCTGGTCGCACCAGATCTGGTCCATGCGATTAGATCTGATCGCACATTTTGGGTTTTATCGTATTTGTTTTATCCGTGTTTGAACGTTATTCGGATCCTAATTTCTATTAAGAACTTTGCATTTATGAACTATTAAGTTTCTTTATATTCACATCACGCCTTTCATGTTTACTCATTGTTTAAATCCTAATTATATCTTAAAAAGTTCATAAAACGGCCAAAATACAAACATTAGGGACTAAAGTTGTCAACGGCTGAAACTTGGCCCACCTGGATGCCGGAGCGCCGCGCAGTGGTGGTCCAGAAGCTGGTCAGTGCTGTTGCACAGTTAGTTCGCGATAAATCTTAGTTCGTTTTCGTTTATTAGCTCGTTTATGACATAAAATTGGTTATTTTAAGCATGAATCGCGAGAAGTAAGGACCACGTAAATGTATTATAGTCAAGATACAAGTCCTAATTCATTATTTACTGCCCAAGACGAATCTTTATGATTATATTCCTTGATTCTTTCATTAAAAGATATTTACTTACTTAACGGTCAAAAAGACTAAAATTAGTTCGGTTTATGTTTTTATATATAAACAAGACTTAAACCCTGCCACAAATCTTTACACAAACCCTAAACTCAAGTTGGGCCGACCAACTCAAATTGTTTGTTAATCGTTATTTAATTGGGCCAATAAAATGCCATGAACGCTTATGGGAAGCCTAATTCTCAATATTTAAGTCCCGTTATGTAATTAGGGTCATTTAAATTACAATGGAACGCTCATGGGAGGCCCAATTCCCGAAGCTTAATTTTATGATTTAGTTGGGCCATTCAAATTGCCATGGAAAGCTCATGGGAGGCCAACTCACTTGTTTTAATTCGCTATTTATCTTGAGTTTTGAGCTGACATGGGAAGACCATGGAAAGCCCAACCCAATAACACTTTACACTTTAAACTTGAAATAAACATTTTAATTAATTAACTATCTCAAAGTTAACCACATTAATTTATATCGCGACTTGGCCTCAAGTCATGACAATCACTAGCACATATTAGTCATGTTTAGCCATTGCCTTTCATTGACTCGTTTACTCAACTTACTCAATTCTTATCATATTTCTCGTTTGGTCCTCGCAGAATGTCTTCTCGACTTCGTCGCCGTAGCAACTGCCGTCCATCGGCTGCTCATGATCGTCGTTTGGCTACTCGCATCACGAAAGAGTTCACCGCTGCTTTGCCCGAGGTGGTGGCTCAACTACAAAACATCAACTCGAATAGATCTGCTACTTCGGTTGCACCCACCCACAACTATCACTACAAGAATTTCACGAGTGCCAAACTTCCTCTTTACCCTGGTGAGGAGAATGCTACTAAACTACTGCGCTGGTTTGAGAGGATGGAAAACATCTTCATCCATAGTGAGTGTCCGGACGACAAACGGACTCGTTTTGCCCCAAGCGTTTTCGAGGAACGTGCCCTTACTTGGTGGACCGCATTCAAGGACCTCCAAGGTGTTGATGAAGCATTAGCCATGCCTTGGGAGGAGCTTAAGGAAGCTATGAAGAAAGAGTTTTGTCCCGAGCATGAACTGCAAAGGCTCGAGACGAAGTTTTGAGAGCTGAAACAAATTGGTGGCGATAACTCTACTTACTCGAACCGATTCAAGGAACTGAGACGGATAATACCTCATCTTGTAACACCGTTGTCCAACGGTATCCGCAAGTATATCTGTGGACTACCTACTATCTTCCGTGACGCAGTTGTCAGTCGAGACCCCCTCACGCTGGAGGAAGCCATAACCCTTGCTGCTTCCTTGACTGATGATCACGTTCGAGAGGGTACACTGTCCCGAAAGGACTCCAAGCCTACTGCTGAAAAGAGTAAAGCCGAATCCTCTGCTGATGCTAAAGCCGACCCTAAGCCTGCCCAAAACAACAACTCTAACCGTTACCACAAGAACAACAACAATGGCCAAAAACGCAAGACTATCACCAAAACTATGCCGTAAACCAACCCAACAACCAAGCACCAAACCAAAATGCACCCAACAAGAAGCCATATAATGGACCACACCCTCTATGTCCGATCTGTAACCGTCATCATCCCGCTTCAACCATTTTCCGTCTTTGCACCTCGTGCAACCGTTATGGGATCTTGCCAACTCTTGTCGTGCACCTCTAAATGCACGAGCCGCTCCTCAACAACCCGCATCGTCTGCTCCTCGAGTTGCTAATAACCCCCAAGCTCAAGTCGGTGTTCCAAATCCCCTTGCTTGCTACCATTGTGGAGATCTTAGTCATTTCCGCAATATGTGCCCATTGGTAGCCCATGCCAATCAAGCCTATGTGATGCCTCCATCATATTATGCTCATCAAGCCCAAGTTGTTCCCGCACCGTACTACACTAGTCAAGCCTACCATGTCCAAACTTACCAACCCCTGATCCATCAAAGCTTTGCACCTCACACCTATGCTCCTCAAGTTCCACAACTTATGGCTCCGCCGACTGCTACTGCTCAGGTCCCTACTATTCAAGCCCCTCCAACTAATCAAGCTGCACCAACTCCTCAAGGTTCGAATGGTCGTGCCTTCATGATGAACGTGAATCAAGCCCAAAGCTCAAGTGATGTGGTGAATGGTACGTTCTCTATTAATAACCATTCTGCTTCTGTATTATTCGATACTGGTGCCGATAAGAGTTTTGTCTCATTAGACTTTGCATATATTATTGATAAGCCTTGGGATAGGTTGTCTAAGCCTTTTACCATAGAAGTAGCTAATGGGAATTCGATCACTATCGATTCGGTTATTCGAGATTGTGTCATAGTCCTTAATAAGGTCAAGTTCCGTATAGATCTTATTCCGATGCAAATGGGGAGTTTTGGCGTCATAGTTGGGATGGATTGGTTGACTTTAAATCACGTTGAGGTCGTTTGTTTTGATAAGTTCCTTCGTATACCTCTTCATGATGGTCGTATTCTTAAAGTTTTCGGCAATACGCCTGCTTCTAAGCTTAATCTCATGTCGTGCTATCAAGCTCAACGTTATTTGCAATACGCCTGTTTTATTTGTGAAGAAGGATGGATCGTTTCGCATGTGAATCGACTACCGTGAACACAACAAGCTCACCATTAAGAACCGTTACCCGCTCCCTCGTATCGATGATCTATTCGATCAACTTCAAGGAGCCGCTTGCTTCTCAAAGATCGATCTCCGTTCGGGTTATCATCAACTTCGCGTTAATGAAGATGACATACCCAAAACTGCTTTCTGTACTCGATATGGGCATTACGAATTTTGTGTTATGCCTTTTGGGCTAACTAACGCGCCCGCGGTTTTCATGGATCTCATGAACCGTGTGTGTAAACCCTACTTGGACAAATTCGTAATTGTTTTCATCGATGACATTTTGATCTACTCGAAATCCGAAAACGATCACAAAGAGCATCTACATGCTATCCTTGACCTCCTACGGAAGGAACAATTGTATGCCAAGTTTTTAGAGTGTGAGTTTTGGCTTAAGGAAGTTTAGTTTTTGGGCCACATCGTTAACGACAAAGGTATCCATGTTGATCCCACAAAGATTGAAGCCGTCAAGAATTGGAAGACGCCGACGTCTCCCACCGAAGTTCGTTCTTTTCTTGGTTTGGCAAGATATTACCGTCGTTTCATTCGTAACTTCTCGAAGATTGCATTGCCCCTCACCGCTCTTACACATAAGGGTAAACCTTATGAGTGGGGGACAAAGCAAGAGGAAGCGTTTCAAACTTTGAAGGACTTGCTTTGCAATGCCTAGGTTGTGTTCTCAACCTATTCTTGATCTTCCCGAAGGTAGTGAAGATTTCATTGTATTCTGTGATGCTTCTAGCCAAGGCCTAGGTTGTGTTCTCAAGCAACGGGGCAAGGTTATAGCGTATGCTTCGAGACAACTCAAGGTTCACGAAAAGAATTATACGACGCATGATCTCGAGCTTGGTGCCATCGTATTCGCCTTGAAAACTTGGAGACATTATCTCTATGATACTAAATGCGTAGTATTTACCGATCATAAGAGTCTCCAACACATTTTCGATCAAAAGGAACTCAACATGAGACAACGTTGTTGGGCCGAGTTGCTTAGCGACTATGATTGCGGTATTCGCTACCATCCCGGTAAGGCAAATGTCGTGGCCGACGCTCTCAGTCGTAAGAAACAAGTCAAATCCGTGTTCCTTACGTGTGTTCTCATTCAAAATGATCTCAAAGAGCGTGTTTTTAAGCGCAACACGAATCCGTCACCGAAGGTAATATGTATGACGAGATGTCGTGTGGTGCGGAATTAAAATTGGAAACCAAACCCAATGGTTTGCTTTATTTCCTTAATCGCTTATGGATTCTCGATCGTGATGACCTTCGCACATTCATAGTGGATGAAGCTCATAAGTCACGATATTTCGTACATCCCGGTGCTGATAAAATGTACGCCGATCTTCGTTCCGTCTTTTGGTGGCCCGGAATGAAAGAAGACATTGCTCTCTACGTTGCAAAATGTCTCACTTGTTCTAAAGTCAAAGCCGAGCATCATCGACCTTATGGTCTACTCGAGCAACCTCCCGTTCCCGAATGGAAGTGGGAAGATATTGCTATGGATTTCAAAACTAAGCTTCCTTCTACCCGAAAGCAACATGATAGTATTTGGGTAATCATCGATCATTTGAAAAAGTCAGCTCATTTCATTCCCATCAAGGAAACGTATTCGGTTGATCGATTGGCGCATATCTACGTTGAAAGGATTGTTTGTCATCATGGAACTCCATTAACCATTATCTCCGATAGGGATGGTCGTTTCACTTCTCGTTTTTGGAAATCTCTCCAATCCGCTTTGGGAACTCGTTTGGATCTTAGTACTGCTTACCATCCACAATCTGATGGTCAAACTGAGCGTACGATTCAAACTCTAGAAGATATGCTTCGCTCATGTGTCCTCGATTTTGGGGGCAACTGGGATATTCATTTACCGCTTATTGAGTTTTTGTACAACAATAGCTATCACTCTAACATTAGGATGGCACCTTTCGAAGCTCTTTATGGCCGTAAATGTCGTTCTCCTATTTGTTGGAGTGAAGTTGGAGAATCTCAAATTACTGGTCTGGAGTTAGTTCAAGAAACGACTGACCGCATTACTCAAATCCGCCAAAATTTACTCGCTGCTCGTAGTCGTCAAAAGAGTTATGCGGACAAGCGTAGGAAACCTCTTGAGTTTAACGTTGGTGATCGTGTTATACTCAAAGTAACTCCATGGAAAGGTGTTGTGATATTTGGAAAGAAAGGGAAGTTATCTCCTCGTTTCGTTGGTCCTTTTGAAATCATTGAGCGTATTGGTATTGTTGCTTATAGACTTGAACTCTCAAACATTCATCCGGTATTTCATGTTTCGAATTTGAAGAAGTGTCTTGCCGAGGGTAATTTTCAAATACCTCTCGATGAAGTTCGTATTGAGGAGACCATGCATTTCGTTGAAAGACCCGTTGAGATCATGGATCACAAGGATAAAGTTACTAAGCGTAGTCGTATACCGTTAGTCAAGGTGCGTTGGGAATCGAAGCAAGGAGCTGAGTTTACTTGGGAACATGAAGATCTAATAAAGGAGAAGTATCCTCACCTATTCGCTACAGCTATCCTATAATTTCGGGACGAAAATCATAAAAGTAGGGGATACTGTAACATTTCGGGTTTTATCGTATTTGTTTTATCCGTGTTTGAACGTTATTCGGATCCTAATATCTATTAAGAACTTTGAATTTATGAACTATTAAGTTTCTTTATATTCACATCAAGCCCTTCATGTTTACTCATTGTTTAAATCCTAATTATATCTTAAAAAGTTCATAAAACGGCCAAAATACAAACATTAGGGACTAAAGTTGTCAACGGCTGAAACTTGACCCACCTGGACGCCGGAGCGCCACCCGGTGGTGGTCCAGAAGCTGGTCAGTGCTGCTGCACAGTCAGTTCGCGATAAATCTTAGTTCGTTTTCGTTTATTAGCTCGTTTATGGCATAAAATCGGTTATTTTAAGCATGAATCGCGAGAAGTAAGGACCACGTAAATGTATTATAGTCAAGAGACAAGTCCTAATTCATTATTTACTGCCCAAGACGAATCTTTATGATTATATTCCTTGATTCTTTCATTAAAACATATTTACTTGCTTAACGGTCAAAAAGACTAAAATTAGTTCGGTTTATGTTTTTATATATAAACAAGACTTAAACCCTACCACAAATCTTTACACAAACCCTAAACATCATCCTTTCAGCCGTCATACCTGCTGCCCTTCTCAGATTAGCTCGGTTTTTGGTGTTTTTGTTGAAGAACCGCTCATAACCGGTTGACTTTGCTAGTCCAAGGACCTTTGACTCGTTATATCTCGTTGTTCATTCACATTCCGGGTAAGTTGTAAACTGAGTTTTCATTTCTAAACATTCACTAGTTGATAACATTCAATCAATTTTTGAGATTGAAGGATATTGACTGGTCAATTGCTTGAAAACCCGATAAAGGGTAAAATAGTCAATCTGTTTGACTTCTCGTTTTCTCACACTTCTGGTCGGATTCAATGTTTGGTCCAGAAGACTTTTCTTCTCGTAATTAAATTTTAAGGGTTCTGACCAAAACCTGACTCCCGACTCGAAGTTCGGATTCTGGTCAGACTTGACTCGTTTAAACGTTAAAATTGACATAACTTGAGTTCTACTCATCCGTTTGGATTGATTCCAGCGGCGTTAGGTTCGTTTTTACTTATACTTTCACATCGTTAAGTTTCAGGTTTTGTTGATTATCTTAGTTTGGCGCGTTAATCGGAAACTGTTTATTTCTTAATATCAAATTAACTCGCTTGTTTTAAGGTGAGTTTTGTCGTTCCCCCGTTTTCACATATTTTCAAATGTTTTGGGGGCGTTTACGTATTTATAGTATTTCATATTATACATATCTCAATCATTAGTAAACGTTATATTGTGTGTGAATTGCTAGACATAAATGCTATTTGATTACTTGTTTAATTTGCGCATTCGGAGAGGTCCACCATATTCTCATTATAGTATGATCATACGACTGTCTAGTTATAACAGTTAGCCGTGCACAACTAAGGAAGCGGACTACTGTTAGCTCCAAACGTAGCAGAATCTAGGTGAGTTCTAGCCCCCTTTTTTCCTCTAAACGTTTTTGGGGTTGTATGCATACTCGTATGTTGGGTCGTATTTTGTGGTTTATGCTTGTAGTTTTGGGTTTAGTCTTGGGTAGTTTGGGCTTTTGATTGTAAACCGAGATCTGTTGATCTTGGTGGGCATTTGCATGGTGTTGGGCTTAGTTGGTGGGATATATATAGAACATATGTTAATGGTTTAGGGTTGTTCGTTCATTGTATTTTTTTCCACCCATGTAACTTATTAAGGGCTTAAGCACCCAACGTATAATATATGTGTGTTTTGAAGCTTCTTTATTGTGTTTGGTGTGTTCTTGGTTGTGTTTCACAGAATCAACTTAGTGGTTAGTTTCCGCCTAACTGTTAAGTATATCGATATCACATTGAAAGATCCATCACGGGACTTACAATTGGTATCAGAGCCTATAGACCTATTCTAGGCTCAGTTATTGGTGATATCAAGGATTCTGACGTTGATCTAAGAAGGTTTATTGTGTTAGTGGTTTCTGGATCTCAAAGAAGGGTGTTCTTCGGCTAGTGAAAGCTGTGTTTGGAGTAGATTTTGGTATATCTCATATTTAATTTAAATCCCATCATTCTCGAGATTTAGTTAAATATTCCTGATTTTCCATATCTTGAACTATCCTTAGTTCTCTGGTTGATTTTGAAGTTCTAGGGAAGATTTCAAGATTCACAGTCAACATTCAAGGCTTTCGGGAAGATTTACAAGTTTTCGGGGTGATTTCATCGTTCTCGGGCAACTTCATGTGTCTTCGGATACTATTGACAGTTCTCGGTCAACATTCCGTGTTCTTGGGCGAAATTTGTAGTTTTCGGTCCTTCCATTTAGTTTTCGGTCAAGGATACTATGGATCAATCGGGTGTCAGTACGTCTTTAAATGCAACGCTCCATCAAGAGCTTGATTCCATCATGGGAACTACTACTCGTGTGCCTCATTTACTGACATCAGACGGGTTTCTTGAGTGGAAGTTTAGGTTTGAGAAGTATGAGAAAGCCTGCGAAAATGTGGAGAAGCATAATCAGAGGTCCTCAGGTTATTACCTATCAAAGAGAAGGCTTCGAAGAAATTGAGACAGAGACATTTGAGTTGTATACAAATGCTGACTTTGACCTTGTTGAGGAAGATGAGAAGGCTTTAGCTACCTTGACCATGGCACTTTCACCTGAAATTGCCTTGGGATTTAAAGAGTTGAACTCTGCCAAAGGACTCTGGGAGGCTCTCATTGAAGTGTTTGAGGGTAATGAGGACATGAGGAGAAGTAGGCAAGATCTCCTAAGACAACAGTTTAACATGTTCAATCATGTGTTAGGAGAATCTTTGGAGAAACAGCTTCACCGGTTCATCTCGTTGATCACAGAGATTAGATCCGCAAATAACTCTCACTTCTGCCGAGACCAACAACAAGCTGGTTAACTCACTGCCTCAGAGCTGGGACTTGAATGTGGTTGTCATTAAGAAGACCAAGGATCTGTCCAAATTGACTCTGTCGGAGGTTATGGCTATCGTCAAGGCTTATGACATGGATGACAAGCAACGTGCCATTAATCATGCTAGTACTTACAACACTGCAGGTTATGGCACTCCAGCAAATAATGCACTGGCATCTCAAGAGAACTTCTCTCTATTCAAAAGTTAGCTACCTCAACCACAGCAACCTCAATAGACTTTTTCCATGTTTAGATCTTCACAAAGTCAACCCTCTCCTCATTCTACACCAGCTACCCCTATTTTCTTTCCACAACAAACTTCTGCACCAAAATCACAGGCCTATATGGCCACCTCCAGCAAGTCTCACACTCAAATTCCCATTATTTCAAAGGAGACTCAAGAGAACATAGCTCTAATGGTAGGTTTAATGAACTGCTATAATGCTTTTCTTGCTGGAGACTTGGTGCAACCAGTGGTAGCTGCTGAGCTGGATCAAATACATCCTGATGATGTGGAGGAGATGGATATTTCATGGAAAATAGCCATGGCTGTTTTCAGGGCCAAGAAATTCACCAAAAGAACAGGAAGGAACAATTGGAATGTGCCTGCAAATCAGAAAGTGGGTTTCAACAAGAATTCTCTAAGGTGCTACAACTGTCATGAGCTGGTTCATTTTGCTCGTGAATGCACAAACCTGGCTAAAGAAGGAAATAGAGAAAGAGCAATGGTCCCGGTGAGTAGTGAAAGAGAAGAGAATGTGACTAGTTCGAGTACGGGTGAGCGAGGTCTGGTGGTTCAGAACTTCTGCTGGGAGGATCAGATGGCAGTACTGAGTTTGAGTAATGTAGTTGCAAATTTCGTTGAGATGGATGCTGATGAAGAGGAGAATGAAGCTGAAGAGCAGGTGATGGAACTTCAGCATTCGTTTATGGCCTTTACCTCCACCAAACCTACCGAGGTAAGTACTGTACTCTGTTCTCAATCTTGCATTGATAAGGTAGGCCTGTACGAAATACATAATAGTAATCTAATAAGAGAAATTGAAAATGCCAAACATAAAAACTCAAAACTAAAGAAACTAGAAAAAACTTTAAATGATAAACTAGATGCACAAAAACAAGATTTCTCTAAACTTCAATCAGATTTTAGCATAAAGTGCTGTCACCATCTAGATGCCAAAACCAAAATAGATGAACTAACCATCGAGTTAGAAGCATCTAGACTGGAGATAGTCAAATTGACAAATTAATTTGAAAATGCTGAATTAAATTTTAGAAAATTTGATGTCTCTAGTGCTGTTGTTGAGGCGATGATAGATAAACAGTTAAAATGGAAAGAACATAAAGGTGTAGGTCTAGGCTATAACATGGTACCACCCCCGTATAATAATAACTACTCAAGTCTTCCCCTAACCAAGGAAGAGGATGAAAAGGAGAAATGTATGTAGTATGGCAAGCCAACTGCAACTGGTAAGGTTGATTCAGATTCGGCAACTGAATCAACCTCAGGGGTGAACGATTCTAATGTGTCTAGTTCGTGTGCAGATGAAGTCATAATTAAGGACTGGACTGAGGAAGATGATGAATCACCCGTTGACTCATCTGTTTCTTTGAATTTGCCTATTTTGTCTGTTTTGAATAACAATGCTACTAATGTGTGTGTGGGCTCTGTTTTCAAGAGCAAAAACAATCATCTAGTTTCGTTTTCTAGAATTTCAGAAGGCAATGATCTGTCCTTTAATAAAAGTGGTGCAATTAAAAACAAAAATAAACATTCATCACCAAAGTTTGTGAAAGAAAAGGGGTTTTGTGATATTAAATGTGAAGCTCTTATTGATAAAGCCAGAAATGGTAAAACAAGCTCACACAACAGAGCGAGACCAGGAATCGGCCATAATGAATTTTATGTTAAGAAACAAACCTTTTTCAACTGTGGCATTCCCGACCACATTGCTAGAAATTGCTCTCGTCTCCCGTACATCCCATACTATAGAAGCTATCAGAGAACCATGTCTCATAATGCTTACAAAAGTTTTCATTCAAATAATTTAAGGCATTATGAGACAAGGCACTCTGAAGGTAATGGGAGAAGAGTCAAGGATGACAGGTCAAGCTTACATCAAACCAAGCCCATTGTGACCCAGAAGCAGAAAGAAAACACGGTCTCGGTTCCTAGACCAAAATGGGTGTATGAGCCAAGAAAAACAAACAGGGTAAAGTTAAACGTGTGTTCTATCTGCAGGCCAGAGACCAAATTAACCACCCGCATAAATCAAAACGTTTTAAAGCCAAAATACATGTGGTTGCCAAAGTCCCCGATAATGAAGTCCGTATCATCACACAACTCCATGTTTGATAACAATGATGATATGACATGGCAGCCCGTAACACATCTAACTAAGTCAGGCTTACCCAGAGTTATTATGGACTGGGTACCCAAAATTAACTGATCTCACACTCTGTGCAGGAACAGCTATGGAAAAATATTATTAGACCATGGTTGTTGATAGTGGCTGTTCCAGGCACATGACGGGAGACATATGTTTCTTTTGCGGGGGGGGGGGGAGGGAAGATTACTCAAAAGGGTACTGTGAGTAATGGTGTTCTGAAGTTCGAAAACGTTAACTATGTTCCAGAGTTAAAGCACAGTCTGCTCAGTGTGTCGCAGATTTATGATAAAGGATTTTCCATTCACTTCACCAACAAGAAACGCTCAATTCTATATCTGGTATTGTTAAACCAAGCACATTGATATAAAAAATTCATTTTGTTGGTGACTGTTACGACCGGAAGCTAATTCATCTTGAACAGCTCCACACTGATAATAATGTGGCGGACCTATTTACGAAACCGGTCGGAACAGCCAGATTCAATGTGCTTGTAGGGTTTCTTAAGATGTTACGTTTTGAAGACCGGGTATTTTTTAGGTTAACTTTGTACATAAATTTTTATGGTTTATACAAATTTAGGGGGAGAAAAACACAAAAATACAAAAAGAGTGTGTGCGCGTGCTTAATTAAAAAAAATATGCTTTGTTTTGTTGCTTAAAATAACGTCGGTTACTCAAGTTCAACGGATATATCTCATATGTTTAGTCCCGTAATCTACTCTTGGATCACGGGATAGCCATTAACCTTAGAACTAAAAGTGACCGGGGCAACTGAACTTAAAAAAAAATTAATTCTATTTTGATTCATTCACTGAAAATTATGTCGGTCACCTAGGTTTGAGGGACATATACTCTTATATGTTTGGTCCTATCGTCTATTTGTAGACACATGGGTAGCCATTTACCTGAAAACCAATGGAGACTTGGGTGATTGAATCTAAATTTTCTTTCAGGGTTATTATCTGGGAAGTGATATTACTATTCAGCAAATGCTTACTAGAAGCTTGTAAATATTTTCAAATGAAAATTGATTTAACCTTTGAGAAATGATAGATAAATTAATTATGTGTGCCTAACATGTCGTAGCTTTCCATGATAAGTAAAAGTTTAAAGTGATATAAACTAAATCTGCTAAACTTATTGTGGAGACTCATTTTGAAGATGTCTGCATGTCCCTAGATACATCTCTCCGAATGATAGGCAGAAAGGTAATTACCTAGTCAAACACGAGCCTGTTAGTGTCTTGATTGCAAAAACAAAAATATATAAAAAAAATTAATTTTATGCATATGTAAATGTAAACTACTTTAAGGTAATTTCAATTTAAAAGCTTAAAGGGGCACCAGGGAACTACAGGGTGGGGCATACAAATAAGTCCTAAACACCCTGAATGTAAGGCAAGTAAGTCCGGATGGCATGTAAGTCCAACATTCAACCTTAAAGCTTAAAATCTTTTTGTATATAAAGAAATTATTTCGACAAAAGCATTTGGGGGTTGGAGTCAAATTGGGGTGATCTGAGGAAAGCCAAATAAGCTTTGAGAAGATATAGGGGGCATCAGAGGTCCATAAGTGATGTCCATATAAGTCTTATACCTAATTGAACCTAAGCATATCACTGGCGCGATGAAAGTCATGCTAAGTTCTAATTACCTGCCATCAACCTTTTCACTATGTTATTATAATGCTGAAAATGAATCATTGTGAAAGTATCCTAATCAATATGATCTCATGTTCGGATCTTCTCTTGAAAGGCCGGTTATTGTTAAATTGCTGAAATTTGATCCCAAATAATTGCAAATCTTCGGATGGTTATTTATTTTATTTTTATTTTAATTTTTGTTTTTACCTCATATTTACTCATATTAAAACAAGTGTCTTCAAGAATTCAATTTTTGATCGGGGTTATTTTTCTGAGTGAGTGGGTCTAGTTCTTGGGATGGTTAGTTTGGTCCAATGGATTTTCTAGTTCTCTGCCAGAACATTTTGGCCCAGCGAATTCAGTCTTTTGAGTTCTCGGCTCTCAGTAAATAGCTTAAAAGGCACTCATTGCTACTCATAGATCATTCTTGAAACTCACAACTTCCGTTATCTTCCAAAATCTTCTCTCATTATAACCATCAAATCATTCATCTACCCGCCGCCATACATCCATTCTTGTCTCTTTTGTGCTCTCAAGTAGATTTCTTTGAAAGTTACAGGTTTGGTCATCAATGGCGATTAGTGGTGTGAAGATGATGATGAATAGTGCTCTGAAGTTCTCGGCATGGACTGATCAGATTCTTTTGATTAATCAGAGAGATCTTCGTTTTGAAGATGTTTTGATGCATTCTCGGTCATACCTTGACCGAGGACTTGTTGGTTCTACCAAAGATACATCGTGTTTGACTTTTCTGAGTCAATCAAGCCTAATACTCGCTGCTGTTTATGATAATCGAGGTCATGTTTATCCACTTCTTGTGGGAAGTAGCATGACTTGTGCCGGATTACCGTCCAGGGCTATTATTATCGGAATAAAGGCCCTAAATAAGACACTCAACTTCCAAGTGTCTGTTTAGAAGCCACAGTATATACGCCGAAAGGCATAAGTGAAGATATATAATCATGTTAAACGGTTCCGGTTGGCATTTGTGAGAAAGGCTGAAGTCAAGCAATAAACCAAGAGGGAGATTTTTGGGTCGTAGTTTGTGGTTTATGCTTGTAGTTTTGGGTTTAGTCTTAGGTAGTTTGGGCTTTTGATTGTAAACCGAGATCTGTTGATCTCGGTGGGCTTTTGGATGGTGTTGGGCTTAGTTGGTGGGATATATATAGAACATATGTTAACGGTTTAGGGTTGTTCGTTCATTGTCATTTTTTTCCACCCGTGTAACTTATTAAGGGCTTAAGCACCCAGCATATAATATACGTGTGTTTTGAAGCTTCTTTATTGTGTTTGGTGTGTTGTTGGTTGTTTTTCACAGAATCAACTTAGTGGTTAGTTTCCACCTAACTGTTAAGTATATCGATATCACATTGAAAGATCCATCACGGGACTTACATCGTATGTGAAAGAATTGGTAAAAATAATTTTAATTAATGATGTATATCTTAGGGGTGTTCATCGGATCGGATAACGGGTTATTCGGTTTATTCGGTTCGGATTGTTCTGATTTGAAAATTTTGGAACCCTGTCAGAAATCCGATCCGATCCGAATTAGGAACATTCCTATCCGATCCGAATTGAATTCGGATGGATTCGGATCGGATTCGGATAATCTGAAATTATCCGAATAATCTGTATAACAAATATACAAACTTAAGTTTTATTAAATAAAAATAAAACACTGCAAAAACAAGGAAGTTAAGTAGTGTTAGAGAGTATAACGACGGAGTGTTATGACATTTTTATCTATGGTGTGTTAGGTTGATTGAACGAATAATGAACTTATGGTTATAAAGTTATTGTTAATGTTAATGGACTTGGCTATATACACTAATAACATGTTATATATTCGGATTATTCGGATATCCGAATAATCCGAACTATCCGGAATCTTTTGGAATCTATATCCGAATCCGAATCAGTTATTCGGATATTCAGATCGATCCGATCCGAATATCTGAATAAGAATTCGGATCAGATTATTCGGGTTTCGGTTTCGGTTCAGATTTCGTTTTTTTTTTATTTTGGATTTCTTAAACACCCCTTGTATATCTTGTAAGAATTTGTTTATATATTTATTTATATATATATATATATATATATATATTTGAATGTTAGTTGATAGAACAGAAAGAGTTAGGGAGCAAGCCCTACAAATACTTATGCAGAATGTGTATATGAATGTAAATGTGTATGAACGCTATGTATAGAAGAATGGGTACATGTCCATCTGTAAGGCCTCCGGGCCTCATGCATGCACAATAAGTTAGGATGGCAAATCCCTCTAACTTTATATGGCTCGGTTATGAGCAAGGAAAGATGGCTCGGTTATGAGCAAGAATAGACGGCTCAGTTATGAGCACGAATAGGAGGCTCGGTTATGAGCAAGAATAGGAGGCTCGGTTATGAGCAAGAGTGTATGAATTTAGTTATGGAATGATTGATAGAATGACATAAAGAAAGTAAATAATAAATGAGAAAGGTTATGTTGTGTACAATGTTCGAAAGATGTGATTTATTTATAAATTTTATGTTATGAAAAGAAATAAACATTAGAACTGTATGCATGCAGGAATTGTGATGACGTGGCAAGATTGAGGTGCATACAAGACTATCCATATTGAAGATTAGTTAGAGAAAGAAGTTGTTATGTAAAAAGTTTTAGTTTCCGCTGCAGAATTGTCCGTGCTTCCGCTGTAACAAACTGAGTTTATGAGTAAATCCAACACCGAATTTAAGGCTGCCGAGCTCGAGTCCTTACAAGTCAAGATTAAAATCAAGTACAACGTACTATCCACAGACTAATAATGAAAGTGAAAGGACCGTACAAACATTGGAAGACATGTTAAGAGCATGTGTAACAGATTTTGGTGAAAATTGGAATGATCATTTACCACTAATAGAATTCTCCTACAATAATAGCTATCACATAAGTATTAGCGTTGTCCCAATTGAAGCACTTTATGGACGAAAGTGCCGAACTCCAGTGTGTTGGGCAGAAATAGGAGAAAATAATTATCAGGTCTTGAAATTGTACAAGAAACTACGGACTAGATAATTCAAGTCCATGATAGCTTAAATACTGTACGGGATAGTCAGAAGAGTTATGCAGATAATCGACGGAGACCGTTGGAATTTCAAGTTTGAAGTAAAGTTCTACTGAAAATATTTCTATGGAAAGGTGTAGTTTGATTCAACAGGAAAGAAATTTGAGTCCAAGGTTTGTTGGACAATTCCAAATCATTAAACGAAATGGACCAGTACCTTATCAGCTAAAATTACCAGAAGAAATAACTGGTATACATGATGTATTTCATGTAAGCAACTTAATGAAATGTTAAGCTGATGAATCATTAAAGGTACCTATTCAATATATAAAGTTGAAATTCGTTGAGAAACCTTTACAAATTGCAGATATAAAGATTAAGAATCTCAAGCATAAGAAACTCGTTCTGGTCAAAGTAAAGTAGAATTCTAGACGTGAACCAGAATATACTTGGAAATTGGAATCAGAAATTAAACAGAAATACTCACATTTATTCCAATGAATCTTGTGGAGGGGATTTAAATTAAGGAGGGGAGGATGTCACTACCCTCAAAAATAATTCCTACCAAGAATCCAAAACGCGTATGAATCGGAAAAATAAATAATATTTTTATTGCCATCGCACTACGCGATGGGCAATTTCAAGTCATGTCACGATATGCGAAGACTAATAGTTCTCCAGATATTTTGACAGTTGTCGCATTGCGCGACGGGTAATCTCTTTACCCATCGCGTTACACGACGTGCTGACTAAGTATTAATGACACGTTGCATGCCGCGTGTCATGCCGCGCGGCATAGCTAGAGTTAAATCGACAAGCCTGTAAGATTGTCGCGCTACGCGACACCCTTTCTTTGTGGTCGTCGCGATTCGCAACCGACCTAAAGATCAGCTATAAAAGGTATGTGATCAAGGTTTAGCCGATGTTCAAATCACTCTCGCTCTCTCTTATGTAATAGAGTGTTGGTATAATACCACTAATCACAGCAATGATAACATGTCCGATCGATTGAGACTTTACCACACAAACTCCAAATCTCTGACTGAATAAGGTGAGACTTTGTGCAATCGTGTAGAGTTTTCAATCTCGTGATTATCGTTAAAGATTATTGGTTTATACTAATGTATACTACATTGTATTAAAGGTGCTTAACACCAGGAAGCTCGTAATTTGTAAACTTGCAAGGTGAGTCATTCGAGTTTTTGTACAACTCACATTGTTGTAAGACAACCAATTTTTACAACACCATCGTTGAGACTTTTAAACCCGCATAACTCATGACAGGGTATAACAGTCGAAATGTTTTCAAAACGATCTTCATTGTATTACTGTGATTAAGTCTTTGTAGACTTACGGGATGATTACTACTGATATATGGGGTTTTGTATACAATACCTAAATATCGCTACTCATTGGACAAAGAATTAACCAATAAATAATATGTAACATTCGTTACTTTTCAAACTCAAAAACCCGACCCATTTCGAATTTTCAGTTTTGTTTATAAAGAGTTAAGTGCCATTTTAGCACTTGTGGTTTGCCCAATTACGCAAATTTAGTACCGTCTTTGAATTTATTGCCAATGGCTACCTCACTTTTTTAAAACTTGCAATTTTAGTACTTTTTTTCTAACCCCGTCTATTTTGTCCATTACGTCAGGGGCAAATTAGCAATTTCGATTATTTTATTTATTTTCTCTTTTAGCTAAGTGGCATTTTCATACCTGGGGTTTGTTCAGTTATGCAACTTTAGTACCTTTTTTTTTTTGAATTTATTGCAACTAGATATTTTGATTAGTTTTGGATAGACAGACAAACCAAGAGAGATATTACATATTACAATTAAAAGATCATATCTAACCTTAAATGAACAGATCAACCCCCCTCCCCGTGCTCATTGATCCTTCAAACCTTAACCATTGTTCATCTTCAGGTTTAATGAATTACGATATATTGTTTTGTCCATGTGATTCGTCAGTCGTCATTCATCTACATGTTCAATTGATGTTATACTAAGAGGTACGAAGTTGTGTGATTGTTATTTGGCGTGATCCTCTGATATGCTAAAGAGCTACCGTTATTATACCCGAACTTTTGAAAAAAAAAATCAATGCACATAAAGAAAATGTAAGAAAATTGCTAAGACGAACTCGGACCTTGAGCTACTAGAAGTAAATCGGCAATCAGGAACAAATGGCTAAAAAATATGTCATACATTTCATGGTTGTTTTTCATCTTATATCATGTATATAGTTATCTTTTAATTGTAATATGTAATGTCTTTTTTGGTTTGTCTATCTATCCAAAACTAATCAAAGTATCAAGTTGCAATAAATTCAAAAAAAGGTACTAAAGTTGCATAATTGAACAAACCATAGGTATGAGAATGACACTTAGCTCAAAAGAGAAAATAAATAAAATAATCAAAATTACTAATTTACCCTTGACTTAACGGAAAAATAGACGGGGTTAGAAAAAACAAGTTTTAGAAAAATGAGGTAGCCATTTGCAATAAATTCAAAGACGGTACTAAAGTTGCGTAATTGGACAACCACATGTACTAAAATGACACTTCACTCGTTTATAAATATATATATAAATAAATAAATATATTTTAATGCTTTCTAGTTTCGTTTCATGTAATATTCGTTAATGTTTACTTGAATTTGTAATTATATTCGATAAACCGACCCGATGGGTCGTTTCAATGTATTTTATTATTTATCGTTTATAAAAGATTCCCGATAATTTAAACATCCCTTCATTCATCGTCTATTATTTCTATTCAATTATTAAAACTCCGAGAAAAAAAAAGCTTAAACAATTCATTTCGTTAACTATTCGGGTATAATACGAAAGATATCAAAGTTTATAATTTATTATTACATTTATCTACATTTCAAAGTATAAGGTCTAAATGGTATATATATTAATTCTTGATTTAAATGAAATTTGAAAGTTCAGGGGCCATTTGTGTAAAATGAGTTTAAATTATATTATTATATTGCATAACCAACCCCCCTCCCCTCTCTTCCCCGGTTTTCTGATCACCGACGCCGGCGACGCAACCAATTTCCGGCGACCCTTAAAACGCAATCAAAATGCAAAATAACTTCAATTTAAGGCTCGCAAAACCTTTCTCCATTAATGGTCAACATTAACCAGCGATATCAACACCTAATAACATCGTATTATAACCGAATTAAATTAAACTAACTGCCAGAAAACGTAATAACAAGCAATTAACATCCAATGGTCCAATTAGAACTATAAATAGGCCGATAATCGTTAGCTTAATCTGCAAAAATCCTCACTTTGAGTAAATATACTCTCTAAGCTATCCAATTTCTCCGTCAAAGTCACTTTTCCGGCCATACTCCGTTCGTCGTCAAAACAGATCCATTACAAGTAATTATCATATGGTTTTCATTCATTTATATCCAATAACTAAAACCCCTAAGCTTAATTTAATGTAAATGGAACCAATTTGACAAATTAGAAACCTAAGGTTTGGTAATGAAGAAGATGAACTTGTGTCCTTAACATATATAAATCTATTCATATTCTTAAACCAAACAAATAGGTTATTCTCGTTGGTTTGTGCGCATAAATGTAGATGATAAGGCCCGGGTTCAAACCTGGGTCAGCGCGTTTTTTTTTATAAATCATATTTCTTTTATATTATTAACTACTTAAATTGTTTAAAATTATTATAAACCATTTTGAAATTAAATAAAACTATATTAAATTAAATAAAATTAATTATAAACTATATTTTGTCTCTTCACATAAAAAAAACTAACCTTTTCATATTCGCTAAGTGTCGTGAAACCCGTTAATATTATTTTAAAATTCAGTTTTGTTAACTTTGTTTCTTTAACTTTGAAGATGCGTTATCAAAATTGTTTCGAGATAAATTCAACCGTTAAAACCAATGTTCCGGTAAATAGGATATTTCTCATTTTAGTAATAAACTCCTAATTAACTGATATTAAAATGATATAAAATTGTTAAAGGTTCCATTAAAATTTAATTATAATATTATTTGATAAAATTCTATAAAATACATCAAAATAATTCAAAATCCCTCTATCTAAATTATTCTTTAACTTTTTCAATCCCGTTAGTTAGATTTCTTTCGTTTTTAATTACAGTTCATGAAGTTCGGTTTCTTCGGTTTCGTTATCATGCTTTCGGTTTTTATTGCAAGTTTATCTTCGATTTTAAGGTGAGTTTCTCACACCCCCGTTTTAACGTTTTTACACTTTGAGGGTAGCATGTATATCCTATTCAAAAAAATTGCTTAGTTATTCTGTATTCAAACTACAATTCGTATTATGGACTTGTTTGTTTATTTGCTTACTTGCGTTGTGCGATTTTCCAAGTATGTTAGTTGTTAACAACTAGAAAGTAGCTTGCGTGCGTTGTGCTATTATCCGAGTACGTTGGTTGTCACTAACTGGAAAGGACTTTGCATGCGTTGTGCGATTTTCCAAGTATGTTAGTTGTTAACAACTAAAAAGTAGCTTGCGTGCGTTGTGCTATTATCTGAGTACGTTGGTTGTCACTAACTGGAAAGGACTTTGCATGCGTTGTGCGTTTATGCGAGTACGTTGGTTGTTACCAACTAGAAAGGACCTTACTTGCGTTGTTACACATGTTCATAGAATTGTATGGTTTTTATGCATGTATATCAAAACTATGTGATTCTCACCAATTACTTGTAGTTGACCGTTTATTTTACATACATGCTACAGTTACAATCATTAGAGGCTGAAGTGATGAAGATACTAGTTATAAGTTATCAACAAGTTAATATAGTTGTTTTCCTTTATTTGAAAGTATTTCATTGCTTAAACTTGTGTACGTGAGATTTTAAATAAATGTATGATAATATTGTCACATAATAGTGTCATGTGTGTTTGAACAATCTGTACGTCACACTCAGGTGTTTCCACGTAAGCAGACGTGTTTCAGTTGGTATCAGATCCGTGACTATAAGATAGGACATTAGACGTAGTGCCCTAGTTAGTATAGCTTATTTGTTTATTTATTTAGGGTTGCTTGATTATAAATTATGTGGACCTTATTTGATTGTTCAATGCATTTGCCTATTATTTATTTATTATTAATGATTCAGTTATGCCTCATTTACACAAGCATACACACTCAAGTCCAAGGCTTATGCCTAAAACGAAGATGCTCAAACACTTGAAACAATTGATTTTCGGTTTTTGATATTTCTTTTTGATACCAAGGTTATTGACCCCTAAGGATACGCAATGCGTACAAATTCCAATCAGACGCGGGACCCGATTGCTTACCTGGAGAGTTCGAAAAGGGCATGAAACCTATTAGGTCAAAACGTACAACACAAAATGTCATATGAATTACAACTTTATGCTTTCAAATGTGAACATGTTCTATTTGTCAAAAAAAAAAAGGTTACACTCCTAAGACAGGGGCGGTCCGTGGGCCATTTAGAGCAAGGTAGGGCTTTGGGCCCCCAACTTATTAAGGCCCCAATTTTTAATATAATATGGGCTTAATATAACTATACAGTTGGGCCACCAAATTGAAAAGAAGAAAGCCCAAATTGATTCCACATTCCCGTCCATTTTACGAATTTAACATAAAAAAAGCCATGATTATATTTATCACTTAGCTGTTGGTCGATGGTTATTTCTAGGGCAAGGGACTGAGGGAGGCGGCGCTGCTGTGCAAGAACCGAAGGGTCGATGGATTCATCGTCACAAATTCCAAGTCTGCCTCTCTCTCTCTCTCTCTCTCTCTCTCTCTCTCTCTCTCTCTCTCTCTCTCTCTCTCTCTCTCTCTCTCTCTCTCTCTCTGTTTTGATGTATTAAAGATGACAATTTCATCTGATTTCACCCACCCCTAAATTGATTGTAAGATTTAATTTGAGAAACTTGATTGTCAAATCTGAAATTCATTAATTCAAAGGCTTATAGTCCGAAATCTGAAATTCATTAACGCTTCTTTGAAGGCTCCGTCCTGTATTTTTGTCAATCTGAGAAGCGAAGGGAAAAATTTACTCACCGATCAGGCGAGCAGCCGGCTTTTCGGAATTTCTGAGCACGACCAGGACTTGAATTCTTCTGAACCTATTTTGTAGTCTTCATTTTTTCAAGGTACACTAATTTTCTTCCTATTTTAAATTTATTTGCAATTTGTGAATTTTGACTGTTGTTACTAATTTTTTATACATAGATTTTTATACTTACGCACTTAGCTTTTGGATACCCAGGTTAGATTATTTGTGAACTTGTTTGCTACTTTTGAATTTTTAATGTCAAATAGAAATAGGAAGTATGAGTCAGGTCATTCTAAAAGGTTAAAGAAACAAAAACGAGAAGCTAAAATGCAGCCACTAAAAGGATCTTTGCTAAAATATGTAACAAACTTAAAAGATAACAATAACGAACATATGAATAGTGATGAACCTTTAAAACTAATTAAGAATTACTTAAGATCTACAATGTTGCAAGAAATATTAAATGGTTTAGCTATGTTGTCGATTGAAAAAGATTTTTATGAAGAGCTTAATTATGAATATTTAATTACACATTTTGCATCAAAGAAAGCAAGAAGAGTAAATTTCATTTAAACATATCAACACAAAAAAAAAAATTTAACTCCGCCAATAAACTTATTAGTTTATTATTGCCGGTCCCAAGCCCGGGTAAAGGAGGAGGGTTTATATGTGGTTTTTGGAAAAGGCCTCTAACATTTTCGTTCGCTGTAGGCCTCCAAAAACGTAGAGACGGCCCTGTCCTAAGGATGTCACACAAGTCACGGTGGTGCATGCGACATGTGACCTCCGACCCTTAATGTTTTACAATGTGTTTTAACTCAAAGTCTGACAAGTCGTGGTGATATACAATGTGTTTTAACTGTTAATTGATTGTGATTTTGCATATACAAGTTAGATATAGTGTTAATTCTCATTATCTAAAACTCATCGTTTGCTATTATTTCTTTTTGTCTTACCGCTCAAGTTGATTTGATACTGCAATGTTGCATATATATTCACTGCTTATGTTAACAAGTACGATTTTAATATCATATCAGTGTTTTCTTTTTAGTTACTAAATTTGTGTATATTATTGGTATTCAATTTTGTAATTTTGTCTATTAGAAAAACTTATGATTCGAGTATGGCTAGCTAGGAAGTAAGTTATTTGATCCTTATGGCAACATGTTATAAGTCTTTACAAATTACTTTTAGTCAAATAGTATTTACATTTGATCAATTCATGATTTACATATATAGGGGCAAAACTGTAAGATTATGGAACTGATAGCAATGGACTTGTTTCAAGCCAAGGGACGCTAGTTTTAGTTCCGCACTGAGGAATTTTTTTATGCTGCTGCAGCATCTCTTATTAGTACTCCACAAGTACGCTCATGGATTTTTGCAAAGTTTCATGCATATTTGCTTCATTGAATTGTCACAAAATATTGATATTTTGATTTTAGCTCACCTCTGTGGGCTACTTTTAGACACATGTAGGTTGAAATTTGAGTTATGTCTATGAAAACTGTGTTCATTTCTATTAAGCTATTATTCTCTCATTCCAAATTCTCCGCTTTTAGATTGCTTTATACCCTATATCTGATCTATTTAGTATTGTTTTTATTTCAATCCTCATTGTTTCAGTACTTGATATGTTTATTCTTATCTTATACTTCACTTATCGTTAGATTTGATACTTTTTATGCCTTATTCTAAAAGTTACATTTTATATTATTCTAAAAGTTACTATCATCAAAAGGTAATTTGATTACTACCTATTACAATTTTGCTTCCTTTTAAGTGGATTCCATTATGAAGTTTGATTAGAAGATTATTATTCCTTAGATATAAATTTAGATCCTATTAAATTGTGCCTTTCTGGTTATTCTCTTACACTAGAGAAAAAGTTACATCATTTGTTTATTTATAAGTGATTGATATTTGCCTTCATTTTATAGTTTATTCACAAACTACTCTAGTTAACAGTATACCAAATTATGTGGCATACTAAGTTGGGGCATTCTCATTTTTCAGGTTCACAAAGTTAATGTTAAAGACATACGGATTAACACGAGTTTACACACTCACCGACAAGGAAGGAAAGAACCAAGAGGAATATTTGATTGTAATATACGACCTTATTGTAATTGTGATGTTACATATTGAATGAGATATGCCTAGAATTTTTCGTAATTAATTTTTTTTTGGAGATATTACTTTTATAAGATATTTGGGGTCATAGTATTAAAGACTAGAAAATAGTCGCTGAAAATATATTATTGTAGAATGATTACGAGGCTCTAAAGGTATATATTAGGAACTATAATAACATGTTATCTATGGTTAGTTTTCAGTCCCTCAAAGCTGCATTTTAAAGACTGAAATATAGGATATCAGTCTTTAAAAATCTTATTGGAGACTGATTTGATACGGAATCCCAAACCTAACAAAACATATTAGGAACAAAATAGTATTGTTTAAAGGACTATTTTTCAGTCCTCAAAGTTAAACATTAGGGACTGATATATATAGTATTCGAGACTGATTTGCAGTCACTAAAGAAATGTTTTGGTGACTGAAAAGCCATGGTACTAAGGAACACATTGAGGACTGAATTTTTACGTATCAGTGACTGACTATTAGTCCCCATTGGTGTCATACAATAAGGACTGATTTTTAGTTACTAAAACCACTATCTAGAACTAGGTATCCGTCACTGGTTAGGGACTGGAAAATCAGTGCTGGATAACCAATAGGTACTGATTGCTGAGTATTCGAGACTATTTTTTTCAGTCCTTGATACCCATCTTTTTTGTAGTATACCCAGCTTTTGGTTCGATTTGATTACGCATTTTTTATTTTTATTGGAACATACAAGTTATGATGATTCATAAAACATGTGATTCCGAAGACTAAATTGTTTATATTGCGGTTTTGAAAAGTCATTGGATTATGTGAATAGTCGAGTTTTAATTTGTTTTCTGTGTTTATATATTCATAGAAATTTCTAAAAGTCATGCTATTACACGAATTGTCAAGTCTCAACCCGTTTTCTGTATTTATAAATTCATTTTCACTTTCCATTTCAGTCTTAAGTATGGTTGAGTTATTCTAACAGTTGGAATTTCATAATGAAATGGATATTCTTGAATGCCATATGATGTTCCTGGGTTGAGTACTGAGAATTCATGAGTATATTCACCATGGGTATGGGAAAAGTAGGGATCTTGGATTGTCAGATAATTAAAATATCCTTTCCCAAGAAGATATGCTTTTGGATATGTTTTGTAAGCCGTTATTTCACCTTCCGCAAGCACCATTGGTTTCTTGGACTCACTTAGTCCTACTCCATTTATGTGACTTAGGATGACTGGAGCTAGTGGGGTATTATTTGTGCTATTTGAATTGGAATCTTCTTCCATTGTGGTTTGATATGAATCTTCATCACTTGATAGAACAATTAGGAATCGAGTTGTTCGCATACAGCCTTTTCCTTTACCAGGTGGTAATTGAGCTGAATAACTATTGCGATCGGACATCTGCGGGTAATTATATTAGGGATAGGAATGATTTCCTATCTTATCTGTACTGTTAAAACTTATCCATAATGTTTAAACATTTAGTGGTTAAATCCTAGATACCTTTCAATCAAATACCTAATTCGCTGAAACCGATGGCTCTGATAAATAAATAATAACCGTTATTATTTGTCTTATTCTATTTATAATTTCGTTAAACAACAAATATATTAATATGAAACTAATCTTGACATGATGTATTGTTTAAACTAGGCTATTGACCCGTGTATGACACGGGTGGAAATATATAAATCGTCTAACAAATACATAATTTAAATGGCAAGATAATTTGTAGTATATTTTTTAGGATGAAAACATGATATTTATTATGCACGTAACTTAAATACACAAATACATGTAATGTAAAATCATATAAACATAAAAAAAAATCCTATAAAACATATATATTCACAAATAAATGTGGTAACAAATACTGCAACCACATAATATAGAACTTAAGAACTTAACATAAGAAATTATATTGTCAAAAAATAACTGAAACTTATCATTTCGGTCATCCTTACGAAGCACCATGCAAGAAAATACGTACACGTTATATAAAATTTATAATGTGATTGGATTTAGGCGAATTGGCTAAGTATTATAATGGACCCACAAATGTTGTCAATTGTACTGAGAAAAGTAAAGTAATGCGGTGTTAATATCTGTAAAAAATAATATATTTTTAAAAATTAATAACTTCAATAGGTATCTAAACAATATACTTTAAAATTTTAATAGTTAGTATTCATCACATTTACTTAAATAATTTAATTGGATTTAGGTTTGTGGCATTAAAACATCATATGTTACACTTTTATGTATTACAAGTTAACAAAAACAACCGAAGTTCAATTTCGACATTAAGTGTTAAAAGGTATTTAAAATATGCTGTCACTCAAAATTGTAAGGGACGGTTACAACATATTCCATTATGTTAGGTTACTTATGTTAACTAATTATATATGTTATATTTTGTATAATAGATAGTACATAAAAAATCAATTATTATTTGACTATACATTATATATATATAGGGGATGAATCATGCGAGAAGTGAAATTATAGCGAAAAGTGTGAGAAGTAGATCTGGAACATTGATTGTGTTTAATCAAGGGTACACAATAAAGTGGCAATACAGTAATTAATAAGACAAAAATTTATTATGTTCTACATTAAAAAGGGTATATGTGACTTTTGGGTTTAGGCTTATTAAATTATATCTTAATTCATTCATCTGTTCCCCCATTTTATGCTTTAATCATAACAAATATTCATAGTATTTGTCAACTGCAAAAATTAAGGATTTTGACTATTCTAAATCAAGGTATGTCTACTGTTCTATGTTGTTTTAACCTATATCTCTTATAATCTCATATAAAATAGTTACATATATGGATTCTATTATTATTCATTATCTTTATTATGGAGAGACAATTGTTTGGACAAATATAGGGTTTTTATATACATATAAAATTGATTTTAGAGCTTCTTGTGTATGTGATTTGTTTATTGTGTATGCTTATTTAGCTAATGTGTAGATTGTTTTCTGTGTAGGTTCATTACCTGTGTAGACACGTACGCAGTTTTTTTTTTCGTGTAAGATTAATGAGCATATTGTGTAAGTAATTTGTTACTATGTAGGGACGATTGTGGTTGTTCTATACGTATGTTGTTTACTGTGTAGGTTTACAAAGATTTTTGTGTATGTGGTTTGTTTATTGTGTATGCTTATTTAGGCAATATGCAGATTGTTTTATATGTAGGCTTGTTGTCTGTGTAGGTGTATTCAGTTTGTGTTCTATGTAGTGTTAATGGGACTATTGTGTAAGTAATTTGCTACTGTGTTGGGGTGACCATTGTTGTTGTGTATGCAGGTTGTGTGTTGTGTAGGTTTATTGAGCTTCGCGTGTATTATTATGTATGCTTATTTAGGCAATCTACAAAGTATTTTATGTTTAGGATTGTTACTTGTGTAGATGTATGTAGTTTGTTTTCCATGTAGGGTTTCAATTTAGGTTTGTTATAGATTTTTATCAATAGAATTGTGCAAATAGAAGAAATGGACATCGATGAAATACAACGGATTCCGCATTTTTTTTGTTTCAACTTTGTCTGAAAATCATAAATAAAAACAATGATTAATTGTTAAGAGTTAAAAGAACCTAAAAAATTAGAAAAAATTGACTTTTGTCGAATATTAGAATATTATTAGTGACGGTGGTGCTTGAAATTTAGGATTGTGAAAATGGTCTAATTAATTAGTAATTTGAAAGTTTTTTGAATTTATATAAACAAAGAGAAATAAATAATATGATTTGAAACCTCTTCCAATATTTAATAGTTACCAAAATAAAGCACTTTTACAAATTACTAGTAAACCCTTTTACATAATTTAAATATAAAATAAAAAGAAAAATTTTGATTGGTTGAAACGACTTCCCGGACTTCTCGCAATAAAAATACTTCTGAAATGAACCTAATCCTATATATATATATATATATATATATATATATATATATATATATATATATATATATATATATATTAAAAACCATTATTTCCTACACTCATACATTTACTATTTATCAATGTTCAAATCTTCCTACATAATATACAATTAACCATTGTACAGGTATTATATATGCATTTAAAAGGTAAACAGTAAAGTTTTTTTTCTTATAATTTTATCATAATAGTTTCAAATAATTACCTTTTTAGCCTCTCAACTTTCGTTACAAACTTTGGTTTATTAGACTTTTGGCATAAAGGTTTTTACACATGTATTTTTTTGACCCCTCAACTTAATTTCATATATTTACTTTTTGGCCCATCAACTTTGGTAATGAAACTTTTGCCACAAAAATTTCACCATAACAATAGAACCGATATCAACCGACTTCTTGCCATTTGCCCGTCAAAAAACGTGATAGCTTTCGAACATGTAACGCATGTAATCCGCTCGGCCGCAGTGTGCGGTATAGAAATACTTGTTCATGTTTATAGTATATTGTATCCTTTGACGTAAGTTTTAACTTGAAGCTAATGCCATAACAAAATAAATTTAAATATATGTTACTTTATTAAAGCATTATAAATAAATTGTTACAGTTCGAAATGTTACTCAGTGGTTATCTTGGCGTTGACAATGCAATTTTATAAAAAAAAACATTATTATATAACATTTGAAGGGTAAATAAAGAATATTAAAATGACTAACCATTTGAATTACTCCTCTTATGGGAAGAGGTTGATAGAACAAAATTACATTTCTTTGATTTTGAAGACATTTGTAATATAATATAAGAAGGTTACCATATGAAAATGAGGAACACCATAAATGTTGACAGAAAAAAACGTATATGGCATGTTGTCTTATTTTCTTGATTTAATGAAGAATTTTAATAGACAAAACATAACAATTAGTAAAACGGGACAATAGGGAGTATTAAGTTTAGTCATAATTATGGCTTTTCTATTGGATGTTCATAATGTAATTGAAAAAACATGGAAATTATAAACATTACCGGAAAAGATAAATAACATGCCTTAGTCTACTAGATAGGAAAAAAAATAATGGTTAACTTCAAACGATATAGATGATTATAAAATCGTTAATGTGAAAGTGTCTAGCCCATCAACATTGTGCGTTGAATATATATGAACAAAATGTGTAGAGTTAAATAGTATTCAACTTTTCACATACAAATTAGGAGTTACTATTTTATTTAATATCATAATCATTAACATTAATATATAATTGAATTGTTTACTTTTGAATAATATTATTTATTTTTGAATTATTTAATTAGCTAGAAAATTTGCGAAAGTGTATGGAAACTATAGTTATGGACCGGTAGGTAGATGTCATATGTCCAAAAAGCCTATTGCTTTAATAGTATGGGTAGATATATAAATGTATGTTAGACAATGTTGCTTAGAGTCTAACTCTGAAGCCATCATATTTTAATACTCATAATGATATATATTGAGTTATGACCTAGGACGGGAAGAGAAAGACTTTTTTCTACGACGAGCTTTCTCTCGTAAACCCAAAGACACCCCAATACAAGTTCCAACTGTTGGGAAGGGGACATGATCAATAGTCACTGGTTGGATCCGGCTGAGAGAGGGGCGCCCATTCCTAAACACTTTCGAAAATGTTCGCTCATGCTAGAGGGAGCATCCCCACTTAGTGATCGGTCTGCTAGTTCACTCAAATCTGAAGAAGTTATCACGGACGAGTCACGTACAGGGAAACTTGCACGTGTGATTCTGGTCGGGCTTTCCTGAGTTATCTAATAACCATGTTTCTGCTTATCACTAGCGCACCTCTCCTAACTATTGACCATTTATTCTAAAATAAAGGGACAATTTTACATATTTCTGCCAATCCTTCTATTATTAAGTACGGCTGGTACCATTTCGATGTGTTTCGATTCTTCCGAACAAGATAGGCATGGTGCTTTTGAATCCATGACATATGCTTCCAACAATATGTCTATGTGTGCAAAATGCAAAGTATATCAATGCATATAGTGTAGTACATGTACGTCTAGCAATGTCCCGCTTTCTTGAAATTTAAAGTGTGCAGAGTACTACACCATACGTGAGCATGGCTCACCGCGATGACTCATTATCACAACACGCCATGCCTCGTGGCCATGAGCGGGTTGTGAGCAGGCTCACATCAAGTGTGGAAATAGGTGTGGAAGGAAGAAGATCCAATAAGTTTATTATTATTATTATTATTTTAAAAACTTACTCACAATCATACCAGGTATTTCCTTCCCATGTGTTTTGTAGGGACACATTTACCACCCATGTGGTGTACGTGGCGCTACTCGCACTCACACTCACACGCATCCCATGTATAGCATATGCTCTCCTATAAAAGTTTCTCATGAATCAAGATATTTGTTAGGATATATTTAAGCTTTGACTTGATATGGGAGACATATTCACACTTAAATTTGTTTTGTTATAGATGTCACACTTTTATGTGTTTTAAAGATCCTTTTATTTCGCAAGTGCCTAAAAAACGTTGCATATATGGTACGTGACTTAAGGTAGCAATAAAACAACCAGAAATCGGGATGGTTTTGTGGCTAGAAGGTAATAATTCACTTCAAAAAGATACATCCTAGCATTTCTATAGTGAGTTCAATATTACATAAAAGGTGAAGCATAATAAAATAAAAATAAAATAAATGAAACACTATATATTATCACACAATCAAAGCTTTTTAACTGTAATATATCATAAAATATCTTTTATCTTTAATGTATATAAAGCATGAGTTAAGGATCTTTTAAATTTCAAAAGGTACCAAACTCATTGCTTTATGTACAACACATATTACATATAAAATATAGTTAATAGGGGTAATTAAGACTTTAATCACAACTATTACGTAAATTTTCATTCTTTCCAAATACACTTACAACTTTAACCCTCAACTTCGCTCTCTTTTTGTTAATTTAAAAAATAGTTACACATATACCCCCTAATTCAAAACCAACTACCCACGACTTTTTAACAGCCATAACTTTTTCTCAAATTAATATTTTTTTCAAAAAAATCATACCATAAAAACGAGCATTAAATTCTCTTTAATTTAAGTATGATATTGTTATAGTTTTTTAGTTTTAAAAAATTAACATGTTACGTGATTGTCATTTAGAACTGGCAACAAGCTAAGTCTGTGATCCCAGGTTATTTGTAAAACTGGATTAGGGTCGGAAGGAGTCGATACAAAAAAGAGTTAATAAGGTTCGGGTCGGTACAAGTTCGAGTAGAAAGGGGCCAGGTCAGAATGTTGTCGAGTCAGGACGGGTTTGAGGCCAAAACAAGTTCATTTAAAGAATGATCTATTTGAAATTATTGTATATTTCAGCTATGCTTCTTGATTTTCGTCATTGGTTACGCAGATGCCGTTGTTTACATGTACCAGGGCCGATAAACGCGTGTCCAGCACCATGTAACGAACATAGTCCAATATTGGTAATCGCTTAATCCAGCGCCCACATCGGTAATCGGCATGAATTAGATGCCTGGTGTTGGTTAAGCATGTTTTAATGTCGGTAACATGCATTCCGGTCCGGTTACGCGTGTTCAGTCTTCAGTTACACGCAATTTTCATACTTTCCAAATACATATCAACTTTGATCCCTAAACTTCACTATATTTTTGTTAATTTAAAAAATGGTTACACATATACACCCTAATTCAAAACCAACTACCCACGACTTTTTTAACGGCCATAACTTTTTCTCAATTTAATATTTTTTTCAAAAAATCATACCATAAAAATGAGCATTTTATTCTCTTTAATTTGTGTATGATATTGCTATAGCTTTTTAGTTTTAATAAATTAACATGTTACGTGATTATCATTTAGAACTGGCAACAAGTTAAGTCGGTGATCCTAGGTTATTTGTAAAACTGGATCAGGGTCGGAAGGAGTCGATACAAAAAAGGGTTAATAAGGGTTGGGTCGGTACAAGTTTGAGTAGAAAGGGCCAGGTCAGAATGTTGTCAAGTCCGAACGGGTTTGAGGCTAAAACAAGTTCGTATAAAGAATGATTTATTTGAAATTATTGTATATTTCAGCTATGCTTCTTGATTTTCGTCATTGGTTACGCAGATGCCGTTGTTTAAATGTACCGGGGCTAATAAACGTGCGTCCAGCACCACATAACGCATAGTCCAATCTCGGTAAGCGCTTTATCCAGCGTCCCGCACTGGTAATCGGCATGAATTAGACGCCTGGTGTTTCTTAAACATGTTTTAATGTCGGTAGCGTGCATTCCCGTCCGGTTACGCGTGTTCAATCTTCGGTTACACGCAGTTGGCCTTGCACGAGATACGCGTCCAATTTTGGTCACCGTGTTATGTACCCACAATGACTATGCGTTCAATGTCGAGTTTGAGCGTATAACCCGCTGCATCACACGGGCACTCAACTAGTATTTTATACGTTCGTCACAACTCACAACTATTCTATCAATGATAATTTTATAGAATCAAACTAAAGAAACCGAGCTGTTGGGAATTACCGAGTCGACTTATGGCTATTGCGTGGAGCGACTTGAGATGCAAGAAACAGGTTAGCTTGGCGTGCAAGTAATCGGTTATTTATGAATAATTATTTTATGGAAAATCTATTTTAGGTTTAGATGGAGATAATTATCGTGTTGATTTTATTGTGTCCTAAATATATTCTAACGTGTTTAGGTTAGTTTATACTCTATATATACCGTGTTTAGAGTATGAGACAAATTGTATCAAGTTTTTGAGTTAGATTTCTTGATCAATAAAGTTTGGATGTTAGCGAAATATTGTTCAATTGTTCTCGTTCATAATGCGTCTATTACCATAATTGGTATCAGAGCCTGTGTGACCTGGGGTTACTCCGATCGGAACAAGCAAATCCAACAACGATTCCGCGATCACAATTTTTGCCATCCGCGACCAAGGGACTGCAAAAAGAAGATAAGCCTACGATTCAACCCTTCATATATTAAATCATGGAAAAGTCAAACATGATTGTTTTGTCTTTTGTGGATTTAATTTGTGTACAATAAAGGCTTGTCGCTGAAGAGGATAATATAATACTTTAATTCAATTCTTGAATTGAAGTCAATTTTGTAGAGTACCAATCAGTCCGTGCTTCAGGACTATCGACCAGCCGTGATTACTGGGCTGGATCGAAGAGGTACGTCACTAGTAACCTATAAACGAACTAGACGCAAGTTAACGAAGAGTGATCAATCAGCCAAGGAAACGAACACGAACCCGAACTCGTTTCAATGTCCGAAACTAACAACAGCGAATTACACGGTCTGGGCTATGCATATGCGCATGCTGATGAATGTGCATGGCGTGTGGGACACGATCGATCCGGGTAACAGCGAGGTAAAACAAAAAAAATATTTCGATCGCCTTGATTTTTCAGTCGATCCCCGAAGCACAGATTTTACAAGTCAGTAATCTGCGGACGGTGAAAGAGATGTGGGAAGCGTTAAAGACCCGACATCTAGGTGCTGAACGGGTGAAGGAGGCGAAGCTCCAAACCTTAACGTCAGAGTTTGACGAGTTGAAGATGAAGGAAACAGGGACGATTAATGAGTATGAAGCCACGCTATCGAGCTACTAAGCGAAAACCGCCACGCTCAGAGAGATATTCCCGGAAGAAAAAATGGTAAAAAAGTTCCTTACGAGTCTTTCGAGACGTTTTATTCATATTATGGCATCACTTGAGCAAGTTTTAGATTTAAAGACGATTGGGTTTGATGATGTGGTGGGTCGATTAAAAGCCTATGAAGAGAGGATAAAAGAAGACAATCTTCAAACCGAGAGCAGTTAAGGTCAGTTAATGTTCACTAAATCTAATTCGTTTAGCAAGGGTCGAGGCTGAGGATCCTATGCTTCAAGAGAACGGGGAAGCGGTCGAGATGATAACAAGAAACGTGATGAGAAGAAAGGAAAAGGTACAGAACGAGATTTATCACACATTAAATGTTACATGTGCGATGAATTCGGGCACTTTGTCTCAAGGTGCCCCGACCGGTTTCGGAATGATGAAGAAGCAAATCTGAACCGAACGGATGAGCGTGAACCAAAAGATCTTGATGTTTCGTTTTTCATGATGGAAGGTGTTCGGGAAACCGTATACCTTAACGAAGATAAAGTAATTCCGACAAAGTACGATACCGATTCGGGTGGTGTCGACATGTGGCACTTAGATAATGGTGCAACTAACCATATGACGGGAAACTGTGAATATTTTGCGGAATTAAACAAACAGATAGTCGGACGAGTAAGGTTCGGGGATGGTTCGTGTGTACCGATCAAAGGGAAGGGTTCGATTGTTTTTAATGGTAAAAGTAGAGAACATAAATTGATGACCGACATTTATTATATTCCGGGTCTTCAGTGTAATGTGATTAGCTTGGGTCAAGCAACCGCGTCGGGTTGTGATATACGGATGAGGAGTAACTACCTAACGATGCACGATAGTAGTGGGAAGTTACTAATGAAGGTCACGAGGAAAGCCAAGATGCTTTATAAAATCTGACTAAATGTTGGTAACCCAACCTGTTTGAAAACAAAGTTACTTGGTATTTTTTCAGGTGTTTACAAGCCAATCGATTTCGAGTCTGGACCAGTGAAACCGAACCCAGCCCAAACGAACAGCAGCAATAGCGACGGTTTTGGTACTAACAGCAGCAACAGCGACAGCCTGATTACCAACAGCAGCAGCGCTGTCGCAAACAGCAGAAACAGTGACAAAACTGTCGCTACAGCAAAAAATCTGTCGCTAAGTGCAATAACAGCAATGAAAGTGTCGCTAACAGCACAATTCCCGTCGCAAACTGCAGTAAGGCAGCCATGAATGATGTTGTGCAAACCCCGGTTAAACGTTCTCCTTGCCCTTTGATCTTATCCGATAATATTGGTGATTACGAGTTAAATTCAAATTGAGTAGTTTTGATGAAGCGAAATCGAAACCCAAGTGGATGAAAGCGATGTGGGCCGAGATCAATTCAATCGAGAAAAAGAAATCGTGGAGTTTAATGGGGTTACCAAAAGGAGTTAAACCAACCGGTTTAAAACGGGTATTCAAAGTAAAACGGAATCCGATAAACAAACACAAGGCGGCGCTTGTGAAAGGATGCGTGCAACATCCCGAGATTGACTATGATGAAGTGTTCAGCTCGGAAGCACGAATCGAGAATATAAAGTATTAGTTGCTCTCACGCGGATTAAATTCAAGGAGATGCAATCTTTTCTAAAGTCAAAAGATCTCCCTTGTACGACTCAGAAATTCGTGGGTGATTGTTGGGAATTACCGAGTCGACTTATGGCTATTGCGTGGAGCGACTTGGGATGCAAGAAACCGGTTAGCTTGGCGTGCAAGTAATCGGGTTATTTATGGATAATTATTTTATGAAAAATCTATTTTAGATTTAGATGGAGATAATTATCGTATTGATTTTATTGTGTCCTAAATATATTCTAACGTGTTTAGATTAGTCTATATATACCGTGTTTAGAGTATGAGACAAATTGTATCAAGTTTTTGAGTTAAATTTCTTGATCAATAAAGTTTGGGTGTTAGCCAAATATTGTTTTATTGTTCTCGTTCATAACGCGTCTTTGATTACCATACAAGCATTATTAAATTTTTCTGTTAAAAAAAATCTGATCAGACGAAGGATCAATTAGATCCCTCTAGCTTCACCCATAAGAACTCACACGTACAAACTTATTTGACAATTAACAATATACAAATAAATGAACCTGATAGATAAATGCTATGGAGCCGTATTCATTCAAAATTATGAGATTAAAGTATTTCATATTCAAACATATAGCATAATGCAGATTCCCGTATATTCATTTCCATGACTTGCTTTTTACTTTTCTGTATTATTTAATTTTATTTATTAACTTTTACTTTTTACTTTATAAAAAGGTATCGGAAGTTGGAGTATATTCATATGATAATATAAGATTTAATACAGAGAATTCTTTTAAGGTAGATAGCCAGAGAACTTTGTTTAATTCCATACAAAAAATGACATGCTTATTATATTTAATAATTTCAAATGAAAAGGTTTTTCAGATTATCCATTTTTTAATGTCAATTTTATAATGCTAACATTCCCTCATATTATTTTTATGACAAATAGTCTAATGTCTATACATATTAGATTAGAAAAGGTTTTAAATACGATTGTTAGTTAGGAAATGCTTTAAAGAACATTTATCTACCATAGTAATATTAACTTAAAATACTTGTTGAATACCAAGTATGGAATTATTGACCATAAATTAGTATTGCACTATTGTGGCATTGTCTACTAAGGACGACTCGTACGTTTCATATGTCCGGAGCTCAATGGAGCTAACTTATCTAGAACTTGTACTATAACCATCATGTCATCTAAAATGATTAGATCATTAGATATATGATTTGAGCCAACAAAAAATGTCAATCAATATACTTGATTGTTATAAATATAGACCATTGCTAAGCCAACCCTTACATATCAATGCTAATCATACTTTTTACCAACTATGGCCTATTGACCACCTAAAACGATTAGATTTATAGATCCAAAGCCACGAGATATTGGACCCCTGGCTAGTTTGTCATTCTATGTACGGTAGTAATCCACTCACACTTATAAATACTTTTAACTAACTGTGGACCACCTAAAACAATCAGATCTTTACAATCACATCAACGAAATGGACACTTGATGGTTTTCCTATAATAATCCCATTCTGGCTAATAAATATTTTTCCAACTGTGGACCACCTAAAATGATCAATTCATACTATTAAAGCCATGAAATGTCGTCAAATATTCAATTTACTATAATATACGTCATTAGTAAACCAATATTTACAATTTAGGTCGATAGCAATCCAAGTCTCGTGTTTGAATCATAAAATACTTCCTATGACAGGATTAATAACCTTCTTTATGCATACGAAAACCATACATCACCAACCCCGATTTCATAGGCAAACTTTATTGTCACACTTTTTTGTAATGAGTATAAGTTGTGATGAAATTAATGATAATTGACTATAAAACTATAAATTAATATTGCAATGATCATCAATAAGAAAATATATTTATGACAAATATACTCATTGACAAAAGAATCCGAGCTTTTTAAATTCCTTCCAAATTCGAAACACATACCAAATCCAACATACCGTTATACCTAAAATCCAAATCAAATAATAGTAACAAATTAATCAATGAATATTATATTTTTTTGCCTATGAGTTATTGGTGAAATGGTAAGGGACCACGTAACCCAAGTTCGATTCATATCCCCAACATTTAATTTCAAATACATCAGGGTGAGAATGGGAGACTAGGTGAGTAGGTGGTTTTCACTAGTTGGATTCTTGAACTGTACGAGTTTTATCTCACCGCACCATCATGCCTTCGGGCAAGTGTTCGCATGCGTTGGTCTTAGGTGAAAGTCTTTCCCGGATCAACAGACAAGTATATCTTGATTTAATGAATTTAGTCAGTAGCCCATTTAAAAGATTCGTTGGCTGTTCAAGAAAAATATTATATTTTATTTACTTATTTTAATGGCCAACGAATTTTCCAAACATACAACTGATGAAATTCATAACATTGGGATGCACTTATCTTCAAACCAGGGAAAACCCTAACCTAAAACCAACGCCCGTGACTCCGTGAACACTCGCCCGAAGACATGAAAGTGCGGTGAGATAAAACCCGTTCAGTTCAAGGATCATACTAGTGATCGCCACTTACTCATCAGGTTTCCCATCATTACCGGGTGCCACCGAAACTAATACTGCATTATCGGGTTTAAAATACAAGGAAAAGAAATGATAAGATTGGATAGGAGAAGAAAGGAAAATAAATTATATACTTAAAAGACATTCTCGAGTTAAAATAAAAAAAAAAAAGAAAATGCTATTACATTATTGAGTTAGATCGAAAGGAAAATATAAAAAAAATATGTAACTTTATAATTATGTTCTCATAGCAACAGACCATATTTGGCTGGAAAAGAGAATTGAGATAGTGTAAATTAATAATATTGTAATGGGCTATAAACTTTTCCTTTACAATCTAGTCATATTTGACTGAAAAGTTTTGGAGTAAAAAAACCTTAACTTTCCTTTCCATTTTTTTTCTTTTCTTTAAAGAAAAATCAAGAATGAAAAAAAAATTTTCTTTTATCTTTTATTTTCAAAATCTATTAAATAAAAAACTCAAGAATGCAACGTTCAATGGAATATCATATCTTTTTCTTACCCCTCCACCACCTGGTTTTATTATTATATTAAAAAAAGGAAAACATTTATATAAGATACAAAAATAAAACCAAACAAAAAAGGAAACTCATCTCAACTCAACTCAACTCAACTCCACTCCCATAAACGGTTTCTTCTCTCTCTTAAATTCAACATTATGCTAAAAACTGGCGATATAAGCCCACAATTGTATGATTCTGTTAACACTATTTTGAAATTAACTTCAAAGGGTATCCGAATATCCCTTTAATTTCAATTTCAATTTCAATTGGGTTTTCGATTACGACATATTCATGATGCCTGGTTCAAGTGGGTCCAACTGGAAGCCTGTCGCCGGCGGTGTGCCGGAAAATTTCCCGGCGGGACTCCGGGTTCTTGTCGTGGACGATGATCCTACGTGTCTTGTGATATTAGAAAAGATGCTCAAAAAGTGCAACTATGAAGGTATCAATTTAATATTTAACATAATAAGACATTTCAGCGTGCACAGTAATTTAACGCCTAAAAACTCTAACTTTGCCCATTAAAAGAGGTGGCGTCACAACTTGTTGTCCGCTGTGCGGCATTAACTAAAGAAAACATTAATAATATAATAAAATAAAACCCAAATTTTTAATTAGGGTTTATTTATTAAAATTGGGGTTTTATTAAACTTATAATTTGAGATTGAATTTGCTGTTTTTGTGTAATTTGACAATTTGGGTTGAATTTTGATTATTAGTTATTTATTTATTTGTAGTGACAATATGCAACAGAGCTGAAATTGGGTTATCATTATTGAGGGAGAATAAAAGTGGGTATGATGTAGTTTTGAGTGATGTGCATATGCCAGATATGAATGGGTTCAAGCTTCTTGAATGTATTGGCCTTGAGATGGATCTTCCAGTTATCAGTAAGTCAATGTATTTGTTAGACTTTATCGTGGTTTGGTTTACGGTTTTGAGCTTTTATGTTTTGTTTGTTTGATTTAATTTGAATTTGTTTGTGTTCTTGATGCGGTCAAATGCATGTTTTATGTTATTACTGTTCAAATTCGCATAATCTATGTAGTTGTTAAGAACTCAACTACTGTTTATGTGTTTGTTGACTTTTTAAGGTTTAATTCGATAAATTGTTGGTGAAATTTGATTAATTCAGGAAGTCAACACTCATTGATAAGTCAACCTGCTTGATTTGCTGTATCTTCGTGTTGTTGACTTTAATTTGTGTTAGTCAACGCCATGATTTATTTCACAGAAGTCATAATTTTGGATTTCTTCATGTTGTTGACTTTCGATTTTTAATAGTCAACGCCGTCATAATTTTGACTTTCATAATGTGGTCAACTTTACAGTGATGTCAGCAGATGACAGCAGCAATGTAGTAATGAAGGGCGTAACACACGGTGCATGCGATTATTTAATTAAACCTGTTCGTCTTGAGGCGTTGCGTAACATATGGCAGCACGTGGTTCGAAGACGGAAAAACGAGTGGAAAGATTTCGAGTCGTTAACAAGTGCTGATGATGTTGACCAACATCAGAAAGCTCCAGAAGATGTTGACTATACGTCTTCCGCAAACGAAGGGCATAATTGGAAAAACACAAAAAGGAGGAAAGACGATGAGGATGAATCTGAAGAGCGAGACGAGTCTTGCTCTTCTAAGAAGCCTCGTGCTGTTTGGTCCGTTGATCTTCATCAACAATTCATGGCTGCGGTTAACCAGCTAGGGTTAGATAGTAAGAACTTCTTTGCTCGTTTCTTTTATATTGTTTTGTTGCATTTATATGTGTTTTTTACAACAATACTGTTACATCGTTGAGTGCATGGTCACACGAGTTATGGGTGTGCATCGGTCGGTTTTTGGCAAGTCTCAAACCAAACCAAAAACCCAAAATTCGGTTTTGGGTTATTGAAAACTGGTCTGTTTCGGCCTCTTCGGTTTTCACGGTGGGTCTGATTTGGTACGGTTTCAGTTCTGCCTTTTGGCTTGAAACTTTTGGGCTGAAAAATAAAAAGACCCAAAATAATGAATTTGAGCCTAAAACCAAACCGTTGGTTTTGGGTTCAGTTTGGTTCGGTTATGAATAAGTTATTTCGGTTACACACACCTTATTATTTTTAAACGAGCTGGTATAACATTTTCCACTTATTAATACAGAAGCTGTTCCAAAGAAAATCTTGGAGCTGATGAGCGTTCCGGGCATAAGCCGAGAAAATGTCGCTAGCCATCTTCAGGTATCTTAAAATTTCACCAAAATTTTGAAATAAATTTAATTTTTTAATACAAAAAAAGTTATTCACATTCACAAATGTACATATTTGGTGCAGAAATATCGTCTATATCTTAAACGGCTGAGCAGTTCCCAGCATCTGGGCCCCATGGATACCTCGTTTATGGGTAATCCCGATGCGGGTTATGATCTTCAAGCTCTCGCTTCCGGTGGTCAACTCCCGGGTCAAAGCCTCGCGACACTCCAAGCTGCGGTTATCAATCGTTCAAATAACTTGAAATCTGCTATTTCTATGCCCAGTATCGATCAAAGAAACACGTTTAACTTCGATAACTCAATGTTGAGATATTCAGAAGTCAAACCGCCACATTTACTTCATGGCATTCCAACTAATATGCAACCGAAGCAGTTTGTTGGCTTGCATCAATCCCGACACCGTTCGTTCAATGGTGCTAATAGTCAAATGCTGATGCCAATGGGTGGTCAAAGTCAAAGTCAGCATCCGCCCGGGTTTGTTCCAAACTACAATGTTTTAAACGAGTCAAACCAGACGAGACCTGGTTCTGGTTTTCTGAACCCGTCGTTTAACGATTGGTTGGCTTATTCGTCTAGCAAGAAAATTGATCCCGTTGCATCATTGGTGGTAGATGATGAAAACGGGACCCACCGTAACGGGGCAGGGGATAATCAAGATGACCTCCTGTCTGCAATTTTTAAGCAGGTAAATAAATGTTCTTTGATACAATAATATTTGTGATGCATTGTTATGGTTGTACTGTATGAAATAATGTGTGTAGAATTTTTTATGCAGCCGCAAGAAGGCTTTGGGCAGTTGAAAAACGAGAATGGATTCGATGGGTATGTGTTCGATGATCTTCCGAGAGTGACTTGAAGTTTTATTTTCAGTGTCTTTTAAGGATTTCATACATTTCTGTTTGTCGAAGGTTGTTTTTGGCGCATGAATTTTTGACTGTTTTTATAGGCAACAAATTTGTTGGTAAAAACATCCAAAAATTCGATTTTCTCGATGGATCTTAGGTTTTTATGTTCGGAAAAGTTAACGTTGGTTGTTTGGAAATGTAGAGGGCTTTGAACGTTTATGTTTTGATGTTTGTTTGTGGGTTGGTTTGTAGATACATGATTTTAAGGTTGATTGTCTTGTTTCCAAAGGAGTTCTAAAACATATTTATTTGAATTTATTGATTAAAAATGAGTTAAATATGTTTAATAAAAAACTGAAAATGTGATTGGTGAAGATCTGAAAGTGAGACGTAAATAGTGGGTCGTTTTTTTGATTTAAGAAGATTATTGTTGAGGATGGAATTTGTACTTGTGATTTTAGAATAAATCAATAGTCTTTTTGAAATAGGGATGAGCAAATAGTACAAATACTGAAACGAGCATTTCGGTACTGGTACTGGTACAGAGTTTTTATGAAAATCGGAATTGATACCGATATCGATATTTACCGAATATTTGCCTACGTTACCGATACCAAACCAAGCATTTTCGGTATCGGTACTGATACCAAATATTTGGAAAATTTGGGATCGGGAAAGTCGGGAACGGCCCCGGCTACAATGATCGGCGAGAAACAGGTTTGACATTGCATTTCAAAAACCAAAACTAAAAGTTAAACCATGCTAGAAGAATTATCTTAAGAAAGAGTACACACAAATGTGATGATATTATGGCCAAAGTTTTTTGTGTGCTCGCTTTGCCGCATTTTATTTCAAGCTACGCGTTGCTCTGAAAGTCAAGCTTGAGGAGCTGATGGGCATGTTAGCTGAGCTTTTATTTATCTTTTCTTTTCCTTTTCTTTTTTATTATAATAAGAGGTTTGTTTGTTAGTTATTATTGTATCCCTGTTTGAATATTAGAATATTTATGACATTTATCATTTTTGTTGCAGTCTCTCTATAAAAGAGAGATGTTGTGGATAACTTAGACATCCTTTTTCAACTAAAAGTATTTAACGATTGGGACTTATGTAAAGAAAAAAGAAACTACGTCATTGTGGCTCTAAACCATTGGGCTATGGGATTGTTTCTTTTAACAGTTTTTAATTCAAGTCGAAGGGGTAGTAGGTATGTTGTCTTATGTATGTCGAGTCTAACTAGGGAAGTCGAGTCCGAGTCAAGCCAGGGCCGTTTCAAGCTCAAGCTTGATTAAACGAGGTAGCTTAGTTAGGTTCAAGCTCGATTTTGAAGTTAAACGAGCCAAAGATCGAGTCAACGAGCTGAGCCATGACCCGAGCCAAGCTTTAGGTCGATTTTGGCTCGGTTACAAAAATAGCCCAACTCAGCTCAATTTGTTTTAAATCAAGTTTTTTTAGCTAGTTTTATTCGAGCTTTTAACAAGCTTTTTGAACAATTGTCAAGCAATTAAGAATAAAAATATATTAGGTTAAATTAAGAACTTAAACGAATGTAAATGAACAAAGAAAATAAGTGTGTTCCTATTTTGTTCGTTCAATTCATTAGTCGATTACTGATACTTCTTTGAGTGAGGGTTGATGCATTATGGGGCAATTACTGATACTTCTTTGAGTGAGGGTTGATGCATTATGGGGCAATTGTTATTGCTAACAAATGAAAAACAAATATGTAAATTAACTGTAAAAATGAATGAAATTAAAAAATGTGCACGAAGGTAAAAGAACAAGCAATCATGTGCTAAATTGCTAGGGATGAGAATGAGTCAAATAATGCTAATCCCATACTCATACCCAGCTGAATTCAATCATATACATATCCCATTACCCGTTGGGTGTGTGTTGGGTAATTCTTTGAAGGGAGGGGGTATACCTGTTAGTTTGTTAAAAAAATCCAGTTAGTATTTTCAATTATATTTCTTTTTCTATTATAATTACCGTGTATATTTTTTTATTTATATATGAACTATTACAAATTTAAATATGACACATTACTACATATAAACGTTATCTTAACTAAATAATAGAGTAAAGTGTCATTTTCATCCTTGTGGTTTGGCAAATAATGCAAATTTGGTCCAAAAAGTTTATTTTTTGCACATAGACCATCCACGTTTCCTAATTATTACCAATTACATCCAAATCACTAACCCCGTTAAATTGAATCGTTAAGTCAGGGATAGGCATGTCTTTTCATTTTCTTTATTATATGAGCACAGTGCCAAAATCGTTCCTGAAGTTTGGTCACATTAACGAATTTCATTCAAAAATAGTTTTTTTCGCAATTAGACCCTCGATGTTTTCCAACCGTTGCCAATTTCATCCAAATTGGTAATTCGGTCTAAATTCAACGTTGACTCAGGGGTGTTACTGTCCTTTTACATGTTTGTTTACATTATTAATATTATTACACTGAACTAAACCGTTTATATGACTAAAAATAAAGAATAAACAAACAGATACTATATTGGATTCAAACATAGGAATCGTGAGATGTTATATATGCCATTGAACAAACAGATGATGATGATGATGATGATGATGATGTAAACAAACATGTAAAAGGACAGTAACACCACTGAGTTAATGTTGAATTTAGACCGAGTTAACAAGTTGGAAGAAATTGGCAACAGTTGGGAAAAATCGAGGATCTAATTGCGAAAAAAAAATATTTTTGGACGATTTCACAAATGTGACCAAACCTTATGGACGATTTTGGCACTTTATTCATATAATAAAGAAAGAGTGAAAAGACATGTCTACCCCTGACTTAACGATTAAATTTAACGGGGTTAGTGATTTGCATTTAATTGGTAAGAATTGGAAAACGTGGATGGTTTATATGCAAAAAATAAACTTTTTGGACTAAATTCGCATTATTTGCCAAACCACAAGGACGAAAATGACACTTTACTCTAAATAATATATCACTATAATTTTTATATAACTTTATGTATAATAACATATAAAATATAAATAACATTTTTTAAATACATATCTTAAACATAAAATAACTTTTTTTTTCGTATAACGAACCTACAAAATAAAATTAATACTTAAAAACTTTCGGGTATATAGTTTATGTAAACGGGTTTGTGTTTTCAGGTCATCGAGCCAGGTAGGCGGGTATCAGCAAATCTCATAGCTGGCTCATACCCGCGGAAATTTTTTAAAACGAATCCCAACTCGGCCCAATACCTGTCGGGCTTCGGCTGCACCCGTCCCGGATGCTTCGGGTTTCAGACATATCTATCAGGCTCGGTTTATTTTGACATCCCTATCAATTGCTCATATCTGTTTGTTTAATTAAAAGAATAAATTTTTTATCATGTTTTCTTTATTTATTAAATAAACGAAAATAAGCACACTTATGATTAGAGTTTCGTGTTTGCTATCGAAACCGATAGCGGGCCATATATAAATGTTGGATTAGTTTTTCATATTGCTTATTTCATTTTCAAAATTTATTTCGTATAGTGCTGATAATTTGTATTTGACATGAGTTGATTAAAAAGTATTTAAAAATTAATAATAAAAAAAACGTGTATATTTACATATTATTCTAATAAAGTAAAATAGCTGGAGACACATGTCATTTGGAGATGTCATTTGGAGATTCATTCTTAGCCAAATTTCCCGTTCAAATTATTTTTCTATTTTAATAAAAACTTATTTATGTCAATGTAATTAAAAACATATCAATACATCATTTAATCAAATAATTAAGTACCTAAATTATAAAGATTAAAATATGCAGGTATTTATGTATGTATAATAGAAATATTTCTTTCTTTAATTAAATCATATGTATCTTTTTTTATTAAACCAATTTATAAACATTTTTCATTGTATAAGATAAATGTGGTAAAAGTTAATTAACGATATTTATAGGCCTAAAAAGATAAAAACAAGAAAAAATTATGAATAAATAGCATTTTTATTCTCACGTATTTATTCAACTTTCATGAATCCATAGAGTTATTATTCATCTCTTTTAAATCTGTAATACAAAAGCGTGTTTTAGTCATGCTAATTTTATATATGATGTTATCTTTTTATGTTATTTATAATGTAGCATCTTATCATCTTTTGTTATAATTCGCTATTCCATTAAAAAAATATAATTATAACTTATAAAATCACTAGGTGCATCGTTTTCGTGATTACAAAGAAATTGCGTGAGAATGCACTATATATTCATATAAATATTCTATTAGAAAATATAATTTGAACTTATTTAACTATTTAATTTAATAAAATATAATTTTTTTAATTTAATCATTTAATATTTATAATTTAGTTGTATTTCTTTCGAGTTTCCTGTGAATAACATATGTTCTAAAGCTAGTATATATATACATACACACACTAAGTAGATTAAAGGAAAAATAAAAGAAAAGTATAATGATTTGATCGAATAAATAGATTAAAAAAAAAGCATCATGTGTTGCTTAAAAAAAATAAAACTAAATAGTTTTGAAAAACATCAATTTAATAAATAAGGAAATAAAAGATAATTCCATTTCTTCAAAATAAATTCCTTCCGAATTTAACACATACCATATTTAAAATACCGTTACAAAGGAAAACATCTATAAAAAAAAAAAAAACTCAACTCTCATAAGAAGCAACAATTTGAACCTCAAACATTCAGAAACATAGAATAATGATGCCTGGTTCAAGCAAGACCATTGACGCCAACGTTGTACCCGACAAGTTTCCTGCAGGGCTCCGGGTTTTTGTTGTTGATGATAACCCTTTATCTCTCATGATCTTAGAAAAGATGCTCAAACAATGCAACTATCTAGGTACAATAAAAAATACCAATTAGATCTGATGACATCATTGTTTTAAAGAATATTTGTTGATGGTGGATTATTGTTTTTTAATTTGCAGTAACTACATGCGATAAACCCTTGATTGGTTTATCATTGTTGAGGGAAAATAAAAATGGGTATGATATTGTTCTAGTTGATGTTCATAAGCCACACATGGATGGATTCAGGCTTCTTGCACACATTGGGCTTGAAATGGATATTCCAGTTATCAGTAAGTTGACACAATCTAACTGGATTTCTTTGGATTTTTATTTTAAATGTAAGAAGTGATATTATTATATTGACAAACAATACACTATTATATGGGACTCCGGTAACACTATTATATGGGACTCGGGTGATAGAGAATAGAGAGGTTGACACTTAAAATTAACAAAATAGATATTGAAATTAAGCCGCCACTAAAAATAGGCCAATATGGAGATGAAATATAGGAGTTACCGGTTAAGACAGCTCGGTTTCATCATCGCAAAAACCTCAAAAGTAAAAGTGTTCCACAAAAACAACCAATTAAAATAGTACGTCTAAAGCAAGGATAAATCTTAGCCGATAGCTAAAAGGCGAGGGCTAAGCCTCCACCAACGACAATAAACGGAGCCTCAATGTGATTTTGTTAACTTCAAATGTTTCTGATTTTTTCTTATTGTATTAACACTTATTCTCATCACACACACACACACACACACACACATATATATATATATATATATATATATATATATATATATATATATATATATATATATTATATATATATATATATATATATATATATATATTCTATTGAAAGTTTAAGGGTTAAAGATGCAAGTCTAGTTTTTAATAAATAGTCTAAATTATCTAGTTAAAGGGTTAATGTTTAAGAATTATCTAGTAGATTTATTTGCTTTGCAAGTTAAGTTGTTTAGCATGTTTTGGTTTGGTTACATTATAAATAGGGTTGTTTGGTCTTTGTTTTGAGTAAGCAATTTAGGAAATACGAATTAATAAACCTTTTGTTTGGTAGATTGTTTGTTCCACAAACACTACTTCTGTTCATCTTTTTGTTTTTGGTTTTTTGGATTTAATCTTTGGGTTGGGGCCAACATATTCAAAGTTCAAAGTTCAAACATCATGCTTTTGAATATCTTTTTTTTTTCTTTTTTACTTTAATAATATGGTCAAATTTACAGTGATGTCAGGG